>NC_086229.1:61275933-61623933 GCF_036321145.2 Pelmatolapia mariae | reverse complement strand
GAGCAGCTGTACCTCAGGGCCTGTTCGGTCACACAGCTGTTTGTCCATAACTGATGTCTTCAGTTCTCAGGGCTGAGAGGACAACAGCTGGATGACTTTCTGTACAATAAAACACACACAGAGGACATCACTGCATATGCTACAACTTATAAATACACTGTTAATGTTCAGGATGTGTGTTAAAACAACATAGTTATTGTTCTTATTTAGCACAAAGATAATGTGATCATCATCTTTTTTCTCACCCACTAGTTATATTTGGTCACTGCTTATTAACACTAGAAGAAGAAAAAAAACACTCATTTTACCACAAGGAACAAAACAGCCCCACACTTTGACACACACTACACTCAGAAAAATAAAGGTGCCACCTGGAACCAAAAGTGGTTCTTTAGACTGATGCCACAAAGAACCTTTTAAACAATGGTATGTAACACAATGAAAAGATGATGTGATCGTCATCTTTTTTCTATTTTGGAAAATCATCCTCTGGTTATATTTGGTTACTGGTTATTAACAGTAGGAAAAGAAAAAACACACCTTTTACCACAAGGTACAAAACAGACCCACACTTTGAAACACACTATCATCAGCACTGTGATGAGAGATCCCAGTTTAGCTTCAGTCCAAGTCTGAGGGCATGAATGTTAATGATGCGACAAAGCACAGAGGCAAGCACAGACAATAAATACAGAAGGTCAACAGGGCAAAGAGTTATTCTTCAGGCTTTAACAAATGTTAGTGTGAACAATGCATATTATACAAGTAATATTTAAGGAATTTTAATTGTGTTTAACACATTAGTTTAAGATCAGTGAGTTCACAGAGTTCATTTAGCCAATTTTTATATTTCCTTTGAATATCAACATGAACCCTCAACACACAGCACATTAAAAACTACCTCTGCTTCCTCTGATTGGCTGTTGTTGATGACTTGAGCCTTTGCTGTACGTGATGTCATCATCTCCAACTCCTCCCCTGTCAGATAAAAGAAACCAGAATGAACAGCAAAGTAATTCACTGTTTCATAATCACAGCAGGAAACTGTTTAAATAATTTGTGAATATGACGTTAAAAGTTTTATTTACAGAACTTTACTCTGAGAAACTAAACCTGAAAGAGAAACATCTCAGACTCACTTTCAGTTTTCCTTTGAACTTGTCGTCTCACCAGCAGAACCAGTAACACCAAAAGAACCAGAACACAGACTGAACTAATAACTGACACAGTGAGGACAAGAGAAAAGAGTGATAGAGGGACACAGGAGAAATCAGGAGGAGAGGTGGATGTAGGTGGAGGTGTGGATGTAGGTGGAGGTGTGGTGGTGTGTTTGTCTAAAATAAAGCAAACACAGTCATTAAGTTGTCGTCACATTGTGAATGTTGAAAGCTGCAGAAACACAGACAGGTGAGTGTGTCACCTGTGACAGTGATCCAGCTGGATGGAGACTCTCCATGACCGCTGATGTCACACTTGTAGAGGCCTTCATCAGACCTGGAAACATGCTGGATGGTCATGTGACCTGTAGGCTGCTTCCTGATGAGGGAGCCATCTTTATAGAAAGCAGCTGGGAGGTTGGAGGGAGTGGTCTTTGTTTTACAGAGCAGAGTGACGTCATCTCCCTCCATCACAGGGAGGACAGGACTCTGCAGGATCACTGATCCACCTCAACACAGAGACAAACTACAGCATTTCATCCATTTACACACAGCTTCATCAACACTAACTCCACACACTCAGCTTACCAGTGACTGTCAGGTTAACCATGTTACTGATGGGACCCTCTCTGGACTCACACCAGTAAACTCCACTGTCCCATGTGAAGATGTAGCTAATATTACAGGAAGAACCAGCTCCTTCTCCCCACCCATCTCCACACTGAGTCCTCTGTTGTTTGCTTGTGTTTCTCCTCAGAGTCCATCCAGCAGAGCTGTCGTCCTCCTCACAGCTCAGAGACACAAAGTCTCCTTTAAAGAACTGAGAGCTGCTGGGACTCACAGTCAGACGAGCTGTGAGGGTTACAATGAAAAACTGATGATCTGTTGTACTTTACATTGTGAAACATGAACACAAACAGGTCATATCAGTGAACATTTATCAGGTTTAAACTGTGACAGAAGAAGGTTACTGACCTTGGTTTGTTGTGCAGCTCAGCAGTGAGATCAGAACTAAAGAGGAAAGGCTCGTTTGACTTTTCACAAACACATAAATTCTTCATCAATCAGTCAATCAATCAAGTGATAAGTCATATTTTCTTCTGTACTGCTGTGTCCAATAAAGAGAAGAGATTCTGTGGTGTCAGTGTTGATTAAAATGTTCCTCTAAAGTCTGATTTATGTTTCATGTCAAAATTTGAAACTTGTGATTTGTCTAATGTGATGACTGCAGTCAGACATGAATCACGTCCACAGACATAAACACAAACAGTGATAGAAAAAAACTCCACATAAAACATGTTTATTTTCAAGATCAGACAAAGTCTTTAACTTCAATTATTGTTATAACAAAGACAACAGAAACAAACAGTCTTGATCTTAATCTGAGGATGGAGGAATTTTTGTATTATTGCCAAACAGGCAAAACATCAATTTTTCATTTTTTTAATATCGTTCCACTTTGTTTTCGTGCTGTAGACTTTCTGTATGCATTGTTAAAAAGACATCACAAGTAATAGTAAATGTATGTCCACAGTACAGTTCTGTTTTTAAAATCACTAAATTGCTAAATTCAGTTTTTCACATCCTATTTTTGTGTAAGATGCTCAAACTTCCTCTTCACAACTGAAATGTGTCTTTTTTGTGTTTTAAACTTTCTTGAAATTCTGTTTCACTTCTTGTTTATGTCATTTTCTTTCATCTGTCATCAATCAACATTCGAAAAATCTGTCAAAATAAACTTTAGGTAACCTTAAGAGGTTTTTACTTACTGAGCAGACATTGCAGAGATGTTTCCTTCATCGTTCCTCTCAGTGATGTGACATCTTCTTCATTTACGGGAAATGAATCCCCGCCCTCTTTCTCTGTGCACTCCAGCTATTTCTTTTGGGCTTTTTTTCTTGTTTTAAAAAAATCTTGAAACTACCTGTGCAAACACGTTTTCATAACAAAACCAACATTTTAAAATCAAATGATCTCTAGCAGTCATGCACCAAAAGAGATGTGAATAACGTGTTCTTCAGGATGTATGGAAATCTGGATTTTCTCCACTCTGTTTTAGTCACTTTGTGTCAAATGAAACATGAAACAACATGTGCAGCTTTCTTCAGGACATTTTGAAGAATATCTCTTGGTGACACTGTACGATTGGAGGGGGGACTCCCAGCAGCTGGAAACCACCAGAAAGCTGGAAGCAGCAATTCTAAGTAGCCATATCTATAGGCTCCTCCTGAATTGTAGTGTGGTACTATAATAGTTTACCCAAGTCCATGATTAACTGCAAAGTGGAAGTGTTTAGGAGCCACAGCAACAAAGACCACATAAAGTTTCACAGCAGGGTTGAGAAACGCTGATGCACATAGTGTGTGAAAGTTGCCAACGCTCAAGAACGGTTCCAGACTTCCTCTAGCATTAACATTATCAGGAGAAATGGGAGCCATGACATAAAAACAACATTTTCTTTAGATGTAATACAGTGTTGGACACTAATTTTGCTTGTTTATCAGTATTTTTGGTCAGTGAAACACTGTGATGATCCAACATTTAAAAAAAATAAAAAAAAAAATAAAAAAAAAAATATATATATATATATATATATATATATATATATATATATATATATCACGGTTCTGGGTCCGTTGGACCCAGTATTTTGAGTTTATTATGTTTTGGTTTAATTTTGCATCATGGATTGTTTTCTTGTTCTCTTGTTGTGGTTGTGATGATTATTATTAGAGTTTCATGTTTCTGTTATCCATGTTTTAGGAATTGTGGTTTCATGTATGTCCGTTTATCTGCTCCTGCTGAGATGGGGCAGAAAACCTCTCCGGTTCTGTTCTGTTCTCTTCTAATCAGACAAATAAGATCATGACTCTCTGAAAACAGTATTTCTTATAACTCAGCCGTATAATGCATCATAAAACAATATCATTCATTCGCAATAAATCAGCTGTCTAATGTAATAATCACCTTCATCTAATTCAGGAGAATAATGCAAACTAAAACTACGTAATATTTCACCATCTTTAATTAGGGGTCTGACATGGCATAAGGTAATATTATAATCCCACAGGAGAAAACACTGACACATGCGTGTCACAAACTTACTCCTGTTATAACTCTTTATATGTTTGTAGACATTTGATGTTCCCAGTTAACCATCCAATTTCTAACAAAGCCCAGCCTGCACAGCTTCTGAAACCAGACAAGATTGGGGATGGATGCTCAGTTTTCTGTGGCAATCTTAAGAGAAAGAATAAAATAAATCGATGTGTCCTCCATAGTTTCCCACACACTGAATGCTTGCTGTATTTAAAAAAAGGTTTTATTTGCAGTGTTTTAATGAATCAAACAACATATTTCCTCCAGTGTCCTTTTGCCCTATCATCAAGTATGTCGATGAAACCTCCATGGTTGGGCTCATCTTTGAAGAAGATGAGAAAGTGTTTGTGCTACTTCCAAGCAGTTTGCAACTATTTTGATGCCTTTGTCTTATTTTTGTACATATTTTTGAATATATCCCTCCTGATTGTATAAATTTCTTATATATTTGTTATTTATTCCTGCTGTCTAATATTTTATTTTACTCCACAGTTGGTGTCGAGCACTTTGATGTACATGTTCAATGAGCATTATTCTATTCTTCTATTGTAGTCACTTATTCAGTTATTAATGTTGGGGAGCAGACCTGCCCAGTCTCTATCACTTATAAGGTTGCAGTACTGAAGCTTTGCTGATTTTGATTTAGCTTAAGAATTTTGATGAACAAAGTTGAACTAAGTTGTGTTTATGTGTTTTTTTGTAATTTATTTGCTCAGTACTTCATTTTCAAACTTAGTTTTTCTACCGTAGTTCTGATCTCTCTTCTGAGCTGTGTGCGACCCAGTACCAGCAAGATGTTCCTACTATAGTGGCTGCTAGGTATTTGCATGGTATATAAAGAAATCAGCCACACAGGTGGCAGCAAAGGAGCTTCAGTTTGTCCAGCACATGATAGTTTTCATCTGACCTTTGGCCTTCACAGTATCTCCTCTCAGGGCTGGTTACTGCTTGATATGCCTGCTCCTTGTGTCTTCTTTGCTTGCTGACTTTATGACAACTTCCTCTTATATTGTTTTATATACATTCAGTCTACTGCTGGGGCCAGTATAGAATTCAGTTCCAAGCTCCTTAGTCTACGATGACCTGGATGACTGAGAACCTTCACAGACGTTCACAAAGACATTCACTCAAAAGATACACAAAAGCTTTCCCACTACAAGTTATTTTGACTGAAATTGGATCTTGTATATTAAATGAACAGAATGTAACCGAGGACATAGGTACCGAATAAAAGGGGCAAAGAAATAAATTGATAATTTATTTATTACATTAATTATACATACGTTTTCCCAGTTATTTCCAGGCAGGACTTACAACACATCCTGCTGATATCCCAGCTGCACATGAGACCTACCAAACCGCCACATCCCGTTTAGAGACACTGCAATCAATATACCTGTGGGCACCCACTCTAAACAATTCGGATCTCAGCACAGCTGGGAATCAGTGCTATGCATGACCTGCAATCTGGGATATGAAGGGAAGAGGCACAAAAGAATAAACAAAAAACAAAAATTGAGGTTAGTCCGCCCTTATACGACTCATTCTCAATCATAAACTGCCTTTACGGCTGGACGGACTAACCAAAACAAAATCGCAAATCAATCAAAAGAACGAAAAAGGACAGCAGAGAGCACGACAACATAATATTGATCGGTTTTCCTGCATGCAGTCGATCTAGGGCTTGATCAGTTCCTCCATTAAAACTCGTGGTCACACAAACAATATACCCACTCGCATCAGAGTTAATCACCTCTGGAATTTCCCACAGAAGAACGCTGACCTCACCCCACACACCCAACTACCTTTTCAAAGCTCCTCTGCCAATCACCTGTCAGTGAGCAGCGAACTGCCAGGTGACACTTGTTACAATAAGGTAACGTAAGATTATCATTTTGAGAATGAGATGAAATATATCGAGTTAATTAGATTAACCTCTTCACTGAAAATCCTTTTATTTGGGCATATAACTCATATTTATTCCAATCACAGAGCCCTCCATCACTTGCCTGCTTTATTGAAGATGAATCATTACAGCTGAAATCAACAGTGGCAGCGTGTGTGTAAATGGGTGGATGACTGAATGTGTAAAGCGCTATACAAATACAGGCCATATACCATTTACTCTGGTTATTTCTTTTATGAAACACAGAGTGAGCTGAAACAAACATCTCGTGACACTCTGTAGATATTTTACTGGGCTGTTAGTCAGCCGAGGCTTCTCTGGAGCTCTTTGTCCAGCTCGGGTGTTTCAGTGCAGCTCTCTGAGCTTCAGCAGTAGAACTGAATCCACAGGCTTTAGCAGCAGCACAGAAAATGACAAGCGACTGCTCACATGCTTTTTACAAATGTATTCATTTTTTTTACATTCATTCATAACCAAATTTGACTTCTGTCCATGCTGCTTAACTTGCCTTACTCAGGGTTAAGAAAAGCAGGCCAAAAGCTTGCTTGGGGCAGCCGATATGACTTTATAGGAATTAACTTGGAGCCAGTGCTAGGTGATGCCAATGTTTTCACATCAGCCTTTCAATGCTGCACTCAGCATAAGTGTATTTAATGCTGAATTCATTCTATTTCGTGAGTTTGGGGAGGTGATGCTGAACTCTAAATACAAACGTCCGTCATTTTGTTCTGTGCTTACAGTCACAGGCTCGTAGGGAACTGTGCAAGTTCCAGTTTAACTTCAGTGTCTTTGTAACAAACTGTAGTTACCGAGAGTTGATATTTACAGCAGTTTTTGGACAAACTTGTGCTCTTCAGGCAGAGCTGGTATCTGATGCAAAGCCTTGATTGATGATGATTTTTATCTGCGATATTAAGAAACACTTCAGAATTGTGTGCTCAGTGTTTGTATTCTAATAATTAAAGACCAAGTTGAACATAAAACTCTTTTTCACACCTCCAAATCAGGTGACGTCACCTTCAGGTGCTTCTCAGACACAAATTCACTCATAAGCTGTTGAGCTGGGTCCTGGTCAAACAGATATGTGTACTGTGTTTGTGTGTGTCACAGATGATAAATGTTATCATGTTCCTCTTTATATTTTCCATCAATACACACCCGTGTTGACATTCCTCCTGTCAGTCAGCTCTCTGACACTAATTCAACATTAGTCTTGGTGAAGTAAAATCTTACCAATTTGATTGACTTTACACAAATTGATACACAACTCTTCAGACAAACAATTTGTTCTGAATCACTTCAGTCACTGAAAGATGTTCCTGCTGTTTTTAGTCTGTGGTTGAGGTTAAGTTGTTTGTGTGTTCTTTGTTATCTGCTCTGAATAGAGGTGTGTATCAGTTAGAAAAACAGTTCACATTTTCAATCAGCAATACTTCTGAAACCCACAGAACCACACGACAGGAACAACATGTGACAGCAAAGTTTATTGATGCTGCACAGATGACATTGATATTTTAGTTATACTATATACACTCATACAAACACTGAGAGTGTATATTATAATGAGAAGACACTACAGAATGTATGCAAATCAACATTGTGTGGCTGTGTGGACCAGTTAGAGACCAGCAGCTGGACGTCAGTGGTTGGACTGGTGGACTACTTCAGTGAGGAGTAGACGACGTCTGGCTCTGGTTTAAAGTCTGAACACAAACACACAAAGTTCAACATGAGAAGAATAAGCAGCTCTGTAAACTCATGTTTATGTAAAGTAAATGAACACAACAGGAGAATGTTAGTGAAAGTATCAGAGCATCACAGTTAAAGTCTGAAGAAGAATAAAATCAAATCTTTATGTTAAGGAGAAGTTTATGTATCTGACATCTTCCAGACACAAACTCAGTTTCATTAAAACACACACAGAGGACATCACTGCAAATACCACAGCTTATAAATGCAGTGTTAGTGTGCAGGATGTGTGTTAAAAGAACAGAGTTATTGTTCCTCATGTAGCACAAAGATGATGTGATCATCATCTTTTTTCTATTTTGGAAAATCACCCTCTGGTTATATTTGGTCACTGATTATTAACACTAGATGAAGAAAAAAACACACCTTTTACCACAAGGAACAAAACAGACCCACACTTTGAAACACACGATCATCAGCACTGTGATGAGAGATCCCAGTTTAGCTTCATATGTCAGCTCACTGAAAACAACAGGAGGACGTAGCTGATGTTGGTGAGGATGCAGATAAGTTAAATGTTTACAGACAGCATCAGCACCATTTATTATTAATACATAAAATCAAAAATCTAAATAATAATCTGTACCAAACTGCCCATAAGTTGTTGCTGATATTTCAGCATCTGGCTAGAGTGACTGAAGAGGTGTGAGCATAAAGGGAGTAGCATTTTTTAAATGACAAGTTCTTTCAAATGTAACGTTTCAACAAACGTTCAACGCTCAAAGATCATCAAACACACAAACAGTTTGTCTCACAGTGTGTTGTAGCTAAAGGTCCAGCTGCTGTATTTGACAGGGAGAGAAAGTGTTATGGCAGGGTGCAGGCAGGCAGGAAAAAGACCCAACTTGCAGACTCCTGGAGGCAGAACTTAAACTCAAGGACCACTGCTTTACTGCAGGCATAAGTCAAAAACAGAACCAACTAGGAGGGCTAGAAACTGAACAAGAACCAAAACACACAGGCAGGTCTGAGGGCAAGAATGTTAGTGATGCGGCAAAGCACAGAGGCAAGCACAGACAATAAATACAGAAGGTCAACAGGGCAAAGAGGGAAAAGCTGAGAGACACAGCTGAGGATAATTACACATGACGAGAAAACTGAGTACACTGACTATTAAGACTAGTGCACAGAGGAGCTGGGGGGACAGATAAACATAACGGCACAAGAACTCACACAACAATATACACACATGGTAAACATGGAACCAAAACCTAGTGATGGCCAAATGAAGCTTTCTGAAACATTGAAGCTTGTATTGAAAAACGGTTCATTACTCGAAGCTTTTCAACAGTCCTCTCTGGTGACATCTGGTGGCCAAAAATATGAAGAGCAGCTTGAATCCACAAAATAAAACCAACTGCTTCATAATGATAGCCCACTCTACAGAGTGGAACTCTGTCTCATATTGGGCTGCTGTTGTGTTGCTTTGAACGCGTATTTTTTGGTGTTAAAAAAATGTAGTTTATTCGTTTAATAAATAATTTTGACCAGTAAACTTTCCTTGTTTAAAGATGCACCATGGTGTGGTCTTTCTTTGCTTGTGACTTCTTGATGTTGGTAAATACAATAATTGAAAAATACCACGTTACATATAACATACATATATTAATGCACATTATGGAGTATGCGTCTGCTGTGAGGTCCTGCCTCCATGTACTTATGCAGTTAATTGCAGGAGGGGTATATTTATAAATAATATTATATTAGGGAAATTTTCCTATACATATTTTTGACCTGGGGGCAGAATTGATTGTGAAATGGAAAGGGAAAACGCTTATGAACTTGCAAATTAAAACCATGATGCATTTAAGGTAACCCTTTTTCATTTTTATTTAAGAAGAGAATTTGTTCCACTGTGCGATGGCCGAACCTGTTCCTTTTCGTGGAGATAATTTCTCCTGCCTTAAGGAAAATCCCTTCACATGGCACAGAAGAGGCTGGAGTCACGTGACTTTTGCTAAACGAAGCAAGCTTCGACACAGTGCTTCTGAACCAGTGTGTTGTTTTTTTCGACACACGCTCCGGAGCGTCAGCTTCAAGCGAGCCATCACTACTGAACGCACTGACATAAGACACAGACCTACAAAATAAAACAGTAAGCACACGACAGACACAGAGATCCAGGCGAGACACAGAACTTAACAGACGCAGACTCATAAGCAGACACAATCACATCATGGACAGACAGGGGGAGCACTGAAGGTGGGGCCAGGGCAGGCACAGAAACCTAACAAATGGCAAATCATAATGGAAAACATAATCAGAATAAACAAAAGCATAAAGAAACACCAAACACTGAGTCGGCAGACCCAGGACCATGACACTTGGGACCTCAAAACTGTGGGAACATCCACCTTGCAATGACCTTTTGAGGCTTTCCCTCCTTACGGAGGGTGTCAATGATGGTTTTCTGCACAATTGTCAGGTCAGCTTCACAATGAATATGATCATGGGAGACTGAATTTAGGGTTTTCATAAGCTGTAAGCCATAATCATCAAAAATGATAACAAGTAAAGGCCTGAAATGTCTCACTTTGCATGATATTCAATTTTTTCAAGTTTCACCTGTGTTTACAGTAGACTCTCTTTCTTATTTGAGAGTTTGCACATCCTCCACTCCTTTTGCCAAACATATCTTTATCCTAGATCGATCACTTCTACAGTAATCATAAATAACACCTTTGTGGTTAATTTTGTCTCTCACCCATCTGTCATTGATTACAATTAGATAAATAAACCCTTTTCTAGCATTAAACAGAAAACTCTTGATTAAAGTCCACACAAGGTGTTACCACATGAAGTCAGCACAAACTTCCTGTGATGACAGATGTAGTGTATCACTGTGCTTACTAAACTGCCAGCGAAAATACAGAAGGAGTGTGTGAGGTGTGCTGAATACCATTTTTGGTGTTTTATTGTTACTAGTGAAGAGCGAGCATTCAAAGATCAGGCAGGGCTGAGTGACGTATGTAAAGAAGTTAGATATAAGCAATGATATGACTTGCATTTTTATTTTTTGCACACTGCGTCTCATTAAACTCTCTCACAGTAAAGTGGCGCAAGAAGCATGCCAGCAAGACAGAAAGCACAAACAATTGTTCATAGATTTAGCTAAATCAAGCTGAAGCCCACATTTACACTTGAAGGTAGACTTTGAAATTGTTGCTGCTTTGGTCACGAAGTACACACAAAAGAAAAAAATCACTAGAAATGCTGGATTAAATTGCATAAAAATGGTTAATGGAAATACACCTCAATTAAACTTAAAAACATGAAAACGTTGTTGAAAAATTGATTGAAAGAAAATCGCAAAGCAAAAACCAAAATCAATTTTAAAAATTAAATGTGTATCAGTGTAGTCAAATATTTGGCTACAGCCCTGAAATGTATTTGTATGAAATTGCAGTCAGCCCAGTTGTTTTTGTTTGTAGTAGTTCTTGATGTATGTGTGGTCGTGTGAAGGAGGAAAACTGGTAAAGGTAACTAAATGGTGTTAAGGGTGCCACCTGCAGAGGGAGTACACCCCAGGAGAGATTACAACAGCCAGTGCAAACGTTGTAACAGTAACAAAAGACACACAGGCTCGTTATTAACAAGCAGAGGTTTGGCAAATCAATTTCATAGAAGACATCTTATTAGAGAAACTACCACCAATATAGAGCCGCAGATAAGAAAACAACTTAAATAGCAGGATTAGTAATACCAAACCTTTGATTAAGACATTTCATTAAGACACAAACATTACTTAAAAGAACAAGGTTCCCTGCCACGATGCTGTTGAGTTAAAAATAGCAGCTCAATAAAATAGTTAATCAAAATGGTGGAGACCGGCCACTTGGGGAGACAACCTACAGATCGGAGTGCCCAAGGGTGCCACCAATTACTCTACCGTGCAGTCTCTCTGTAACTTAAATTGTGTGTTATGTTTCCCAGTGTGTACACCCATATGCATCAGAGGGAATTCCACCACACGTCCCTAGCCCCCACAGCAAGCGGCCGTGCCTTCACTAAAGCAAAATAACATAAACCTCTAAATCAAGCAACATAAAACACAAAAGAACTCAGTAAATGATAAACAGAGAAACAGGAACAAACACACACATACCCAACCTTTAAAACCTAACTCCTATTAAAAGCGCGATCAAAATATAACAAAAAGACTAAAACACCATAAAACACAAATAACCAATCAATGACACACACATTGCCACTTTTTGCATGCACCACGGTGAGCTTGAGGGGAGACGACACTGAAGATTTACCTTTTAAAAGTCTTTTGACAAGCTGGGGTTTAATTGTGAGTTGCCGTTCCTTTTTAACGTGTGTCACATGTTGATTTGTTTTTATCAGGTTCACCGCAGCGCTTATCCTCTCTCTCGCATCCCGTGATACAGTTTTATAGTTTTAACCGTATTTAATAATGTAAAGCTTTTAATTGTTTTAGGTACTACTGGTACATGTTTAATTTTATTTTGTATTAACATGAAACCCTTTTTAACTGACTGTGTGCCTACAGCTCTGTACTATTGAAATAGGTACCTCCTGCGGGTCACAAACGCCTTTTAGATTTCTTAATTCACACACTGATTTTCATAATGAAAACTACTTTTGAGGAATCATTGCAGTATTTTGACTGTGTGCCGTGTAGTGTTGTCTAACAAACTGTAACTAAAGGCCTGATTTTCTCTAAAAATGCTTCTTGAAAGATCATATCCCACAAACTTAGTTTAGAGAGACCACACTGTCTACACTGTACATAGTGAAGTCTGCAGGTGTTTGAACATTGAAATTTGTTTTGTACCTAAATTATTCTGCAGATCATCAGAATGAAAAGTTATTGGCCATGATTGTATAGCCCCTTTAAAAAAAAAAAGATTCCACGACATTATTGTACGTCAGGTGGTGGTCAGGGCTATCCAGACTGACAAGTGGGACATTCAAGGTCACCTCTCCAGTGGGGAGGGAGCCTGAGATTGTCTAAATTGGAGTCTGTTCTATAGCAAATGCAGAAAAAAAGGTTTTAAGACAGCAAATAAGTTGGTGCTCTAAAAAATATGATTGTTTGCTTGCAGGACAGCAGCAGGAGATGAGTCCTCTGTCACAGATGGTTGGTCAGTGAAGATGGTCACCTGCAGGTTCAAGCTCATTGCATCTCCAACCCACATCCACTGCCACTGTACTTAAGGGAAGTTATTGTTGGGTTTATCTAAGTACAAACCCTGCTGGAACAATTAGACAATCAACTGCAGCAGCAAAACAAAACAGAGCTCTTTGTGTGATCACGCTCGAGGGAGGCCAACTGAGGTCAAGCGCTGTTCCTTCCACTCGAACCACATCAGACTCTCGGCCGGACTCCCCTTAGTGCTCCTTTTATTGCAATTACATGAATATGTGTAACACACCCCAAGCAAGAGGGCGGTTGACAGATTATGTCTGGTTCTGAAAAAAACAGATAAATCATGAGATGGACGACAGGTAGTGTGTTTCCTCTCTCGCTTCTGCCAGATCTGAAGACGAGCAGTAGCGTCACACTAAACCATCTCACTAGGGCGGAAGTGCCCCCTTGTGGCGTAACTAGGGTTCACACCACATGTTGGCTCTCCAACAAAAATCACAAGATTAAGGCCCTTCCTTAACAAAACTACACCTAAAAGCTTATACAATATACAAAAATTAAATCACATAATGTGACCACACATTACAGTGTGTCACATATGCATAATCTCATTAACATGTGACAGTTTCAAACGGGCATGTGTGTGTAAACAGAGTATATGCCTGTATGTGTGAGTCAAAATATGACCCTGTGAAACCTGCTCAGACAGGCCTAACCATATTTTACTATGTTGTCTGCAAAGAAATGCAACTCCCAATATGCCCGGTGCCAGGAGCCTCCCTTGCAGCAGCCCAACTAAGACAAAAGACTGTTGTAACTAGACAGATATAGAGTGTGTGTTTCGCCATACCATGTATGACAAAACAAGATGCGACCTTCCCGTGAACTTTGAACTTCCTATTGTTACGGGTTCGAAATTGAGGATGAGAGTAAAACAATGATAGTCCAGAAGAGGTCGTTCAAACAATTGATTTTAATGAATGCACGCTGCGTGGAGAGGTGCAAACTGCAAAACAGTTGTACATCTCTACCCAAAATACACTCTAGATTGCTTTTATAACATCAGGGTATTGTGACGCCCCTTCTTGCGTTTACAAGCACATAATTTGCATGTACAGAACATTCATGTATTTAAAGAATTAAATGCAAACACAGAAGTTCCTCCTTGTGGCATACTCTTAAGAATATGGTGATGATCTAAGGCCTTTGAGGTCACCATGGACTGGACATCCTTCCGTCACCTGTAACTAAGCAAACTCGAATACCACACGAAGCTGAATACATTCAGGCCTTTGCTCAGCTACTATTTTACTGTACCAATATACTCAGCATATGAGTTATGATACATATATATTTAACTCAATCATTTTAAAGTAGTTATAACTGCACCTGTAATAAAAATGTTAATATTTGATTATGATAACCCCTATAATATAAATTATAACATAATGCCAGCAGCTTCAATAAACACTTTGATGAAATGATAATTAATGCAATGATAAGATGATGGTTATGTAAAATAATCCCTGTAATTCCACAATTCCCTCTTTTGACATTCCAATCAGGAATGTCACCACACTTCGTGTTGCATCACTCCCTGCTCGGCTCTATGGGTTCTAAGTTCATCCTATAGATGCCCTCAACCCAGCCAGGGTTCACAACCCATTACCTTTACCAACAGTCCTCTTACACAAGGAATGATACAACAACCAGCGATGACCAACATTCCCAAAAATACAGCCAATGAACATATCACTGACATAGCCACACCTTTCCATTGTCCAAACACAGATGTCATCCAGGACGCCAGCGGATTTTCGATACCTGAGTGCTCATGGATTGTTTTAGACAAAATCTTCAGACCCACCAGAGCTCAGGTTACTGAGCCATCTCGGGCTGTATTAATAGGGATAAAAGTGCAGCACATGTCTCCAAACATGGCGCATACGCCTCCCCTCTTACGTCAAGGGCCATTTTGATTTTGCACTCCCATCAGCAACCTCGGACCCAATTGTTCTTCCAACCCCATCATGGCGTCCCTGGTGAGGTTAGAGAGTCTCAGCAGGTTTTAGTGAACATAATGCGGTCAAAATGTTGATTAGGCGTTACCCAAAAAATATACTCTCAAATCCTGCATCTATGAGTCAGTGGTTTTTCACAAAAAAAGGCGTTAAAGTGAAAAATGTTTCCTGACTATTAACTCCTGATACTACAGGGACTTTCCTGTTTGCCCAACCTCTTAGGTTTGGCCTTTTACACTTTTACTAAAGAAATTTTTAACAGAGCCCAAAGAGATTTTTATTTTGCTCCTGTGCTTGACAGGATTTTTTTTTGTTTGTTTTTTTTTTTTGTTTTTGTTTTTGTTTTGTTTTGAAATTTTTCCCTTCTGTGTGTGTGTGTGTGTACATAAGTAAGGATATGATAATCAACATAAGATCCCTGGTTTGCAAATGATTTTCTGCCCCCGCGGCAGGGCATGTGGTGGTGAGTCTATGTTGGCTAGTTTAATGCAGATATGTAACAGTTGCTTGATTGCATGGCCCACTCAGAGTTGCGCAGTTTCAATGTATGTGGAGAGTTCAATACACATTTCTTGGCTAATTATTTTTCAATAAAAGTGAAATCACACATTGCATTTGATTTCACTTATATATTATCATGTTCTGGGCTCTATCCATTATATTAACTTTATTTAGTCTCCATACTCTTTATGTGTGTGAGCAACGCTTTTAGTTTTATTAAACACAACTCCAGTAAAATACACACCATCCCCATGTCAGCCTAACTCTCCGCTAAAAAGCACACTTCAAAGTTTTCTATCCGGATTTACGCCTCTTTTGGCTTCAAGCATATACATAACATGTAAAAGTTACTGTTAATGCCAGTTAGACAAGTTTCCATTATCTACAACATTTTGTTTCACCCGGCTCACCCTCACATGTTTCCTGTTCGCTTATTGCATCTTTATCTTTAACACCTTTTACCTCAGTAGTTGCTAAGCAGAAACAAAGCAACCTGTGATCCACCTTTACCCTGTAAAATAAACCCCTGTCATGTTTGTATCTGTAAGCATGTTTTGCATTCATTCATTACACTCCACGCCATTCCTGCAAGTTAGGAGCTGTAAAGTTGAAAGCTGTATCAAGTCCAGGCCTCTGGCCTGGCCTATATATAAATCATGTGTGTTTGTAAGCGTGCATGCAATTAACCTGCTATGTTCTCATCTTCCCTCAACATGTATCACCTGGACACTCTCACCAGTGAAGCTTAAAACCCTTTTGAACGGAACTTCAACTCTAAACAAGCACAGTTATGCATTGTGTATAAAATGAACTCACCCTGTAAATAAAGACGTCACCGTTATGACAAACATAAAATAATACTGTACAACATGTTATTAATGCAGTCATCCTAAGGCAGATTATATGATAGCAATAAAATCGCTAAATCCCCAATCCCAACAGGTCCTGCTTTTAAATCGTACCTGACTTTCCCTTCAAGTTTCTCTCCCTACATGTGCTGTTTCCTATATTATTCTGGCCCCCCTGCTGCATGCTGTGCGCATTTAGGGTGCCTTGCCTCTTTTGGACTCAACCTCATGCTAACCTACATAAGTACCTGTCTTAAGAGCGACCTCTGCACAGCTCAGACGCCAGTTGCAAGAGCTCTCTAACATTAGAATCATCCGCTGTGACTTATATAGTGTTATTTCGGTACTTTATACTTCACACATTGTTGAACGTTGTTTATAACGGGAGTTCCTCTTTTTGTGTCTATATTTATTAATATGCCTTGTGCACTAAAACTTCCTGTTTTTCAGTCTGGCTGAGCACTTGTTTGTGAGTAAAAACTGGCCTCTACAAGCCTTCATCATTAAAGCACATAAAACAAGATATTGAGCAGATACACATTAAAAATATTTCATATATACAGGGAAAAACCCAACAATCCTGTACCCCCTACTGAGCAAGCACCTTGGCAACAGTGGGAAGGAAAAACTCCCTTTTAACAGGAATAAACCTCCGACAGAACCATGCTCAGGTACGGGCAGCCATCTGCTGCGACCGCTTGGCGTCAGCTAACAGAGACTTCTTTTAACAGAGAGACCTAATATTTAATAATCTACATTTCACTATTTTATTCTTCGATTCAGATTTGGATTCTGTATTGTTCTCTATTTATTATTATTTAGATTTAGATTATTTATTGCTAGTCTTAGTTTGTTGTTGTCTGTTTGCGAGCTGACATAGTCTCTATAGCTAAGCTTCTTTTGGTGGGGTAGCCTCGGGAGAGAAGCTCCAGAGAGGCATCTTCCATGTTAAACACTAAAATATAACAAAAGAGATCTTCTCAATGTGTTGTATATTTTTAATATTTCCTTATTATTTTGTCATAAAATAAATCAACCAAATAACTTAAGCTGTGTGACAGCACCTTGCGTTTACACCGGGCTGTGAGCTGCCCTGAAGCTACACCCCCTTTTACCCCATTTAATTTCTCAATCTTAGTCTAAACTATTCCTGACCTTCTCCTTCTCTCATCTGATCATCTCAAGTACGTCCTGTACCAAATTTACTTCCTCTTTTCAAGTCCCACATTTAATTACAAGCTCTAATACATTTGGCTGTCTCGACGTGTTTCCTGTCAACTTACCAAGATACCAGAGTTATTCTCTGCGCTCAAAGCTGAAGTTCCCCTTTTCTGAGTCTGTATGTTCTGTTTTTAAGGAATGAAATCAAAGTATTCATCATGTCAAATCCTTTCTTGGCTCCATCCACAGCCTGCATCCTTGAAACGTCCTATAAACAAAAGCCTGTGTGTTAACCAGAACATCACATTTCATACTCACATTCCCCACTTCATCCAACCTGTAATATAAAAGAAAACTTAAAACAGAACAGTTATCCGTCATGTGTCCAACCTTAGTCCAGTCTTTTGTCAGTGTCCAGTCGGTCCAACCTATAGTCTGCCTGGTCCGTCCATTCACCTGTCCATTCCCACACATTCACTCACACGCATCAACATCCGGTAGTGGTAAACGTCCGCACAAATAATCAGATTTTCCACTTTCAGCAAACTCAGTTAATTTATATAATCATTTATTTTCTTTTTAGTTGTTTCTAGGAAAATATTTCTTTATACTTTTGAACTGGATTGGCTCGCTGCAATCCTTTTAGACAGGGACCCACAATCTGTCCCATTGTAATTCGGACAAGGTCACCTTCCTTTTTGTTCTCCTGAGACTATTGTCGGCGCCGTTATTCATTGTTTTCTTTTGCAGGCCTGCTTAGAACAAAAATGAGAAAAAAGAGAGCTGAGTATTAGCTCATCAAAGTACCAAACAAAATCACCTGACAGGTTTTTTCTTTATAAGTGCACTGTTACAAAACCCCTTAAACATGTCCCTGTTTATTAAAACTCCCTCTTTAAAAATAAAACAACAACCTCAAAAATCTTCAACAATCTTAAATTTCACCCATACAACACACCCAAAACGTAAAGAGCTACACCGTTTCGTACACAATATTCCCCTTTAAGCACTTTACCAAACTCACATTCATCCTTAACATATAAGCACGTTCTCACAATATGTCAACACTAATATAAAACCTCTTAACCAATTTTGCACCTCTGAACAATCTACCCCTCCTTTAAGGCCTCAATCACACACACACAGCAAGCTCCTCTGTCGACATTCACACGAGCTTTCGAACTTTTGCATACTCAGCCATATCTCAACAATTTAACTTGGCAAGAGAAATACATGATTACACTTCATCACATTATTTAATTATTTTCATTTTCTTCCTATACTAATCCCTTGTTTTCATCAATCAGTGCAAAGCACTCCTAAGTCACCCTTTTCAACTATTTCAACCACTTTATTAAACATTCACACCATTCTATCACTCATACAAGTAGCAAGCCGATCTTCATTGCGTATGTTTGTGTGTGCTATTTTGCATATATGGCTTCACAGTCTCACAGACACTTTCCCATTCTCCAGTTAAAGAGTCAGTTTTCTCCGCCCCCGAATCACTAACCCAAATTTTACTTCCCCACCTTAAATCACAGCCCTGCTGGTCTTCCACCACCAGTTAGGGCTTGCTGTCAGGTTCCTGGACACTGTAAACAATTCAACCAGAAACTTGCCTTAACATATCCATTCATGTTAACCTGTAATTTCTTCAGACTCCTGGATCTGGAGAATTGGTGCGGGTCTGCTGTACTCCTGAAAATAACAAACTAAAACATTTTCATTATTATCACGGACGCCTAAACGACCCATTTCTCATTTTCTATTCAAAAATACCAATTATGTCATGTATGTAAGCGTGTTCTTCCTTGCGTTATGTGGTCATGTAAATGCAGTGTAAGCTGTTTTCTTCATTGCATGCCAGGTGATCATCTTAATTAAGTGTAAGCAGTTTCTTCATTGCATGAGTGTAAGCTGCTTCTTCATTGCATCCTTATGTATTCATTGCATTTTCATGTATTCATATTTAATTTATGCATCTTTTCACTGAGCTCTAGATTCAAACTATCTCACTTCTGATTCGTTTCAAAAATAATCTCACATGTAACAATTTGTATATGTGTGTTTTCTATTCATTAATATAGTTGTCAGTTATTTTGATCATCTTTACCTTTTGTATTGTTTACCTCTTTGTTGTGATGTGGTGGACATCCCTAAACTATCACGAGTTCAGGGTTCAATTTCAATCCAATCATCTCCTATCTTCTCGCAGTCAAACTCGTCCAGCTTCATCTCTCACTGGTCCTTTTCCATTCACAGTGTCCTGTTCGGGCTTCAGAGCCCCAGCAAACACAGTGTGTTTCTTCTCTGTTTTGATCTTTCAGTATTTCCTCTTCCTTCAGTCTTATTTTCATTTGCTCTGTTTTCTTCTCCACCCATCTTTTCAGTCTTTTCTTCCAAGATTGCTCCAAGCTTGGCAAATATGTCAGTCAGTGCCTTCAAGCAGACATATCACGCTGTTCTTCACCAGCATGCATGTTGCATCACGTGCTGTCTCCCATGCTGCTGGACTCATCAGTCGTTGTCAGTGTTACTGCTTTCGCCTGCACTGTCTTTTAGCTTCCGTTACTTCTTCACGTCCACGATGTTCTATCGGTCTTCATCAGGAAATTGGCTGTCCCTTGCGTTTCTTCTCGGGGTCAAGGACAAAGTGAGAGCTCAAGCTGCACAATTTCGAGCCAAAGACTGGCTTATTTTCTCCCAATTCTTTTAATCTACTTTTCTGCTGCTGAACTCAAGGTTGCAAAGTTGAGAGAGTCCACCTGTATTGGCACACTAAAGCATATAATTAGTATCATATTCATTGTTTATCTTAAAACCTCCCTTTTTGCTTCATCTGCCCAGAGTTAAATCTCTCTCTCTACTCTGGGTGCACACTTGTCACCGTGAGCTTCCCTTTTATGGGCATGCATTTCCTGTCCCAGACACACACACACGGTTTCCTGTTTCTACAGCTTCTGCAGAGACTTCCTTTTAATAATCAGTCTACAAATAATCAGTAATTCTACTAAATCTTTATCTAAAACGATATGCTTTCATTTCACTCACACACATTTAAATAGCGCTCTTTACTCACAGTAATTTTTAATCTCACAGCCTTTGTGTTTTGAGTCATGGTCAGTGGCCCCTATTTCACAGCAAACACGCACCTCTGTTTCAACCAGCCCTGTCTGACCATCCGTTATTGGAGTCAACACAAGACTAAACGTAAAGCCAGTCATATCTCTGCTATCTTCTTCCAAAACTCCATGGTCTGTTTCCTCCATGGAGTGTACAGGTTACATTACAAAACTACATTTGAAAGCCAATCGCACACATGCAAAATGAGACAGACATGTATCATAAAGTAATCATCGTATTTAACAACCGTAATGCCAACAAAGTAGAAATAAAAGCAATTCTTCCCTTAAAACACCAATATACGTCGTCCTTCACCCAGGCTCTGCAGTCAGTCATTAGCCACTCATTAGTAAACAGGAAATGTCACTCTAAATAAGTCACAGGCGTCTCATTTACATAGACACAGACACACTCTCAAAATAACCAGCCTGCTGCAGTGCCTGTGGCAGACAGAGCCTATATACAAACAAAGAAATTATAACACAGAGACGTAAAACATCCTACTTTACATCAAAAAAGAAATATATTTCATACACACTTTTAAATATTCTAACCTCTTTCAGACGCCATGACCCGTCTCACACACACTGCCTTTTCTCTCTCAAACATCCACTTTCCACTCACTCAGACAAATCATGCAGAGTCACTCAAATCAAATACTGACAGCATTCACACGGTTAAAATCACTCGAAATACGCTTTCATACGAGTATTTTAGACATGCCTTCCATGTTCAGAAAGAGCAGGTCAAAAGAAAAAAGAAAAAGAAAACTGAAACCTCTCATCGTCCTCACCGCTTCTCCCCACACACACATAACTGAAAAATAAAACACACCAACATTTATGGCTCACGAAATATACATCTATCAAAATTCAGTCATTTACTATACATCCACACTAATATATTCAAACTGTATTCATACTCTCATAATAAGCAAAACCAACCTCTTATATACAGGAAAATTGGCAAAACGCTCAATACTGTCGAAACTGAAACCACCCTCTCTGCGCGTCCCCACTGCTCATTTGCATTTACACACACCATCAGTGCACATCCGGCTGTGCATTACTGACCCAGAGACTGATCTTACTCATAGATCTCATATTTTATATTACAGACGTCTTTATATTTACAAGGCCTTAAATTGCATAACCTACAGAATTTAGACAAAATTTTAACTTAACCCTCCAAGGGACAAACTCCCTGAGTTTTTTGTGATCAATTTAACCAGTCTCGGCCCCGGGCCGTGGTCACATATCTAATGTTCTATCACAATTTAAAAGCGTCAACCAACTCAACCCCTGCCGAAAAGCTCTGTTTTGGGGACATTTCACATCCCAGGCTTCCCCGAAGTTTAAAGTTAATAGTTACACGCCCGAAACCCGGTTTCTACTGACCAAAAAAGCGCAGATACCGTTCCAAACGGTAAAGTGGTCCAACCACTAGCTTATCTCAGGATGCCCTGTACCCCACGGTCAAGCCAAACCGAGCTAATCCTATTCACCGATAGGTCAACAATGCGCGTCCACATCGAGGAGGGATCGCAACGTCCGGGCTATGCGCTTCTTAGCAGCCCAGCTGCCGTTCTTGAAAAATTTAGAGTAATTTGAACCAACAATCTACATCCAAACCAGGATTAAGATTAAGGACAACCCTCAACAGTTTTAGAGATTCCCCAGTCCTCTTCGGATGTTGCCCGAAACTATCCCTAGTCATCGCTAGGTGAAGGATAAATTTCTCTATCCAGCAGGGAGCGTCACCTCCGAGAAAGTTCTTAAGGGTTGCATAACCAATGGGACTTGAACCCACACAATGACCAAATTCCCTATCATTCTAAGAGTTCACTTAGCAGTCCAACTGCTTTAATTCTCTTTTCATTCCTTTATTCTCATTACTCAGTACTGTCACTTATACTTCCTTATCATTACTTCAACCGGTAAACTTCATGAAAACTTCACCAAAATTAAAAACAGACATTCACCAGTAGTTTTCAGTGAGTAGACTTTCAATTTTGTCAGGTCCAATCCAGCACTGTTTGGAAATAATTCAACAGGTAGTGCCTTACCTTTAAATAAGCCGGCTTATGTCCACTCACTTCGACCACTGACTCGTGTCTGCCTGTTTGAGCACCTTGGACCCTCTCAGTCTCATTCTCCAACTTTCTCCCTCAACCTCGGCCAATGCACCAAATGTTACGTGTTCGAAATTGAGGATGAGAGTAAAACAATGATAGTCCAGAAGAGGTCGTTCAAACAATTGATTTTAATGAATGCACGCTGCGTGGAGAGGTGCAAACTGCAAAACAGTTGTACATCTCTACCCAAAATACACTCTAGATTGCTTTTATAACATCAGGGTATTGTAACGCCCCTTCTTGCGTTTACAAGCACATAATTTGCATGTACAGAACATTCATGTATTTAAAGAATTAAATGCAAACACAGAAGTTCCTCCTTGTGGCATACTCTTAAGAATATGGTGATGATCTAAGGCCTTTGAGGTCACCATGGACTGGACATCCTTCCGTCACCTGTAACTAAGCAAACTCGAATACCACACGAAGCTGAATACATTCAGGCCTTTGCTCAGCTACTATTTTACTGTACCAATATACTCAGCATATGAGTTATGATACATATATATTTAACTCAATCATTTTAAAGTAGTTATAACTGCACCTGTAATAAAAATGTTAATATTTGATTATGATAACCCCTATAATATAAATTATAACATAATGCCAGCAGCTTCAATAAAAACTTTGATGAAATGATAATTAATGCAATGATAAGATGATGGTTATGTAAAATAATCCCTGTAATTCCACACCATGAATGTGTATGAGCTATGTCAGAACAACAGAAGGGAGTGAACGTCCTCCCCCCTCATGGTGCACCCAGACCCTTAGCAGACCTAAATAAGGATGAGACATTTTATCAACATACAAACAATTATATATCTCTAAGCATAAATGATTATATGTTTCCAAATACAAATGACAATCCTAAATTATGACTCTGACAGTTATGTTCTGTTAAAGACTTTCTTCTGCACTTACATTTGGATCACCTAAATCCATGACAGTCATTTGACCAGTAATGCCACGACTGGAAACAAGCAATCCCTGAAATATTACAATATACCAAGCTTCTGTGTTTGAATACAAAACAAATGTGTTGTTTGATCTGGAGACTGCACTTGTGGCTGAACCGTAAATACATTTTATTTTGATTTTATAAGTAATGTAACTTGCAAAACAAAGTTGTGGAAAGCCTTAACTTAGTTTCAGGATAATTAAATCTGAGTTGTTTGTTTCGTTGTAAGATTCTAACAATGATGGCAATATAACTGTTAGTTGTTCAGCAGAACAGTGTCCAGCAGTGGCGTGTCTAGAAAATTTTTGTTGGGGGGGCCAGGTAGGGGCACAGATTTGGAGAAGGGTGGCAGATGTAATTGGCAGATAATGTTAAAAAAAAATTCTACCAACAGTTAACCATCATTCAATAACCCTGTAAACCTAATAACTGAATTTGCTTTTGACTCTTATTAGAATGAGGTTTTAACCACTACGGTGCAGCAATATTTGCATAGTATTTTTACTGACATATAGTGCATGTATGTTTTGGGCAAAAACATTTTTAAATATTAAAATACGAATATTTTTAACATACAATTGGCAAATTAGCCAATGCAAAACTTTATCTGCCTATTAAAAAAAGAAGATAATCTTCTCACAAACTGGTGTTTGATTTTGAAACAGGAAAAAAGTGGGGAAACAAATGAAAAGACTAACATTTGAATGAAACCTGAAAGCAAGTAAATACTTTCTATGCTGCCTTATGATAAACTTTGGTAATATTGATGTATAAAGAACAACACTGGCTGATGATGAAATACAGTCAGCTGGCATGGTGACACTGCCAGTATTAACCTGCAGGGCTGGACTGGGACAAAAAATTGGGCATTTTGACTAGAGACCGGCCCACCAGGTATTAAAGCCATAAAGCCTTTGAATGAAAACAAATGCTGTTGTGACAGTGATGTACACTGTCTTGTTGGTATATGTATGATTTCTATCAATTTTACATCAGATAAAAACTTTGTTCGCAAGATTCAGATAATTATTTAATTAAAGCGAGATATTTTAAATGAGAATAAGAAAGAAAAGTATTTCTTTATGCCCCCCTTTCCCTGTTAATCCTCTACCTGGCCCCCTGGCATAACTTTGCTAGATCCGCCCCTGCACAGTTACTGGCTGTCAGCTACATAGAAAAGGATCCTGGTGTTATTTGTCTCTCAGAAACAGTTCATAACTTCAACTCATCCATGTCACCTAAAAGGTAAACCTGTTTCTCCATCACCTGTTCAGCTCTGATGATTCAGTAAAGACATCTCCTGGTTTCATCTGCATGTTTCCCTCTCACCAGATAACCAAACTGACATCATGACCAGCAGCTTTACAGCTGTGGCTCCAGCAAACATCAGCTGATACTAGAAATTAATATTAAATAAATTCTAACAATAGCTGATCAAGCTTAAACGTGCAGCTGTTGTTTAGCGCGACATCCGGCGGTTTCCTCTTTCTGGCGCAAAGTGGGTGATAAACAAGAGAAAAGCCAATCAGCTGATCATTTATCAGTTTCATGATTGAAGTAGAAACAGGAGAGGGAGGAGAGAATGAGAGAAGAAGAGGCAGCTGTGCAGCAAAGACACAGAATAACCCCAGGTTTGTGTCTTTTTTTCATTCTAGCTAAAGTACGGGACAAACTGCGTCTCTTCTCAGCTCAATACAAAACCTGTAATATTTTCTCTGAATGAGGGACCATTCCATTTTTTAAGGAGCGGTTGGCAACTCTACTGACTAAACTTATGAATAAAATAAAGTTCACTATCAGTAACATCACAGCACCCACCCAGCTGTATAGAAACTCCGTCATGCTAGCTAACACCAGTACAAGTTATTGTAACGGACTGTAAAAAGTCAGCACACCGAAAATAAACTCCACCTAAACTTAGTTTATATCTGACCCAGATAGACTGCAGGTCATAACTTCTTACCTGAAGTTCAGTTCACCTGACACTCGGACTGGCGGCCGCCTCGGGTCTCTCCTCCTCCTGCCTCCCCTTCCCTCATCCACCTGCTAGCCGCTGTGGAAGCTCCGCCATGCTCGATGGCCAGTCCAGCTATGTTAAATTGTTAATCTTTTGCCGAAAAACTGTGCCTCTTTCTTGCTTGGCTCTCCTACCTTTGCTAACATGACGCTCAGAGCGCAGAAGCCGATGCTGCATTCGCTTACACTCGGATATCTGAGCTTCACTGTGAAAACATAATCGTACATTTGATATTTCATTGGATTTTATTGTTTTGGCTTCGGGGTGGCACCTGGGGTGGCCAGTCTGGTTGGGGGGGTGGCCTGTGCCCCCCCAGGCCACCCCGCTGGACACGCCACAGGTGTCCAGTATGTTGGCTGGTAGACTTTTTTACTTAAAAGTTGGGCTGATTTTAACAACACTACAAGCTTTCTTAGTTTTTTGAGGCATAATTTAAGTTCTGGTAACTAATGAGGTTGTACAGTGTAGTGACCATTTTGAAGCAAATGGTGAGCCGCAGGTCATTTTGACATTTGATGATCTTCTAGCCTCTTCTAGTGATCATTTTGAATCAGTTGACAATGCTGATAATGTGATTGAAGTTGACACTGTGCAGAGGAGTGGTGGGGTTAGGACTAAGGATAAACCTGATTATAATTCCAGAGAACTGCAGCAGCGTGTTGATTTGAGAACGATTGCTGTAGATAATCTAGACCATATTCCTGCCAGGGTAAGAGGGAGTTTGGGTAATTTAATTGATGAAGCCTTAGATAATGGATTGCATTTATATAGCGCTTTTCTAGGTACCCAAAGCGCTTTACAATTCCACTATTCATTCACTCTCACATTCACACACTGATGCAGGCAAACCACAGTTGTAGCCACAGCTGCCCTGGGGCAGACTGACAGAAGCGAGGCTGCCATATCGCGCCATCGGCCCCTCTGGCCAACACCAGTAGGCGGTAGGTGAAGTGTCTTACCCAAGGACACAACGACCAGGACAGAGAGAGCAGGGGGATTGAACCTCATCTGTAACCTCCCGTTTACAGATGAGCTTCCCAACCACCTGAACCACGGTCGCCACAGTCGCCCCGTGGTTCAGGTGGGTGAAGATGATGCTTTACCTAATACTTTGTTGAATGTTGTGTTGAGAGGACCGTCTCTAGCCAGCGATGTACAGAATGTGTTACAAGCAGATGATGATTATAATACAGATTTATTTCTGGAGGACATCATGTAAGTGCTTCAGAGTAATGATGCATCAATATCTTGGGATGAGTTGAAATTTATTGTCACAGTTGCTCATAACAGGAGTGGAGGAGGCATTTGTTTGAGACTGGGCAACATGTTGTATGATGACATTTTGTCAAGAAAAGGGAAACATCTATATAATCTCCAAAGTAACGATAGTAACTTGTGCTTTTGTGCCTCGCACACTCTGTCAATGGTAACTTGTCTGAGGATTATAAACTACTCTATGCAAAACAGCTACACAGCAATGCAGGACTCGAACTGACCTTATGTCCCATTGTTAATCAGTGGTGCTGGTTTCAGTCATTATGTAAGTGTGCTGTTTATTATGTCGCCAAACCTTCATCAGCTGAGACTGAAAAATTCACTTGGATGAGTGCAAAAATGTTTCTCCCACTGAAAACACTACGTCCAGATGAGCAGAATCATTGTTTTGAGATTTTACCAGAAAGGCTTTAGGACCCATCACAGAGGCGTCGCTGTCAGCAGATGTGGTGTGTGGATCTTTAGACGTTGTTGGTAAGCAATATGGAAATTGAAAAATAGAACTTGTATCATCCTATGAGAAAATAGCACGAGTGTGGTTCATACTGTGTGTACTTATGGAAGGAGTGCTAAAATATAAGATTTAGATAAGGCTGGTTGGCATTCAGGACCACGCTCACAGTAAAAGAAAGACGAGGAACAAAGCAAATGTTTTGATGTTGTGGATCATGAAACTTTTACTGAAAGATTTGAAATGAACTGTGTGTTGTATTTTTTGTATTTAGTTTTTGTCAGTACTGACTAACAAGAAACTAATCATGCTGTGTGGCAGGTGTATCATTCAGCTTAAGGTGTGAAATGTCCTGTAAAAACTGTGAACTGTAAATATATACTGGTACAGTTATGCAGCCTAAACTGTAGGATGATCTCTGTGTGATATTGTCATTTTTCCCCCCCACTTTTCTCTCTTCTTACACCTTTCCATTGTACTTATTTCAGTCAGGTCAATGGTCTCGGGTTTACAGTCGTGTTTTCAGTTATTTTGTTTGGCATGGTGCAATACGACAGCCGGGCAAAGTACAATCCCTGAGTGGAGGCTTAATACCTCATTGAAGTTTGCCCCTGTGTTCATGAAATGATGACAGGATGCTCTGAGTTTCTCCTGTTTCCAGATGTTTAGTGCATGTGATACTTGCCTGTGTGTGACTGTGTTCATGCTATTGTGTGTTTGTGACTAAAAAAGGTTAAAGGAGTCCTGTTGGTACCATTACTCTTTAATTTCATATGAGGGTCATTTTAATTACAATTTAATTACAAAGTGCTAATGGTGCTTCTTCTTTTTCTTCATGTCACCTTCTCTCTTTCACCACCACAGAGAACTCTGCTGTGTCCTCCAATGTTTTCAGCTTAAATAACTGAAGCTATTAATCTTTAATGAGTCCTCCCACTATAGTTTGTATATTCCAGCTGCACCACAGTGTTTAGAAGCAGTGACTAAATGTCATCTTACATGTCTCGTAGGTTTCTTAATTCACACGCTGATTTTCATAGATTTAATCTAAGTAAAGATGATGAAAACGGTGAAACAAAGTTAAAGTAAAGCAGCTGCTGGAAACATTTCTGCTCATTTATTAGTTCACACTTTGACAGAAATATTTGTTAAGAAATGTAAATTATTTTTTGCAAATTATTCATAGCGCTTTAACAGTCTTGTGTTCACATATATATACAATACAAAACAATTTTACTATATAACATGTTTAAAACCAGGGGGTACACCAAATTGCTTCACAGTAAGGAATAAACAGTAAAATTATTACACTGAACAGTAAGTCATTAAAAGAATGTAAAATAGAGAAACAAACAAAGGCATTTGTAAGTAGGGATTGGGAGAATTCATGATAATCCAGAGAAATGAGTAAAGATACGCCAGCTAGTGATTGGTGAGAATTAGCAAATATACTACAAATGTCA
Source organism: Pelmatolapia mariae (assembly GCF_036321145.2). Lineage (NCBI taxonomy): Eukaryota > Metazoa > Chordata > Actinopteri > Cichliformes > Cichlidae > Pelmatolapia > Pelmatolapia mariae. Next base: position 61,594,948 of record NC_086229.1, on the reverse strand, counting down.
TTAAATATGAATGTTATTCTGTCTTCAAGCTGAGAACAAAGACAAATCAATAAACGCTTCTGAAATCAGATTTTTTTAATGGTCTGTGTGATTAATTACCATTTGCTGTGGGTGTTATAACAGACAACAAAATACTTATTGCTGTGATCATTTCATGATGATGTCATGATCACAGGACATCAGGAGGCAGCATTTAACCGATATGGCAGAAGTAAAAGTGAACATTCAGAAATCACTTGAAAAGTTATTCACAAATACATATTTTATTCATACTTTCATTAATGTTGGGTTGCAGGAGCAGCAGACTGAGCACAGACACTCATACGTCCCTCTCCTCAGCCTCCTACTCCAGCTCCTTTAGGGAAACACTGAGGCGTTCCCAAGTCTGCCAAGAAACATACGTCTTTGTCATTCGTTAGATTGCACATAATAACTCTATTCCTCACATCTTAGTCCCTCCCACTACAGATGACAGCAGAGGAGGTGAAGACGAGGCATGAGACAAGATTTAACAGGTCTATTGCGGAGGTGTGGTCCCTGGCTCAGCTGCAAGGGAGAGGTGGTGCAGTGAGCTCAAGGGGGGCGGTGCTGGAGAGGCAGGTGGGGCCACAGCTGGTAGCGTTTGAAGTGATGACAATCTCTTTTACCTTTATAGTGAAGCGAGAGACTGGCATGAGAATGGAGAGCTGAGACCAGTGCCGAACAGACTGTGGGTCATTATATGTGCGTGTAATTATAAAAACTGATATCCAATAGCACAAACATTGCGTGTGTGGAAGTCCATCTTACAAGGACATTAACAGACATCATGGAAACCTTGTTTTAAAGTGGTGTCAGTGTAAAAAAGAATAATGTGATGTCAAACCTATTTGTTTGAGTCTCAGGCACAGAAAGAGTGAGAAGTCTGATCAGCTTAAATAACTGAAGCGATCGATCTTTAAAGAGTCCTCCTCCTATTGTTGTTTGTATATCCAGCTGTGCCACAGTGTTTAGAAACTCTGTTCACCACATCAGACTGACTTCACTTTGATTTAAATCCTTTCTGTCTGGTTTGCTATCTCTGAATAATGATTTTGTGCATTTTGAGGCTTAAACTGGTTTTTAGAAGCTGTTATTCTGTCCTCTTAGATGCCTTATAGATGTCTTAGTTGACAGACAGCTACTTTTGAGGAATCATCGCAGTCCTTCGACTGTGTGTGGTTTATTGTCGTCTCACAAATTGTAGCTGAAGGCCTGATTTTCTTTAAAATACTTTTAAAAAGTTAATATTCAAGGATGTTTTATAGAGAAAGAGAAACTCAAAAAAGCAAAGTGCTTTCACAAAGACTTGAAAATAGTCAAAGATGGAGGCACACACCAGGATTTTGGTGGCTCTCAGTCTACTGAGAATGGTATCCTAACTGTCCCATTTTTGTAGGTTTGTAGTCTTTCACCTCCTTTGGCAGATGTTTTCTTCTGTTTGCATAACCAACAGGTCCCTTTGACCTGTGCGACTCCCACATCTCCTCCCTATTAGCCATGAGTCACTGCCAATAGGGCGCAGATGGATGCAGATACCAGAACTGAGGTTTTAGATTTTCTTCAAAGCATATTTGTACATCTTTACATTTTCTTCAATACAATTGTTATTCATTTATTATAATGTAATCATTTTTGTTCACATCCCATTTTAAATGATCTTAAGTTGTGTTCTGTGTAGTTTATACATGTGGTTTTATAACTACAGCATATTTATGGCAGGTTTGAAAAAAACTTGTGCATTAAAACAACATAATAGGAAACCACCAGGAATCTCAAATATTTACTAGTAATGGTTATTGGAAGTATGACTAATGTTCTCTGAGTTCCTTCCATTTTTATAATGTTGCTGACTAACATAGAAGCTAACCATGATGAGCAATCTCATTGCTGACCTCTTCTTTTCTCTCTTTGTGACCAGCTGTGCAGCCTGTTCCTTCACTCATAGTTTGGGTTTGACCTGCTGTCATAAGGTCATCACCCAGGAAATAAAGACAATCAGACGTTACTTTGAACAAAAAACACATTATGAGTGCAGGCAGCACGATTTCCTGTGAGCAAGCTGCAATTTAAAGGGAAGTCAAAGATTTTCCATGTGTAACGGCGACTCCCTCTCTTTGTGGCCTTTGCAGTGGAATTATGTCTTCACAGATGATTTATTACCACATCATCTGAAACCATAGAGGTGGTGAATGACTCTTAGCTGTTATTTGATAACAACAAGGGGGGGAACTTAATATCTCAGGATAAGATAAATACCATGTCCTAATATTTTAGTATTTATATGATAAAATGTATTGTGTCTCTGCTTTTAGGATAACAAACAGGTATGATTCAGTGATTTTGAATCACTGAGAGACAAAATATAAAAATGTGATTACTGCAATTACCTCCATCATCTTTTCCTTTAGCTGCCTCAAATCTCTCGTCTCCTGCTTGAACGGACTCAAACTCCATCATCTTGACCTAGGGCCACTCTAACCACTGTGCTCATGCAGCTGCAGACTGCCACCAACTGTAGTCCAGGACAGTGGATGTGAGGCAGCACACTCTAGAATCATTCCATATACAGGTCCTTCTAAAAAAATTAGCATATTGTGATAAAGTTCATTATTTCCTGTAATGTACTGATAAACATTAGACTTTCATATATTTTAGATTCATAACACACAACTGAAGTAGTTCAAGCCTTTCATTGTTTTAATATTGATGATTTTGGCATACATAACTCATGAAAACCAAAAATTCCTGTCTCAAAAAATTAGCATATTTCATCAGACCAATAAAAGAAAAGTGTTTTTAATACAAAAAAAGTCAACCTTCAAATAATTACATTCAGTTATGCACTCAATACTTAGTTGGGAATCCTTTTGCAGAAATGACTGCTTCAGTGCGGCGTGGCATGGAGGCAATCAGCCTGTGGCACTGCTGAGGTGTTATGGAGGCCCAGGATGCTTCGATAGCGGCCTTAAGCTCATCCAGAGTGTTGGGTCTTGCGTCTCTCAACTTTCTCTTCACAATATCCCACAGATTCTCTATGGGCTCAGGTCAGGAGAGTTGGCAGGCCAATTGAGCATAGTAATACCATGGTCAGTAAACCATTTACCAGTGGCTTTGGCACTGTGAGCAGGTGCCAGGTCGTGCTGAAAAATGAAATCTTCATCTCCATAAAGCTTTTCAGCAGATGGAAGCATGAAGTGCTCCAAAATCTCCTGATAGCTAGCTGCATTGACCCTGCCCTTGATAAAACACAGTGGACCAACACCGGCAGCTGACATGGCACCCCAGACCATCACTGACTGTGGGTACTTGACACTGGACTTCAGGCATTTTGGCATTTCCCTCTCCGCAGTCTTCCTCCAGACTCTGGCACCTTGATTTCCGAATGACATGCAAAAGTTGCTTTCATCCGAAAAAGTACTTTGGGCCACTGAGCAACAGTCCAAGTGCTGCTTCTCTGTAGCCCAGGTCAGGCGCTTCTGCCGCTGTTTCTGGTTCAAAAGTGGCTTGACCTGGGGAATGCGGCACCTGTAGCCCACTTCCTGCACACGCCTGTACACGGTGGCTCTGGATGTTTCTACTCCAGACTCAGTCCACTTCTTCTGCAGGTCCCCCAAGGTCTGGAATCGGTCCTTCTCCACAATCTTCCTCAGGGTCCGGTCACCTCTTCTCGTTGTGCAGCGTTTTCTGCCACACTTTTTCCTTCCCACAGACTTCCCACTGAGGGGCCTTGATACAGCACTCTGGGAAGAGCCTATTCGTTCAGAAATTTCTTTCTGTGTCTTACCCTCTTGCTTGAAGGTGTCAATGATGGCCTTCTGGACAGCAGTCAGGCTGGCAGTCTTACCCATGATTGCAGTTTTGAGTAATGAACCAGGCTGGGAGTTTTTAAAAGCCTCAGGAATCTTTTGCAGGTGTTTAGAGTTAATTCGTTGATTCAGATGGTTAGGTTAATAGCTCGTTTAGAGAACCTTTTCATGATATGCTAATTTTTTGAGACAGGAATTTTGGGTTTTCATGAGTTATGTATGCCAAAATCATCAATATTAAAACAATGAAAGGCTTGAACTACTTCAGTTGTGTGTAATGAATCTAAAATATATGAAAGTCTAATGTTTATCAGTACATTACAGGAAATAATTAACTTTATCACAATATGCTAATTTTTTGAGAAGGACCTGTATGTATATATATATATATATATATATATATATATATATATATGGAATATAAATACTGAATAAAACAGAGTAACCTGGAACGTGGGAGGGAACACAGACGTAGCGATGCTGAACACGAGGAGACTGAGGACTTAAATACACACATGAGGTGATCAGGAGAAGTGCAGACACATGAGGACACAGCTGACTCCAATGAAACATAATGACAACACAGGGGAGAGTAACACTCGACACACTAACATGAGACACGGACCTTCAAAGTAAAACAGGAAATATGACAGGCACAGACTAGGCACTAAAGTAAACCTAAGAACAAAACTCTTAACCAGAATAACAATGAAACTTAGGAGTATAATATTCTAAACAGGACAACGAAAGAATCAGAAAAAACACCAAAATACAAGAAACTGAAAATGCCTGATCAAAATGACCAGAACTGTGACACCACGATATGGTTACTGGTTAACGACTTCACCCATCGAAACACCGCGATGGCTGTAATGATGACACTTGATAATGAAAGTCAAAACCAGTGGATGACATCATGGTCATGGCTTCCTCTATCTTCCTCTCTTTATGACCCTTCCACCTGCTTTTTAAACATACATTTTCCCCTGAGTTCAAATGATTTATTAATAAAGTTTGGAAATGGATCATCATGTATTTTGTATGTGATCAGTGGAGTATTAAAGATTACTAAAAAACAGTAATCTTAAGCATCTAATACAGGTGGTTTTTGTGGTGACCACTCATTAAAAGCTGTTAAAAACAAAAGTCATAGAGGAAAGTACTTTCAGATTTGACCACAGAACTAATTAATGTGCAGGCTGGACAAACACAGGGCTCAGGAAGGCCAGTTTAAGTTATTTTACTTACAGTGAACTAATCATCTTGAGTTTATCAGTTAGTGAAGATCTGAGCTCAAACGCTAACAGGAGCGGGTCAGATAGCTCCTCCACAGATTCTATTTCAGATTACTGCCTCTCAGGGAAAACAAAACAGGACTTCTGCACAGAGGAGAAAACAAGGAAGCTACAGGCAACGTTTCACAGATGTGAGGTGACAACTTAAAAATCATGTGTGTTTAAAAATATTACTAAACATTTAAATACATCATCCAGCAGCTGGGACTTATTTGACCAGAGGTGGAAAGAGTACTCAAAATTTGTACTCAAGTACAAGTACTGTTACACTGGTTAAATTGTACTCAATTACAAGTAAAAGTACTGGTGTAAAAAAAAAAATACTTGAGTAAAAGTACAAAGTACTCTTCTCAAAAACTACTCAGAGTATTAATTACTTTTTAACAGACTGATGTTTTATTCTGTCGTCAATAGCAGTCATTCAACTCGATTCACCAGTATAAATATTTATGTTCAAAGCACATTTTTCAGATGAACAAGGTATAGAAAGGTAACTTGTTTTGTACATAAATGTAGATATAAAAGAAGGAATTTTGTTTGTTAAAACAATGACAAAAATGTTTCTGAACATGCGTAGAACCGTTTAAACTTTTCCCCATACACTGAACAACAGGCAGGTAAGTGTCTTAAACTCTTAGCATTTCTGTCACACTTTACTTTCTGAACCTTTTGTTCAGTTTCAGCAAGAGCTGGTTTTCTAAATTAACATAGGCTATCCGACTTCGTTTGGCTGTGAAGAGTAAACCAGCACAGCTAAAAAGTCGTTCACACGCAGCAGAAGCAGGTAGAGCTGTGTTCAGTTGAAGAGAGAGAGGTTTTTGATGGCTGAGAAGGAGTGCAGCAGCTCCATGGTGTCTGTGGCACAAGCAAGATAACCATCAAGCTCAGCTGCACTTTGCAGCCTTCTGGAGATTGGTCTGGAGAAGAATTCATCTTCATCAGATGACTCTCTTTGCTGATCCTCACTCTCATGCTCCGTCGTTTCAAGATGTTGTTTAATGTATGCCAAGGCTGTAATTGCAAATAGATAACACAATTTTGTTATTTACAGGGTTCATACGCCTTTTTCAGGGTCAAATTCAAGCACTTTTTAAGCACTTTCAAGGTCCCTTTTCAAGCTTTTCCAGCACACATATACAAATACACATATAAATGTGTGTACTGTCTCAGTGGCTGATAGTGCCCCACAGGTCTCAGTGTGAGCGTGAAGACATTTACAATGTTTAAGTAGTTTAATGCGTAGGTGCTGACGATAAACACATTTTGAATGAAAGCCAGGGAACTTTGGTAGCACAGAAACAAGCGGCTATTCTTTGTGACCATATGGCTCGGTCCCTCATATTACCATTATTTCACCCAAAGGCACCAAGTTAATACTTAAAAAAGCTGCAGCAATACACACAAATATAAACAGTACTTGGTGACAACTTTGCTTTTAGCCTTTAACCCTCTGGTGTCCAGGGTATAATTGGCCGTTTTTGACAACTTTTGATTTGGCCTCTATATTTCACCTTTAAAAACTGTTTATCTAAATTAGAACAACAATTAAGAGATTTAGAAAAAAAACAACATACAGATATGAGTGCCAACTTGGCTGAAAGCATTAAAGATGTAAGAAAACAACTAAGCGATCTGTCTATGGAGGAAATAGAAAAGAAACTGAGATTCACAAAACAAACATTTTATGAGTCTGGTTCCAAAGCAACCAAAATACTGGCTAAATGATTAAAATCAATACAAATAAGTAATGCAGTTAATAAGATTAGAGATCCAAATACTAAGGAACTACTATATGAACCAACACAGATAAAAAATGCCTTTCAAAAATACTATAAAACATTGTATAATCAACCCGACCAGAAAAATGGACAAGAAATTGAAGAGTACTTGGCTCAGTTAGACCTTCCTTCTATTGGGATAACTCAAAATGAATTTTTAACTAAACGAATCACTAAGGAAGAACTGGATAGGGCAATAAGGAGATTGAAATCTAACAAAAGTCCAGGGAGTGATGGGTATCCCAATGAGTGGTATAAGACTTTTAAAGAGGACTTGGCTCCTATTTTGATAAATTCTTTTAACTGGACACTAAAACACGCTAAAACTCCACCCTCTTGGAAAGAGGCCATTATATCAGTCTTACCAAAAGAAGGTAAAAACAAGGAAAACTGTGAGTCTTATCGCCCAATCTCCATCTTAAATGTGGATTATAAATTATTTACATCCATAATCACAAGACGCTTAGAGCTGTTTCTCCCGGATTTGGTGGATGAAGACCAGACAGGATTCATTAAGGGGCGACAGACACAAGATAATATACGACGCACATTGCATATAATTAACGAAGTTAATAAAGAGAAAATCCCAACAGCTTTAGTGAGCTTAGATGCTGAAAAGGCCTTTGATAGAGTTTCTTGGATGTTTCTTTTTGCTGTTTTGAAAAGAATGGGCTTTAACAGTATCTTCATCGAGTATATACAATCCTTGTACCACAGGCCATTGGCTAGAGTTAAAATAAATGGGGACCTGACAGACAGTTTTGAGCTCTTCAGAGGAACCAGGCAGGGTTGCTGCCTGAGTCCAGCCCTTTTTGCTCTGTATATCGAGCCTTTGGCCCAGTATATACGGCAAAGTGCAGACCTAAAAGGGGTTTCAGTTTCTAAAATTGAACAATAGGTCTCTTCGCTGATGATATAATTATATACCTACAGGATCCTGATACGACCTCGATTGATTAAAGCATTAAAATATTTTGGCAAAAATTCAGGGTATAAACTAAATATCTTAAAGACTCAAGTACTTTGTCTGAATTATTTCCCCAAAGATTCAATTGAAAACGAATATAAATTAAAATGGGACTCAAATAAGATCAAATATTTAGGTGTCTATCTAACTAGTGAAATAAGTACACTATACGAGGCAAATTATGTAAAGATTAGTAATACAATTCAAAAAGATTTGATTAAATGGGCTCCACTTGTCATGGATCTTAGTTCAAGAATAGAGGCAATAAAAATGAATGTACTTCCTCGACTACTGTATCTATTCACTTCATTGCCATATACCAGATGCACAATTTGTTAGATGGGATAAATTAGTTAGTAGATTTATTTGGAAAGGGGCAAAGCCAAGAATAAGATTTAAAATACTCCAATTAAGAAAAGAAAAAGGAGGACTTTCCCTCCCGAATTTCAAGGAATATTTCTATGCAGCCCAGCTGAGATATATTGTTTACTGGTGTTCCCCGGATTATATCTCAAAATGGAAGCATATTGAGATAAATTAGTGCTCATCATGTCATCCACAAGCAAGATTGGGAGAGGAAACTATACAGTCTATGAACGCAAATTTTATTACTGAATTCACTATTAAACTCTGGTGGATTATAGTGAAGAAATATAGAATTATAGAAGACTGTAAATTGTTGATTTGGCCTGCATTTTCTCGAAAATTCCAAAGTGGACAATGGGACAGTACATTTTTAAGATGGGTCAATAAAGGAATTACAGCAATGTGCACATTAATAGACGGGAAAACATTCAAATCCTTCGAGAATCTACAGAGACAATTTGGACTGGATAAATCAGATTTATTTAGGTACTTTCAATTAAGACATTTTTACAATACAGAAATTAGTAAGAAGCTCTTGAGAGAAGGAAGCCAGATAATAGAAATAATAACAGGTGCATATAAAAATCCTCCATCAAGAATTTTATCGAAATTATATAATGGTCTGCAAAATTTGAATAGGAATGAAACATTATATATCAAACAAAAGTGGGAATCTGAATTACATCTTGAGTTGTCAGAGGATGACTGGCGATCCGTATGTCTCACACAGCATAATTCCACCAGCTCTAGACGATGGAGAGAATATGGCTGGAAAAATGTGATTAGGTTCTTTATTACTCCTTATATTAAAAGCAAGCAGCTGAAAACATCCCAACGATGCTGGAGATTATGTGGAGACTGGGATGCCAATCATTCTCATGTGTTTTGGAAGTGTAAACATATCAAACCTTACTGGGAAAGAATTGCAGTAACAATGAAGAGAGTGCTGGGGTACGAAGTGCCGTGTGTTCCGCTCTTAATTTTACTGCAATATAGGCGCTCTTTGTAGTGAGCTAATTTTATTTTGAAATTCTTTTTATTTTGAAAACCAGTTTTGGGAAGTGACAGGAAGTCAGCCATGTTTGTTTAGTTCTTAGCAGATCACATGTGGGGGAATTTGATCCAGCGACATCTGCCTTTTGTTTGTGCCATCGACACCACCGTCTGTAAGTTTTCATTTGTATTGAATTGTAGGATTGTATTTTATGTATATTTTGTGGAAATATTTGCTATAGACGAATACTTTAGTAGTTGTGTGCTAACGCTAATGGATGTGTATTGAAATCTAATTTTGTTGTGCTAATGATGCTAAGTTAATTTTAGCTATGTTATTTGTATTTCAGTTTTACTCCATAAAGAAATACTAATTAAAAGGAGTTGGACGCTACTTCCTGACTTCGCGCGTTATTTCAAGTGGAGTTAGGCTACTGCTGAATTGTGTAGCATACACACACAAGGAGAGCAGGATAGTAAAAAGACGGTTAGCAGCTGGCAAAACGACTCTACGACAGCAAGCTATGTCAACAAACATGGACGAAGCACACCCCGAAGGTGCAAGACCTAAGGAATCAAAGCCTCCTCAAGACGGAGCATCAGTTAAAAGCACTAGTTCAGTTTCCAGATATTCAAGTAGATCAAATGTCAGTGCAGCAGCAGCACACGCGAGAGCCAAGGCCGAAGCTGCTCGTGCACGTGTTGCCTTCGCACAAAGAGAGATCAGCATTAAAGTTGACAAAGCAAGATTAGAAGCTAATCTCGAAGCCTTAAATCTGGAAAAGGAAGCTGCAGCCGCAATTGCCCAAGCATAAGTTTTGGAAGCAGCAGCAGAAATAGAGGTTGAAGCACATCCAAGTTGGAAAAGTCTCCCACCAATGGTGCAGAGTACGCATGAACGTGTAAGTGACTATATCAGAGACCAAACTATGCAGCTTAACCAACGCGATGAACCAGTCAATCTCTCAATATCAGAGCATTCCATCGAGAAGAGCCCTCCACCATCTGCTAAGTACATCATTAAAGATGAGTATATTGTGAAAGACACATGGCCCACACCTTTCCAGCCACAACCAAGTTCCAAGGTAACGCATGCATACCAAACTGCTCACACCTCTTCCCCATCAGCTCAGCCAGACATGAATGGTCGCCTCCAAGTTAACAGTGAGGAACTCCTGCAAGAACAAAAGAGCAATACGCCCTACACTAAACCAGAGCTAATTTTTCCTCAGCACCCCAACACTTCTCATACACACCCTCCAGAGTCTTCAGTGATGATGGACATGGCGAAGTACCTGGCACGAAAAGAGCTTGTGAGCACTGGCTTAACCCACTTTGATGATCATCCAGAGTCATACAGGGCATGGAAATCTGCCTTCTCCAATACCATTAAGGGTTTGGACCTTACCGCAAGTGAACAGCTGGATTTACTTTCAAAATGGCTTGGGAAGGAATCTTCTGCATATGTCAAGCGCCTAAGAGCAGTTCATATTGACAACCCAAATACTGCACTGAAAATGGTCTGGGACAGGCTCGATGAATGCTACGGTGCTCCAGAAGTCATCGAAAGTGCTCTCTTTAGGAAGTTGGACAGCTTCCCTAAAATAACAAACAAGGACAATTACAGGTTAAGGGATCTTGGAGATCTATTGATGGAACTACTTTCAGCAAAAGAGGATGGCTACTTGCCCGGCTTAGCATACCTGGATACCCCCCGTGGCATCAAACCCATCGTGGAAAAACTGCCATACAACCTGCAAGAAAAATGGATCACTCAAGGCTCAAAATACAAAGAGGACTACACGGTTGGTTATCCCCCCTTTTCCTTTTTCACTTCCTTTATCTGCTATCAAGCAAAAACAAGAAATGATCCCAGCTTTGCTCTTTCTGGGAGCAGTCCTGTCACAGAAAAGCCTATCTCACGCCACACAAATTTGAGAACCCCAGTCTCAGTGCATACGACCAAAGTTGTTTCTGATGCCACACAAAATGATCCAGATCCTAGAGAGGATATTTCCAAGCATTGCCCCATCCATAAAAAACCCCACCCCTTAAAGAAATGCCGTGGGTTCAGGCTAAAGACTATTGAAGAACACAAAATGTACTTGAAAGATCAAGGCATCTGTTTCAAATGCTGTGCATCCACATCTCATCTCGCACGAGACTGCAAAGTTGTTCTGAAATGTGATGAGTGCAACAGTGACAAGCACATCACAGCTCTTCATCCTGGTCCACCACAACTGTCCACCAAGGCCTCAAGTCCCCGAACAGGTGACGGCGGGGAGCCAGAAAAGGAGGACACTATCCCAGAACCAGTTGCAAGCCCTCTGTGCACTGAAGTTTGTGGCGATTGCGCCAGGTCAAAATCTTGTTCCAAGATATGTCTTGTTAAGGTTTACCCCAAAGAGTGCCCACAACAAGCCATCAAAATGTATGCTATGCTCGATGACCAGAGCAACAAGTCTCTAGCCAGGTCAGAGTTCTTCAACTTATTCGGAATCAAAGTTGGCTCATACCCCTACACCCTGAAAACTTGTGCTGGCTTAGCCGCAACCTCCGGCAGGAGAGCAAATGGCTATCAGATTGAAGCAGTAAATGGTGAAGTTAGCCTTGCGCTACCAACACTGATCGAATGTGACGACTTACCAGATAATCGTGAAGAAATACCGACACCTGAAGCTGCCCTCCAGCACCCGCACCTCAAGAGCCTTGCTAGCAAAATCCCACCTCTTGATAACGATGCCAAGATTCTTCTTTTGCTTGGGAGAGACATTCTCCAGGTTCACAAGGTGAGGGAGCAGATCAACGGTCCTGGTGATGCACCTTTCGCTCAAAGGCTTGACCTTGGATGGGTTTTAGTAGGTGATGTGTGTTTGGGAAAGGTTCATAAGCCCATTGTCCACTGTTATAAAACGAACATACTGGAAGACGGAAGACCATCATTGTTCAGACCTTGTACGAGCCACATCCATCTCAAGCAAACGGTCAACTCCAGTCAAGTCAAGGGACTCTCACACAGTTGCCGTAGCACTACATTGGATGATGACTCACTCGGCAACACAGTCTTTGCAAGAACAGCGGATGATGACAAGCGTGCCTTCTCCATAGAGGACGAACAGTTTCTGCAGATAATGGGTGATGAGGTTTTCCAGGACGAGTCGAATAGTTGGGTGGCTCCTCTTCCCTTCAGGGCCCCCAGACCACCTTTGCCCAACAATCGTGACCAAGCAATGACCCGCCTCTTCTCATTACTGCGCACACTAGAGCGTAAACCACAGATGAAGGACCAGTTCATTGCCTTCATGCACAAGATCTTCTACAACAATCACGCAGAACCAGCCCCTCCACTCCCTAAAGGTAAAGAGTGCTGGTATTTGCCGATGTTTGGGGTCTATCATCCCAGGAAACCTGACCAAATCAGAGTTGTTTTCGACTCAAGCGCACAATGCAGTGGCATCTCGCTGAACAATGTGCTACTCACCGGACCAGACTTGAATAACAGTCTAATGGGAGTCCTTATTCGTTTCAGGAGAGAGCGAGTAGCAATCATGGCTGACATCGAACAGATGTTTCATTGTTTTGTCGTGAGGGAAGACCACCGAGACTACTTACGCTTTCTGTGGTATAGAGATAATGATCCCAGCAAAGACATTGTTGAATACAGGATGAGGGTTCACGTATTCGGCAACAGTCCTTCTCCAGCTGTGGCAACATACTGTCTCAGAAGAACTGCGAAGGAAGGAGAACAGCAGTATGGGTCAGACACCAGACATTTTGTGGAACGCGAGTTCTATGTAGATGATGGCCTTGTTTCCACATCCACAGAGGAAGAGGCAATTTCTCTGCTACAGAGAACCCAAGCATCTCTCTCTGAGTCCAACCTGAGACTGCACAAGATCACGTCCAACAGCGTTGACGTCTTGAAAGCCTTTCCTGCAGGAGATCGTGCTAAGGGCATTAAAGATCTTTACTTGGATGGAGACGCAGTACCCACACAGCGAAGCCTTGGATTGAGTTGGGATGTTAAAAGGGACACATTCACCTTCCAAGTGTCAGTCAGTGACAAGCCGTTCACACGACGTGGGATTCTCTCCACCATAAACAGTCTTTTCGACCCTCTCGGCTTCGTCGCTCCTGTGACCGTTCAAGGCAAGTCGTTGCTGAGAGAGTTGACCCTAGATGGAACCGACTGGGACAGTCCACTCCCTCAGGATAAGTGTAAGGTCTGGGAGACATGGAAAAATTCACTTCAAGAACTGCAACATCTTCATATCCCTCGAGTGTATACCACCACCTCCTGTTCCAATGCCAGTCATAAAGAGATATGCATCTTTTCAGACGCTTCAACCAAAGCGATTGGTGCGGTGGCGTACCTCAAGACAACAGATGCAAATGACCAGATTCACGTGGGTTTCATTCTTGGGAAAGCAAGACTTGCACCACCAACTGAACCTACCATACCCAGACTGGAGCTGTGTGCGGCAGTGCTAGCCGTAGAAGTTGCTGAGTTTATTGTTCAAGAGATCGATATCCAAATTGATGCAGTCACCTTCTACTGTGACAGTAAAGTGGTGCTGGGCTACATTCATAATCAGTCCAAACGTTTCTATGTGTATGTCCACAACAGGGTCCAGAGAATCCGCCAGTCCACACAACCGAATCAGTGGAGGTATGTACCTACGGAGCATAACCCAGCTGACCATGCTTCTAGGTCCGTTCCAGCCTCACAGCTCACCAGAACCAACTGGTTCACGGGTCCAACATTCCTATACAAGTCACAGCCAAGCAGCGAGCAACATAAGACCTTTGAGCTTATCAACCCAGACGCAGATGTTGAAATACGACCACAAGTTACAACCTGTGTTACGAGTCAAAAGGACAAGTTGCTGTGCTGTGAGAGATTCATGAAATTCTCTTCCTGGAAGTCCATACGGAGAGGAGTTGCAACACTCATCCATGTGGTTTGTTCTTTTAAGGCAAGCAGCCGAGGAACCAATGGATGTAATGGTTGGCATTGGTGCCCTAAACCTCTCACAGCTGACGAGTTGTCCAAGGCAACTACAGTGATTTTTCTTGCTGTGCAACAAGCATCTTTCCGTGAAGATTTAGATGCTCTCTCCAAGGGAGCCGATGTTTCCAAGAGAAGCGCTCTAACGAAACTCAACCCGATCATAGATGCAGATGGTCTGCTAAAGGTTGGAGGCGGGTTGACGTTAGCTGACTTAAGCGTCAAAGAAAGGCATCCCGTCATTCTGCCAGGCAAACACCATGTATCCACGTTGCTCATCAAACACTATCATGAGCAGGTCGAGCATCAGGGTCGTACCATCACAGAAGGTGCCATTCGAGCTGCTGGCATATGGCTAGTTGGCGGTAAGCGATGTGTGAGTACTGTTCTTCACGGATGTGTCACCTGTCGAAAGCTGCGTGGGAAAAAAGAGAAACAAAAGATGTCAGACCTGCCGCAGGAGCGACTAAGCACTTCACCAACCTTTACCTACACTGGTGTGGACATTTTCGGTCCTTGGGCCGTGATAGCCAGGCGCACAAGAGGAGGCATTGCTCAGAGTAAGCGTTGGGCCGTTCTCTTCACTTGCATGAGCACGCGTGCAGTCCACATAGAAGTGATAGAGTCTTTAGACACCTCTTCGTTCATCAACTCCTTGAGAAGATTCTTTGCAATCCGAGGTCCTTCTGAACACCTGTACTCAGATTGTGGAACCAATTTCGTTGGTGCTTGCAAAGAGTTGGAGTTCCAAAAAGTTGTGTCAAAGTCAGAAGTTCAGAGATACACCAACAATCGCGGATGTACATGGCATTTCAACCCACCACACTCCTCGCACATGGGCGGTGCGTGGGAACGCATGATAGGAGTTGCAAGGAGAATCCTAGACTCAATGCTGATGCGTACTCCCTCCTCCAGTTTGACCCACGAAGTCCTGTGCACCCTGATGGCGGAGGTGACAACTATCATCAACTCTAGACCGCTTGTCTCTGTCTCTTCAGATCCTGACGTCCCTCAGATACTTACCCCAGCAATGCTTCTCACTCAGAAGCAGAGTGTTCCACCTCCTCCAGGGACGTTCACCGAGAAGGACATGTATAAGCAACAATGGCGCCAAGTGCAAAGATTGGCTGATCAATTCTGGAATCGCTGGAAACGCGAATACTTGCAGACTCTGCAACTTCGTCGTAAATGGCAGGAGTCCAGCCCAAACATTGAAAGAGGTGATGTTGTCTTGATGAAAGATGATCGTACATGCCGGAACAATTGGCCCATGGCTCTTGTGACGAATACTTTCCCCGGCGGTGATGGAAGGGTCCGCAAGATCAAGGTCCGGGTTGTCAGTGACGGAGTGGCCAAAGTGTTTCTCAGGCCTATAACCGAGGTTGTTATGGTTTTAAAGAACCAGGACTGAAAAGGTTTGTTGTAGTTTGAGTATTGATATGTGGCATCTTAACAGATACCAGACGGGGAGTGTTCCGCTCTTAATTTTACTGCAATATAAGGGCTCTTTGTAGTGAGCTAATTTTATTTTGAAATTCGTTTTATTTTGAAAACCAGTTTTGGGAAGTGACAGGAAGTCAGCCATGTTTGTTTAGTTCTTAGCAGATCACATGTGGGGGAATTTGATCCAGCGACATCTGCCTTTTGTTTGTGCCATCGACACCACCGTCTGTAAGTTTTCATTTGTATTGAATTGTAGGATTGTATTTTATGTATATTTTGTGGAAATATTTGCTATAGACGAATACTTTAGTAGTTGTGTGCTAACGCTAATGGATGTGTATTGAAATCTAATTTTGTTGTGCTAATGATGCTAAGTTAATTTTAGCTATGTTATTTGTATTTCAGTTTTACTCCATAAGGAAATACTAATTAAAAGGAGTTGGACGCTACATCCTGACTTCGCGCGTTATTTCAAGTGGAGTTAGGCTACTGCTGAATTGTGTAGCATACACACACAAGGAGAGCAGGATAGTAAAAAGACGGTTAGCAGCTGGCAAAACGACTCTACGACAGCAAGCTATGTCAACAAACATGGACGAAGCACACCCCGAAGGTGCAAGACCTAAGGAATCAAAGCCTCCTCAAGACGGAGGAGAGCAGGATACCGTGCGAGGCACGAGTAATGTATTTTGGAATATGGGGAAATGTAAGAAAGGAGGACCAATACTTGTTCAAAATTATGTTGTTGTCAAGCAAAAAGGTAATAACAAAAAACTGGCTGAAAAGTGACCCTTTAAAATTGGAAGAATGGACTGATGTAATCGAGGAAATATATATAATGGAGAAAATGACCTACACTCTGAGACTGAAATCTGACAAACATCGAAAACAGTGGGCAAAATGGATAGCCTATAAGACTCATTCAGTTCCTTTCCTCGTTTTTTGTTTTGTTTTGTTTTATGTTTGTTTGTTTGTTTTTTTTCTCTTCCTTTTCATATTTTTGTCTGCGTGAACTATAAATTTGGAAAAGTACAAAATAAAAAGTTAAAAAAACAAACATATCTTGCCAATATGTTATTTACTCATTTTGACATAATGTGTCAGCACAATTTATCTAAATTCAGACAAAATTTTAAATACGAGTAGAAAATGACATTTTTGACTGTAAAAACCACAAGCATGTTTAACAAATCATTTTCATAACTTGAAATGCAAATAGAAATTGTACATTTTTTAAAAATATCCACAAGTTTTGCAAACAACAAAGTTATATGGTATGGTAAATCCTGCAGGTCTGACAGTAGGTGTGTCACTCCTGTTTTCCATGTGGGGACAGCGTTTACACTGCAATCTGCCTTTGGTGGCTTTTTTGCAGGAACTGTGACATTCACTTGTAGAACTGACACACAAAACAAAACAACGACTACACTACACACTAACTACACAAGACAACACACTAACTTGAGACTCCAAACACAGTAAACGTCACAAATCTCTCACGTATCAAAACTCTCTCTCTCTTTCGCTAATTCGCTCTCTCTCGCCGGTCACTCTAAAACTTCCCTCTCTTCCCAAACAACCAAATGCCACATGTTGCCATATCATTTTTTGATTGGTCGACATGGTACATTTTTCCACCAGTAGGGAAGGAGTGTTTTTTCCTTTTCTTTTTTCACTCACAAGCAAAGCGTGTTTGCTAGCGCTCTCACTAGAAAACACAGTTTTTACCGTTTCTTCCAGGAGTAAACGCCACTATTGTATTCCGAAAAAAACCCAAACAACACAAATTAAAAACTGGTATTTAGGTTGAAGTCCGCACGTTTGACCCAAGTTGAAATGGAGACTCTGGGTCCGTCGACCCCAGAGGGTTAATCAGAAAGCCTTAAGTTGGCTAGTTATGTATCAGGCTAATGTTTAAAGCTTTCACTTGAGCAAATTAACTCATATTACTGCTAAGTAATGTTAGCTAAGTTCACAGCATATTCCATAATAGCGCTGCCATACTGCATCACACTCAGTGCATTTCAATCATTTCTCCAGTGAGTTTGATAGCTAGCAAAATAATAATCATAGTTTTAAAAAATAGCATGTGTAACGTACACGTACTGGAAAATTATTTACTAGCACTCATCTTTCATGCGACTAGAGAGCGCAAACTCCGCCATTGTTGTTTTCCATCAAACACTCATTAAAACAGCAACCTACAGGTATGTTAGCACACTCATCACCGACTGGCAGAGGGAGGGGCGGAGTCACAAGTTGAAATAGACACAGGGCAGCCCAGGTGGGGAAATTTTGCTTTTACATTTTGCGACTCATTTTATTTCTCTATCTGATAAGATAGAGAAATAACAAATAACTATTCAGTCAGATAGTTATTTGTGGTGAATGAAATACAGTTACACTTTCAAGCACTTTTAAGCATCACATCTAAAATTCAAGCACTTTCCAAACCTTGAAAAGACAACATTAAAATTCAAGCATTTTCAAGGATTTCAAGCACCCGTACGGACCCTGTATTTAAATTTCAGTGGTTATTCCTGAACACAAATTTAAAATCAGCAAATTGTCCAAAAGGATTGTTTAGTATTCAGGACAGACCATCAATAACTTACAACGTATTAGGGGAAATACTCAGTTAAGCATGTGTTCAAATGTAAAAATACACAAAAATGGGATCACATGAGTCCTTACCAGCCTCTATTACATCTGCTCTGTCAGTCCAGGAAGTCTTGAACTTGGGTAAGAGGACTGCAGCTGCAGCCAACTCTGGATCTGGAACTGGATCCTCTATCATCGGTCCAAAAGGCTTTTGAAGGCCATTTTGCAGGACTCTGATGAGTGGCACACGTCTTGCTTGATGTCTCCAGCCTGCTAAGTTTGGACAGTAGTTGTTGGATTACTGGCAGGAGCCATCCCATAAAGGAAGTGGACTCAGACTGAAGGATGTTTGAAGTTTTCACCAGTGACTTCATGGTGGTACAGTACTCCCTAAGGAAGGCAACTTCTGCAGGACTCAACCTGTAAGACACAACAACAAAACCCACCATGACTATAATAGGGATCTTCTGATTTAATATTAAGAGTCTGCTCACGTTTTTAACCATCCATTAAGGAAAATTCCCAAAATTTGCAACCATATTGGTAGGTTTTACTCACATTTTCACCTTGAACTCCTCACAAATGCTCCTGATGGCATCTTCCCCCTTCTCATCAATGATGCGTATTATCCTTTCAATGGCAAGGTAGGTTGAATTCCACCGTGTTGCATTGGGACAAATGATCTGTAGCTCACACTTGTTGTTAGAGTGAATTGTTAAATGTTTGTCATTTTTATGCTTACCATCCATTTCTACATTGTTTAACTGTAGGATGAAAGGAATTCCACTGTCCCCCTCCCTAGATTCTCGAGGTTCTGGGTGGGGAGCTGTAGTCTTTTATTACAGGCAACATCCATGTGAAGGTCCTTTTGATGTAAGCTTCCTGCCCAGCAGGAGGTCACACACACACACACACACACACACACACACACACACACACACACACACACACACACATATGCATACAGTGCCTTGTCTTTGTAACCAAGGGGGTTTATGAGGGGAGGTACTATTGTTTTGTGTGAACTGTCTCTCAATAAAAGGCAGCGAGAGGAGGCCATCGTCGGGGTCATTCGTGATGAGCTAAGATACCAATGAGGCCTCCCTTGCGCAAGTAATCAATCGCTTTTGCCTTGTTTTTCTTTCATGGGAATAAGTCCTGGATACAGCGGGGTCTGAGTTTAGACACAACACTTGTCCTCTACCACTTCATTAGCCAAATGAGACCGGCCAGTTTTGTTCCAAATGGCCTGGCATTTTGCAAAGGTTGCACGGGAGAGCCTCTTGTAGGTGTCATTCATGCTGTAACTTTTCTGATGAGCTGACCAACAATCAGTAGTGGTAGCAACAAATTTGACTTTATCCAATCCTGCAACCAAAGTCATCTTCATGTGATCAGCAGCTTCACAGATTCTGGCACGGACAGTGGGTCTGGAGATGACTTTGGCTTGAGGTTGTAATGTGGTAACCAATTCTTTGAAAGATGGCTGTTCTACCACTGCAAATGGCTGTAGACCCTCACATATGAAATTGATATCAAGCTTGTCAACAGTTGCTTGTGGAACATGTTTGTTTGCAGCTCTCAACATCAGGTCTGGTAACTTGGCTTGTGTATTTGCTGAGAGCTTGTTTGGTGTGGCTGTGGTCTTTCGCTGACGAGATGTTGATGCCACAGTGATATTGTACTGCTCAATCTTCGATGGATGTTTCCTCTGTAGAGATAAATATTATCATACGTCAGGTTCATACATTACTTCATAACATCACTGTGATTAACACTAAAGGAAAATACATTTTTAAAACATCATTCAGCTAGACTTGAGCTAATTTTTGATTGTTTAGCATAGTATAAAAGAGTGGTGAATTTGGTCAAATTTTGCAGATATATTGCTGTATTTATTCAAAAGTGTAAACCAATTTTGAACGATCATTGCAAAAAACATGTATTTCTGTATACATTCTAAGTTCTGTAATCTGTATACTATCTGTAAAAAGAGTATCGACCAATGTATCAGTATCTAAATATTTAACTCCTTTTTATCAGTATCACCCTAAAGTTTTCAGTATCAGTCAGGTCCTAAAAATACTAAGAGAGCAAAATATGTGTATATAGCAAATCTAATTTAAGAAAAGGGATCACATACACAAAAATGCTGCCCATACAGCTAACAAATAAAAACAATCCACATTATGTTCTTTAAAAAATATATCATGTTGGGAAACATATAACCCTACTGATCACAAGCCATGTCACCATGATAGACCTATATCAGGCCAATGATACTGATCAACTGATCCATCAATCGGGCTCTGGTACATGTCAGCTGAGAGCTGGAAGATTAATTTGAGATGCAGCTCAGCACTGTGTGCCAGTTTTTTGTTTTTTTTAATATAGGCCAGCTGATTGTAGGCCTGTGAGTTTTAAATGACTACAAATTTAATTTATTGCAAGGACGGTGGTTGTCCAAATAATAAGCTAAAACATTCCTACGAATTGTAGCTCAGTTATGCATGCACACACACACACACTTTAGCTAGCTCCGTCTTATTTTAATATCAGGCTAACCAATGGCAGTGACAATATCTTAGCCAAACTAATAACCTTAACACACATGAAAAATAAGAAAGCAATATTGTACACGTAAAACCTCTTACCTCAATGTGTTTTTTAGATTAGACGCCGAAGTCTTCTAAGCTGAAATGACTGTAGAGGTCAAACAAAGTTTGCACTGCATCTGGACGCCGACTCCTTTTCTTACGGTGGCTGGGAAGTGCAAGTTGCAACAGATTAAAAAACCACAACAAATTAAAAACCCGCAACAAATTTAAAAAACCCGCAACAAATTAAAAACCCCCACAACAAATTACAAAAACCCACAACAAATTAAAAATCCTTGACAGAAAGGGATTGTCTGAAATACCAGAAGTGACACAACGATTAGCCTAATAGGGCTTTTGGAGCGTGATGTTACGAGAGGGGGCGTGGCCAGGATTTTTGGTTGAGGCGCCATGTTTCTGGGCCAAACAAAGCGCTAGCGAAAGAGGAGCGAAAGTACACGGATAACACCAGCTATGGTTCGTACTTGCTGTGCGGTTGGTTGTAAAGTTAGATCGCACGACCGGCAAGGGAATAAGGTTGAAAATGGTTTATCTTTTCATTCTTTCCCCACCTGGAAGCAACATGAGGCAGCTCATGTATCGGATGTCATGTGTCACTCTCTGGTTTTATGTTTCAAATTCGTTTAAGACATCCAGAGTACTCTGATGACATTGACAAGGACATCTCCAGTTTACATGGGAAACTATTATTTCATGTTTTTGAGATTATTTATTTACATCACTTTTCAGAAAACGTACATACAGGTCTTATTCAAAACTGCATATCTGTTTTTTTAATGCATGTTGAAAGGGCAAAAATATTCCTGAGATACTGTTAACATTATTAATTTTGAAGGCTATTATACAGTGGTATTAATTTAAACTGAACACAAAAGGATTTTCATCAAAGTTAATGTCTCCACTTGTTTAAAAAAAGAATTCTGTCATTTATTTGCTTTTATTATTTATTTATATGCCCTCCACGGACCATCTCTGCACTGCATGGGTGATTAGTGGCTCCGTGCACACTAAGGGCTGCACACAGGGACAAGGTTACGACTAGGTTACGATCAGATCTTCCCTGGGCAGGGAGAGGTGATGTACAATGTTTTATTGCCTACGGTGGGGCAGGTCACATACTGGGTGAAGGTGGGCAGTGTGGAGTCCAGCGAGACATGATTAAAGTCCCATGATATTAGAAGAAGAGCTCTCGGAGATTGCGTTTGCAGTCTGCGGACCACAGAGAGTCACAGGCTGCCTCCACGGATGCTAACGGCTAATGTCTCAATGTCTGTGTTGCAGAGTTGTTCTTTCACAGCGATGTGCCCAGGGATACCACAACTGTCTTTAACAAACACTGCCACCCCCCCTCCTTTCCTCTCACCGCTGTCCCTCGTCTTGTCCGCCCGCAGCAGCTGGAAGCCGGGCAGCCTACTCACAGAGGGAGTACCGGGCAGTGTTGGGGTACTGCCACTGTGACCGGGTTAGTGTCATTAGCTCCTCGATCATATCAGGGAGCGATCTCACATCACACCACATGCATAGTGGGATTATAATACAAGTCAATACTGTGACAAGCATTGGTAATGAATAGGCAATCGCTTAGCAGCAAGTTGAATCGGTGACGCATTAGTGTGGTCTGCACTTCCTCTTCTTTGATTGGGTGAAATGAGTTGAAAGTAATTGGATAAGGGGACCTTGGGGAGTGCCCTGCATAATTTCAATAAAACGCCGTTTTAAATGCCGTTACAGCTGGCACAGAACGCCGTAAAAAACGCAGTTTTTATGCTTCTTTGAACCGCGTTTTCTGCCGAATGGCGGTAAAAACGGCGTTTCCGTCTGTCTGTATAAAGCGCCTTTGTACAATATAAAGCGCCTTGAGGCAACTTTTGTTGTGATTTGGCGCTATATAAATAAAATTGAATTGAATTGAATTGAATTGTCTTTGAACGCCGCTTTTTACGTCACTTGGATGGTGCGTTCAGGGCATGGCGTTTGTCGGAACAGAACACCGTTTTTTTCGGCGTTTGGAATGATTAAACGGCATTTTTTTACGCCATTTATTAACCAAACGGGTTAGAAAAGTGGCAATTTTTGGCACTGATGGCTTTCCATACTAATGGCTTGCCATAAGCGTTAGCCATGTTAGCACGTTACCTTCAACAGGCACTCAGTCAGATTTTGGGCTGTCTGTTTCGCTGCAGGGTCCCTTCATTCTTCACATATCCGTGTCGAGCCGAGTGTAAATCCTGAGGCTGAACGGCCTTTGTACAAGCACGCACGCTTCTTAGCAGAGTGAAGCTATGAGCTAGAAAAATCCAGGCAGACAGCCTGTATCTGTCCGACCAATCAGAGAGCTCCTTACATCCCACGGTGTGGCTAATTTGAATAGCCGCGAGGAAGTTGTTAATCGAAGAGCTAATCCAGCAACTAATACAGAAATTAATCCCTGAGCGAACAGGAAAGGGAAATGGATTTTGAAATGCAGTTTATTAAAGTGCAAAAGGAAAAAGGATTTTGAAATGCAGTTTATTAAAGTGCAATTGGAAAAAAGGATTTTGAAATGCAGTTTAATAAATTGAATTTCAAAATAAATTTACAAATGCAGAATTTATTCTGCAATTCATTATTTAAGCACAGAATTTTTTATTTCGATGCGTGTGGCTCTTGTGGTCCTCCATACTCATATGCATCAGAGGGAATTCCACCACACGTCACTAGCCCCCACAGCAAGCGGCCGTGCATTCACTAAAGCAAAATAAAATAAACCTATAAATCAAGCAACATAAAACACAAAACAACTCAGTAAATGATATACAGAGAAACAGCAACAAACACACACACACACTTCTAAGGACCTCGACATCTCTCTCACATTGCGTTTTTTAAACATGTTTCCATTTGTCACTCCAGTCTTTACTCTGAAATACAGGAAGAGAAATCATGGCTGAAACAATTTCTCATGAAACCAGGGGTGTGGTCCAACAGTCAGGAACCTTCCTCACCAAAACTAACTGAGAGAAGTGACCCAGAAGTATCTGTGTTGCAGCCACAATGAATCAAGATCATGAGCTTTATTAACTGATCAAAGTCTATTCTTCCATCTTCTGTATTATTCAGTTTGCATTGGTAATGCCCATTATTGCAATGCTTTTTTAAGATGAGCAAAACTTTATTTTACTTTGGCTTAGCTGGGATAAGCGATGGATGGAGGGGATTTTACTTCAGTCACAGAAATCCTAAACAGGAAGGAGGAGCAGAGTTAGGGAAACAAGATTTTTTTCAATTTCTTGGCCATGAGTGAGATTTACTAAGTGGGCAAATTAGGGTGACGATATTGTTCCAGAGTGATCTATTAATAGTGCACCAATTTACATTCAGAGATGCATGCAGCTAGTTCATTTCAGCATTAACCGGCTTTCTACCAACAGCAGGACAAAAACAGCAGATTCAATCATGGAGACACAATGTTTTAATTAGTTTAGCAGATTCAGTAAGTGCAGGTCTTCAGTTTACATTTCTTTGTGAAAACAGCACAGCAAAGGAGACTCTGTGACGTTTTGGTATAAGGGACATATCTTCTGACCAACCTGCTGGGACTGTGTGAGGTCCTGAGGCTAAGAGTAAGGATTTATCCACAGGAGAGCTGCGTTCTTACAAACCATCCCACTGTGTAAACCTGACATCTGTGGAACAGCTGAGCTGTATGATGTGTACAAGGACACAAAACATTATTTACCATCAGATTCTGAACCCTCCATGTGTTAATCAAGAAACTGCTGCTGTGCTATATCCATAACTAATGAATAAATTAGGAGCTAAAGCTAAAAGGACAGTTTATTTGTACCAGCTTCATGTGAACACATTCAAGAACATCACAGATGAAAGAAACATTAAAAACTTGCACACTACATAAAGCACGAAAAATAGTTTTTCTTTCAGGTGGTTTCAGAAAAAACAAAAACATCAAACACCTCCAAGACTCTCTTTGAAAGAGCTAAAAACCTTTATTTTCATGGTCCAATCATGAGTGAACTCCCCGATGAAGCCTTGTGTGCTAAAACATGTCAGAGTTTTAAAGGTTAAACATGAGTTTCCAAAACGTTTTGCTGGAGAACAATGAACTATTTGACTGAGTTTCAATTATTTACAGACGAGCAAAACCAGGAGAGAGAAAAAAGGACAAAACTGACTCAGTAAAACGACAGAAAATAAGATCCCATGTGCATCTGTATTATGTAGAAGTTCAGCCCAGCAACCAGTTCAGTTCAACACAAGTTTAAATGATTCTATCTGAACTCTGTGGAGCCTGATCTCAAGCTTTTTGACTCTGACTCTGAAACCAGAGGATCTTTCTGTCTCTTCAGATTCACTGTGATCCAGTGATGGGAGTGATTTCAGCCCTGAGTGATCACGCTGATGTTTGCACAGAGCAGACAATGAAGTGAATGTTTTGGCACATTGGTAACAGTGAAACAGTTTATTAGTAACGTGGGATCGTTTGTGTTCAGAGTATGAACTGAGAATCCTGAAGCTCTTGTCACACTGGTCACAGCTGTAGTTTCCTTCCATGTGTGTACGTTCATGATAGTTACGATGACCTGATTGTGAGAAGCTTTTGTCACAGTGTCTGCACTTGTATGGTTTCTCTCCTGTGTGGACTCGTTTGTGTGTTGTAAGCTCACCTGCAGTGGTGAAGGATGACCCACACTGATCACAGAGGTGCTTTTTAACCCCACTGTGAATCAGTTCATGTTTCTTTAAGTTACATGATCTGATGAAGCTTCTCCCACATTCTTTGCAGTATTTCAGTTTGTCTCCAGTGTGTCTACGTTGATGTGTTTTTAGGTTCTTTTGCCGACTGAAAGTTTTTCCACAGAGGTCACAATGAAACTCTTTCCCACCACCACAGTGATGACAGGGTTGAGAACTGGATCCTTCTGTGTCGCTCTGCTTCTAAACAAAGACACAAAGACAGTGTAAGTCAGTCCTTCAACACTTTTATCCTGAACGTCGCCTGAAATAAAGAGCATCTCTGCAGACGTCCAATTACATTTTACTGTTTCAGTTAACACACTCAGTTTACTGGGCTGCAACAACTATAATACTACCACCACAACACTACAGTAATACTAAAATCATAACTGAAATGAAAATCTGAATAATCACTCAGAGCTGCTTTTCCATGCAGTAGAATTGCTAACATGCTAACACAGTTTAATGAGAAGAGTTGTTTCAAACAGTCAGGCTAAAATGACAAGATAACAATACAAATACATACCTCACAGTAACTGCACTTGTAGAGTCTCTTTCTGGTGTGGATCTGTTGGTGTCGTCTCAGGTAATGTGGAGATTTAAAAGTCTTCTCACACAGGTCACATTTATAAGGTCGTCCCTCAGTGTGGGTAAACATGTGTTGTTGTAACTGTGCGTCTGTAGCAAAGTATTTGCCACACTGTTCACAGCTGTACACATCATGTCTGGTGTGAATGCGTAGGTGTATATTTCGGTATCCTCTCTGGCTGAAAGTTTTTCCACAGATGTCACAGCTGTATGCCTTAATTCCAGAGTGGGTAACTAGATGTCTCTGTAAGTTGCTACTGCGAGTAAAAGCTCTGCCACACTGATCACAGCTGTACGCTTTAACTTCACTGTGGATGAGTTGGTGTGTTTTTAGGGAACCCTTGAAGGAAAAAGACTTTCCACACAAGTCACAGCTGAACGGTCTCTCTCCAGTGTGGATGACCTGATGCTGTTTTAGTGAAGCATTCTCAGTAAACTCCTTCCCACACTGATCATAGCTGTATGCCTTAATTCCAGAGTGGGTAACTAGATGACTCTGTAAGTTGCTACTGCGATTAAAAGCTCTGCCACACTGATCACAGGTGTACGCTTTAACTCCACTGTGGATAAGTTGGTGTTGTTTTAGGTGACCCTTCATGGAAAAAGACTTTCCACACAAGTCACAGCTGAACGGTCTCTCTCCAGTGTGGATGACCTGATGCTGTTTTAGTGAAGCCTTCACAGCAAAATCCTTCCCACACTCGTCACAGGTGTATGTTTTCTCTCTCTTTCTTCTGTGAGGTTTGTCGGCCTCCTGAGAGCGCCGACTTCTCGCTCCATGTTGGTCCTGCAGTGACAGAGATACAAACAGAGGCAGTGAGTGAAATGCAGTCGTGGAACACCTGAACCTTCAAACTCCCTCCATTAACACTAGTTTTAAACCTGAAGGTGGAGTGTGGCACCAAACACCTTAAAGGTCTCTTATCCCCACCTGCTGGTAGTTCTAACACATTACATCCAACCTGGTGTTAAAAATAATTCATGACTGTTTAAACACTAAAATCATGCCCATCCCTCCTGATTGTACACACACACACACACACTTTTATATTATTTTATAATTTATATCATATTGTTGTTTCCTATTACATATTTGTATAATATTTTATAGATTTATATATAATCTTTTACTGATAATAAATCCTATGTTTGGTTATTTGTTTATTCAAAAGGAACCCCATTAGTTTCCACAACAGAGGTTGCTCGTCTTCCTTCAAATACAAGCAATCGTGGGCGATTGTGGCTCAAGAGTTGGGAGTTCGCCTTGTAATCGGAAGGTTGCCGGTTTGACTGTCTCGGTCGTTGTGTCCTTGGGCAAGACACTTCACCCGTTGCCCACTGGCGCCCGGTGGCGCCAGTGTCCGGCAGCCTCGCCTCTGTCAGTGCGCCCCAGGGTGGCTGTGGCTACAACGTAGCTGCCATCACCAGTGTGTGAATGTGTGAATGACTGGATATGTAAAGCGCTTTGGGGTCCTTAGGGACCAGAAAGGCGCTATATAAATACAGGCCATTTACCATTTTACATAAAATATTACACAATAAAGTGGATTCAAAATATCCACATAATTTTACATCCACAGTGGGGTTTCACAATTAAAATATAAGCAATCAATAATAATAATAATAATAATAATAATAATATCAATAACATTGAGACACATTACACAAATTTCAAAAACAAATCATCTCTTACAATATTTACAACAACTAAAAGCTCTATAAATCAGATTTTAAGTGTTCATTGAAGTTTTGAATAGTTGCTAATTCTCTAATTTTATAAGGCAATTTATTCCACTTAAAAGTTGCTCTAAGTATAACAGTTTTACACAAAGTTACTTTTAACTCGAGGATTTAATAAATTGCAGATTGTTGAAAACTGTGTAATATGATTATGTATTTCATCTGGATACTGCAGCTGAGCAGAAAAAAAATGTGTTGTGTTTAACAGTATTGCTTTCTTTATAACTACAAGTATTAAATCCCAGTTCTTTGTATTCCCTACGGAGAGAAAGACATGGCTCAAAGTGGTCAAAGCTCAAAAGATGATCTCTATTTTTCATTCCCAGGAATGGAGACCTGAACACACGAACACATAAGCTCAGGTCTGAAGCACAAACAGGAAGCCTAGTTATGTATATACTTCCTCTAGACGTCACACACACTTTAAGTTTCGATCAAAGACTCTGCTTAGTTTCACTTTCTGGCTGCAGCTCCTATTTTCTGCAAAAGCATGTAGTTTCCTGTCAGTACTTTTTGGCACAGACTGTACTCAGAGTTGGGCCTCTCTTATACATAAACAATATAATCAGCAAATAATAATAAGAATATATATTTAAATCCCAACAGACCCCCTTTTCGTCTTTTTTAAAAGACGACATAAACCCTAATTTATCCCATTAAGTTTTACTTTCATGTGACAGTAATAGCTAAAATTTAAGAAACATCTAGCTCTTAGACAGCACCTCACGTTTGCGCTGGGCTGTGAACGGTCCTCCCTTAATTATTACCCCTTTTTAAGTAGAATCCCAGTTTAAACCCACTTCTGACTTCCCTCACTGCTCACGGTAAAATCCAAACAGATATAATTAGCTTTTCCTAATAACAGGTCCTAAATTACTTTTCATCACTCTTTGGAAACAGCCTCTATAGAGTTAAAATTTACTCCTGGCTTTTCACCCCCTCTACGGGTAACATATATCTGGCCTTAACACTATTCTTGGGCAATTTACACAACATAGAAATCCTGCAAACTATAACTAAAGTCCTTCTCATTACTCTTCATCACTTTTATGCTCACATTTAACCTGTGTCTAACGAGCTTTTAGTCTCCTAAACCACACATTCTCTGGAACTGAGGTTCTCTATGCTCTGTGCTTCTTTTCGGGGTCTCCCTTTCTCTGGTTGGTTCCTGGATTCTCGCCAACCCCTCCGTGGTTTTGCTCTGGTTCTGGAATCGCCTGTAAAAGATAGATAACAAAACACCTTTCCCTGCTACGCCTCCATAACCTATTATGTTCATCAATTGTTCGCTTAATTCAATTCCACAACACAGTGTGATGGGGGAAATCAGCCGTGTTTTGCTGCCCAATTTATTTCGAATCTGGTGCGAACCGGCGAGACAGTTCCTGAATCAGTCACGTGGTACGGACTGCCCGCGAGGCCTCGAACGTCACTGCATACGTAATGAAAGGAAGCCTCGATACGCGCTTCACAAAAACTCCCGAGATTACCCGACACAGGTATCGAAGCTTCGACACACAGGACACATCACTGCCGTTGAGGCTGCGTACTTTACAGCTGCAGAACCTGAATTGGGATACAGCCATGATGATCTCCAGCTTTGTGCTCGTCAACATTCTCACCTGAGTTAAGAAGACGATTACTGAAATGGTCTCAGCAGGTCCTTTAATGACAGCAATGAAATGCAGTGATAAGGCTTTTTTGGGATTAAGTTCATTTTCATGGCAAAGAAGGACGATGCAATTCATCTGATCACTCTTCATAACATTCTGGAGTGTATGCAAATTGCTATTAGAAAAACTTAAGCAGCAACTTTTCCAATTTCCAATATTTATGCAATTCTCAAAACCTTAGGCCACGACTGTATAACCTCTTTTTAAGTTTTGTGGATATTATACATGGTTATGCTCAGGATATGTCGGCCAATTTCCACTGGAAATGCCTTTTAGTTAAACTGTCAGCAAGGAATTTGCATTTGCACTGTTAAATTTTTATATAACTTTAATGCACATAAAAAACAGCTGCTTTTTTAAGTGAAAATACATTAATGGTTTTTTTAATAAAGTTGTGGAGTTGTAAAGTATTTTGTCTAGTGTCAATTATATCATCAGTTATATTGTTATCGCAAATTTTCAAATGTATATCGTGATAAATATTTTTGGTCATATCAGCCTGCTCCGTCTGTCACCTTCTGTGTTGAGCTCATCGTTTTCTCTGTAGTGGCTGAGCTGAGTCAAAGTAGCTGAAAATGTTCCTCTGCTGCTCCGTCAGACTCTTCTCCTCCTGCTGATCAGCTGGGACACAAAACAGATCTTTGTTAGGCTCCACACTGCAGTCAAAGTGTCTCATATGTTCATCTGACAAGTAAAAGAACACATTTTTGCTTCCCAAGGTGGGCAGCTTATTGGAAACAAACACAGAAGGTTTGAGCACTGATACCTGGCATGCTGGCATTGCATCTTTCATTGCTGGCATTGAAAGATGCAATGCCAGCAATGAGGATTGTCAAGACTGAAACCAATCATTAAGCAGTAGTGGACTGACCTCCATTTGAGACTGCTCCAGCTGCTCTGTGACAGTCAGTAGATCTGCTACAAATTGCAGATCATATGCAAGTTTTGGAAATGACATTATAAATATTCCTAACTTGGACATGGCAGCCATGTTCATGTATTACCTATATTGGCTGAAAATGTTCATTTCCAGAGAAAAGACACAGGCAGACTATGTTTACAGGATGTGATGTTACATGATATTATGTGATGTTATTGAAATCATCATGAACAACGGGAGTGGTGATTTCTATAACTTTGTGTATATAACTTGGCATTTCTTACTGATGTAGGCCAAAAATAAATACATAATAAAATTTAATTTATTTTAAAGGTTTATTTGCAAGACACAAAAACAGACAAAATAGAAAGTTCCACATGTATTGATGAACTTTACACACACATAAAAGATATTAAGGATTGTGCATTAACATAAAACTGTTGTCGAAATTCACCAGAGAAACACACACACATGAAGAGAGAGAGAGAGAGAGAGAGAGAGAGAGAGAGAATATGCAAACAGCTACCAAACAGTCATCATAATTCGTCATACAATCAACAATTAACAATCACTAATTAATATTAAAGTCTGTAACAAAATGTATTGTTTGGAGTTTAGTCTGATTGTTTCAGGATGACCTGCCATTATCCAATGACACATCTGCTTACCTGTGTCTTTTGCTCATTTCTCCTCTTCTTTTCTATTTTTTCTAAACTGAGCACCTGATGACTTTGAACTTTTCTTGTCCATCTTCCATTGGTTTTAATTTTGCACTCCAGTATGAACACAAATCACCCAACTCGAGGATCACCACAACATAACCTAACAGACCTACACCTTAGTTCACAGATTCACTTTGTCTAAGGTTTATTTCTGGGATTTCACACAAACCAGGATTCAAATCATGAATACATAATGGGCTTGGATTTACATCATTATGAATGAAATGTGCTCTGTTTGGAAGCAGCAGGCCTCCCTCCCCTTTCCAGGGATTGTGTGTGAGACTTTAAATCATCAAACTGTAAATTATAAATTTTTTGCCAATGCCCGTGATGCCGCCTCCGGCAACCGCCCGTGTCGCCCGTATCAAAAACCGCTACTGTGTGTGTCACAAGTTAATCTGGCTGTGGGCTATGGTACTTGGCCAGAGGTGCCGCTGACTCGACTCCATTTGAGCGCACACAAAGTAAACTGCACGCTTTAATTGTGCAGCGAAAACGCTGAAATCGGAGTAATAACACGTACGAGGGGAACAATGAGAAGACAAGATTCTCCCGATCGTTTACTCTGGCTGTCCTGTGAACAGCATCGGCATGAGAATATCACCAGGTAAACCCGCGACATTTTTAAACATTTTGTTGTTCAAGAGGAACAAGACTGACGGAGTGTGTTTGAGGGAACCTCACAAATGTCACAGATGACACATTTGGTGTTTATTTGCCTTTTTGTCGGTAGCGGCAAGTCTGCCACACATCTGTTCAACCAACTCCAGCTAATCTGGAACACCAGCCCACGTGTACACACACACACACACACACACACACACACACACACACACACACACACACACACACAGTGAAACGTTTGAGAACCACTGCTACAGAACAATGGGGATTTCCGTTATATGGTGACACCTGCACCTCACGTGACGCCCACAATTGTAAAAAACTGATGCTTGAGAGCGCGCGTGTGATGCAAGTATGTGTAGAGTGTTGCGCGCGTGATCAGTGGTGAGAAAAACAACTCACGAAACTTGACCTTTCTATACTCGTGGCTCACTTGCACTTTAATCTATTCGTTTGCACACTTACACACACCCAGCTGTGGTTTCCTGTTTTGCTACACTCTGGAGAGGCTCGCTTTTAACGGTCTTCTCTCACAGAGAGCAGCAGAAAACTTCGATAAACTCAAGACTGACTGAACTCAGTTCAAAGTTACCTTGGCACTTACTTTTAGATGCGAGAGGTAGTGATGGTCCGCTTGAAGCTGACGCTCCGGAGCGTGTGTCAAAAAGATCAACGCACTGCTTCTTCTTCTTACATTTATATTGGCGGTTGGCAAACAACTGAAAGGTGCATTACCGCCACCAACTGGTATGGAGTATGATCTGGAACGACGCTCAAAAGAAAAAAGAAAAAAAAATTTCCTCAAATCCTTCCAAACAGGTTCCCCTCTTTTAAAAACCGAAATAAGGCCTGATAACTTTTACTTCCCGATTCCAACAAATCAAAAAGATCCAGTTCGATTTTTAGGTTACTGAGATTTTGAATCAATTGTCTCCTCTCAACCTGATACCTCTGACACTGCAACATGACATGTTCTATAGTTTCCTCTACCCCACAGTAATCACATTTTCCAGTACTATGTTTCCCTATCATGAATAAAGTATTATTCAAGCCAGTATGTCCAAATCTCAGTCTGGATACAATCACCTCCTTCCTCCTAATTCGTCCTGCATTTCACATTCCTCCCACCCTCCTTTGAATCTTATACAACCATCGTCCCTTCCTTTCCTCCTCCCACTGCTTTTGCCATCTTGCTGTCATATCTTGCCTTACCATACTCCTTATCTCTGATTGGCCAAAACTAACAGCCATGTCAACCATCCAATGTTTTACAGCTTCCCTTGCAACTCTATCTGCCTTTTCATTCACCCATACGCCATAGTGTGCTGGCACCCACAAAAACACGACTGCAAGTCCCATCATGCGTATCCGGAAAAGTGTCTGCTGAATTTCTGACAAAACATCTGCTCTACTGTCTGAGTGACTATGCTGTAGACTGATCAATGATGAACTTGAATCTGAACAAATGACAGCAGTTACTGTGAGTCTTTTCCCCACACAGACACTACACAGACCTCAGGGTTCCCCACACACGGATTCCCACTGTAACCCTGACTAGGATCATTTTCAGGACTTAAACAAATCAACTTTATAATGAATACTGTTCTGCTCACATCTCAAATAATAAAATACAGAAGTTGGCTGTAACAATATTAATAAACGCTGACAGGTGTCAGTGCTACCCCTTCGCTTCCTGGCAGTGGACTCTTTAATTCAATTTCAATTCAATTCAATTCAATCTTTATTGGCAGACTTCATGTCCATAAAAAACAAGACAGAAACACACACACAACACCCCCCCAAACACAAGGTATAAACCATTAAATATATATATGCATATAAATAAGTATATAAAGCATTTGTAAAAAATATAAAACCATAATATACATAAAACACAATTACTAAAATAAATCAATAAATACACAAACACTTTAACCAGTGCTTTCTCAGACTGGATGAGTAACGGGAATCACTCACTGTCGGATCTGTAAGTGCTAAAATTATACTGTTACTCGAACCATCCAGTCGTTCTCTAAAATTGTACATTAACTTTCTTAAAAGTGCTTTAAATGTCCAAACACCCACAGCTACAAACATCTGACTGGCACTACCACTTCTAGGTATCCTGCAAAGGATTCTCATCGCATCATTATATGCAACATGCAGCTTCTGCATGCTACATTGTTTGTAGGATGACCACAAGGGGGCAGTATATAGCGGTGTGCAATACGCTTTAAACAAAGCCACTTTAACTGGAAGTGAACAAAAGCTGAATTTGCGTGCAATAGTATTTGCTTGCACATAGAGCTTACACCGTTGTCTGTATATGTCATCATCATCATTCATTTGCTCAGTAATAAAGTGACCGAGGTATTTCACCTTTTTATGAACTTCAAGAGTTTTTTGGGCCAGTTTAAACAAAGGGAAATTTAGCTGTTTATCCTGCTTGGTTCTACATATCAAAACAGCACTTTTAGCAGCATTGTACACTATGTCATATTGCACACCATATTGAGTACATACATTAAGAAGATCCTGTAAGCCAGCACTGCTTGGACTAAAAACAACCAGGTCATCTGCATACATAAGATGATTTATCAATGTTTTACCTAATATACACCCAGTGTTACAGGCTCTCAGCTGTATGGACAAATCATCAACATATAGATTAAATAAAATTGGAGACAAAATCCCACCCTGTCTGACACCATTGCTGACACCAAAGGGGGCAGAAATACTACTTCCCCATTTAACCTGCATGCTCTGATGAGCGTACCAGTAAGAGAGAATCCTCACTATGTATTGAGGAACTCCTTGTCTCTTCAATTTATCAAAAAGTTTTCTATGGTTCACTCGATCAAAAGCCTTAGAAGCATCAATGAAACACATGAGGACAGATGAATGTTTAGCCCTATACAAACTGACTATTTCCTTGAGTGCATATATGCACATGTCAGTGCCGTGCTTTGGTTTGAAGCCAAACTGATTATCCAGAGAAGAGATGAACACACTAACTCTGTCAAACAAGATTCTTTCTAACACCTTAGATAAAATACTGGCTAGTGCAATCGGCCTGTAATTATCCAAACAACTCACTTTTGCAGCTTTGTCTTTCATAACTGGTACCAATAAAATACACAGCATTGAGTCTGGTAATATGCCATGAATCATAAACCCAGTGAAACAGAGTGCTAAAAGAGGAGCTAGCCTTAAACTAGCATGTTTTAAATGTTCTGCGGTGATGTGATCCAAACCAGAGGATTTATTATCAGATAACTTATGAATGGCTTCATATACTTCATGTGTCCTTACACTTATTGTGTCATTACTCATGTCAAAATTGTCCTCATATGGATCACTTTTTATACAGTTAAACAACGCACTGTAATGCTGTCTCCATAATGCAGCAATGTTATCTGCCCCAGAAACACCTTCAACAGTTGATGGTAGAGATGGTTTACAGTTATTAAGAGCTTTCACCTCTTTCCAAAAATCTGTCATATTGTTACACAGCATTTTCCTGGCCAAAGAATCTG
Organism: Pelmatolapia mariae; assembly: GCF_036321145.2. NCBI lineage: Eukaryota > Metazoa > Chordata > Actinopteri > Cichliformes > Cichlidae > Pelmatolapia > Pelmatolapia mariae. The sequence goes on along the minus strand of NC_086229.1, from coordinate 61,559,555 downwards.
CTCTCAGCATTTGCTCATTTTTAGTTATAAAGCGAACAGCGTACTTATATCTGGCATTCGCACATTTTTTCTGTTCAAATTCTGGGCCTTGTTTAGGTCGTCCAGCCATGGCCCAACATTTATAAGCTGAGCGAGCTTCATCATGGTACATGGATACATGTTCTTTCCAGCCAGGTCTGATGTTGGGTTTCTTATGCTTATATTGTTTATCAAGCAGTGTACCACTTTCATACAGAGCAGTCACTATATCATCATACATGGAGCAGAGTAAATGTTTATGCACTGCATTCTTACAGTTGACAACCTTGCACAAAATAGCTTCTTTGGGCAAAGAAATGTTGTTCAGATGTATATCGGTATTACTATGATAAGCTAAGAAATCATCTTCACTACATGCTGACCAGTCTAATTTTACACTGGTAGCAATATTAGCAATATTATTTCCAGTTGTTGCTGGCATTTGTTCCACATTCACAGTAAAACCAAAAGGTATATGGTCTGACACAGTTACCTCATACCTAATAGTCATGTTTGCTAAAGCTGCATGTCCATCAGCTGTACAAATACAATGGTCCAGCCATGATGTACTATGCCAGGCTTCACTTATGTATGTATAGCTGTCTGCAGGCAATAACTCTTTGGTAGATAGAATAAGATTGTTAACTTCACAAAAGTGAGTTAAGTGGTTAGCAAACCGAGAACTGGTGTCTGTGAGATCAGCATTAAAATCACCCAAAACATATATACTGTAAGTATCGTTGTCTTGAATAGTTGTCTTTAGTTGTTGCAAAACTCTAGATCAGGGGTAGGCAAACTTTCTGATGATGAGTGCCATTTAAAATTTCCTCAGAAGTCAGTGTGCCATATGATTGCATTAGCAATAAATTTAATAAAGCTCTATATTAACAGTTACACACTATATAGAACTCCTTTATAGAATTATATTTGTTCGCAGATGTTGGCAGCTATCAGCGAATAGTTATCAGCTATTTTGAAACCAAAAAAAAGACACTTTTTATCCATAACAAGAACTCCATAACAGCAAATGAACTGTACAACAGAAAATGCAAATGCTATTTATGGTTTCCACACAACAATGATAAGAAAAATAAACTAAGCCAATATGGCATGTCTGTTAATACAGAGAAACACATGATAATATGATCTCTGGTCTCCCACTCAGAGACACAGGTCTTCGAGTGTCCAGCGTTCAGACGGCTACCTGAGGACACTCATGTGAGAGAAAATCGGCTCACACAGATATGTAGAGCCAAATACTGTCAATAAGGCCTCTGCAATGTTCTGAAGACAGTTAAACTTGTCAGGTAGTGATGTCCAGCAGGTGAAAATGCAGCTCCATGAACACGCACAGCTGTGGATTCCAGCTGCTTCGATGTTATATGTATGATTTCTATAAATTTTACGTCAGATAAAAACTTTGGTTGTAAGCTTCAGATAATTATTTAATAAAAGCGAGACATTTTAAATGAGAATAATAAAGAAAAGTATTTCTTTGTTCCCCCCTTTCCCTGTTAATGCCCTACCTGGCCCCCTGGCAACACTTTGCTAGATCCGCCCCTGCACAGCTACCAGCTGTCAGCTACTTAGAAAAGGATCCTGGTGTTATTTGTCTCTCAGAAACAGTTCATAACTTCCCTTCAACTCATTCATGTCACCTAAAAGGTAAACCTGTTTCTCCATCACCTGTTCAGCTCTGATGATTCAGTAAGGACATCTCCTGGTTTCATCTGCATGTTTCCCTCTCACCAGATATACAAACCGACATCATGGCCAGCAGCTTTTACAGCTGTAGCTCCAGCAAACATCAGCTACTAGAAAGTAATATTAAATACATTATAACAACAGCTGACTAAGCTTAAACGTGCTGCTGTTGTTTAGCACGACATCTGCTGGTTTCGTCTTTCTGGCGCAAATTGGGCGATAAACAAACAAGAGAGAAAAGCCGATCAGCTGATCATTGAGCCGTTTCATGATTGAAGTAGGAACAGGAGAGGGAGGGGAGAGAATGAGAGAAGAAAATGCAGCTGTGCAGCGTAACGACAGGATATATCCAGCTTTGTGTCTTTTTCCATCCTAGCTGAAGTCCGGGACAAACTGCGTTCCTTTTCAGCTCAACACGAAACACGTAATATTTTCTCTGAATGCGGGACGATTCCGTCTTTTTACGGGACGGTTGCCAACTCTACTTACTAACCTTGTGAATTAAATAAAGTTCAACATCAGTAACATCACAGCACCCACCCAGCTGTATATAAACTCCGTCATGCTAGCTAGCACGCAGTACGAGTTATTGTAACTGACTGTAAAAAGTCAGCACAACGAAAATAAACTCCACCTAAACTTGGTTTATATCTGACCCAGATAGACTGCAGGTCATAACTTCTTACCTGAAGTTCAGTTCACCTGATACTCGGACCTGCACTGCCTCGGGGCTCTCCTCCTCACTGCGGTCAAGTGAGGGCTCACTTGACCGCAGTTCCTCCTCCTGCCTCCCCTTTCTCTCATCCATCTGCTGGCCTCCACCACTTGCTAATGTTACGGAATCTGAGGAAGCACCACCATAGCCACCACCAAACAACTGAGTTATTTTTACACACCGACCAGCATCTGGCCAATCCACCACCTTTCATTGTTTATACCGTTACAAAGAAGAAAAAAAAAAAAACTCACCGGGCCACCGAGCAAATGCCCAATATGCCCGATGGCCAGTCCAGCTATGGTCGTGCCATCAGTTAACCAGTTGGCACGCGTGCCTAGGGTTGCCGACCCCTGCTCTAGATGAACAAGTTCAACCAGACAGAACTATCATGAACTATATGATATCCTTCTTGAGTTAATACACCTATGGCATTGGTTTAACAAATCCTGCAAGACTTCCTTCTTGAGCTATCATGTCCATAAAGTTGCTGCAACAACTATATCCCAAGACTTTCAGGATGAGGGGTTAAAAATAAAAATAAATAGCTGATTTAACTTTAAAATCAGGCTCTGAAGTGAGTTTGTCTGATTATGTTAAAGTCTAACATCTCAGGTCTTCTCTCCTTGTGTTTCTTCTTTACATCCTGTGCGTGTGTCTCTGGTGGGAGGAACTAAGACATAAGGAGGGTAGACAAGGAAGAAATTGAGAATGGACAGACTGAAAAAAAAAACCCCAAACTCCACAGTGGAAATAAAAAAAAACATAAACCAGTGTAGGCACGTAGGAAGTAAAATGATCTGCCTGTTAAAGTGTAAACTTGGCATCCCATTCATGTTGCTCTGGATCATAAACTGTTAAATGTAAATGAATGAATTAAACTTAGATGTTTCTACAGTTTGTGGGGGGGAGGGGCAGAATAAAAGTAATGTATTTACATTTTTTTATGAAAAGCTGTGTGTGAGGGCAAGTGTTTGGGGCTGGCACTAAACCAATTCAAAGAGTCTGTAAGGAGTAAATATTTAAACAAGACATCCTTCAGGCGAAATAAAGACACTCAAGACAGTTTAGATGGTAACAACGTGCGCACGCTGGGTGAGCGCTGCTGTCTCAGGCTCACCACCAGCGTATGTGGCAGTTCTTTATTTATAGCGTTTTAGAGTGTGTGTGTGTTTGTGAAGTTTATGATCTCAGAGTGTGTGTGTGTGATCCATAAGAACAGGCCCCTCTTGGTACCCTGGAGTGTAGATAAGAACGTCCTGCTCTCCCCTTCCTGGGAGTGAAACGGCTCGTAGAGAGTCAGGTACAGAGGAGATATACTGGGTAAATCATATCTGACAACACTATGCTTTTGTCTTTACTTCAGCTTCACTTCAGTGAAGCAGTAAAATTGTAAAATACGATTAAATGGAAAGAATAAATGGGTAAACAACTATTAACACTAAAATTAAAGATAAACTTTCAATAACATATGAATAGAAGTGGGAATAATACTTGAAACATTTGAAAATCTCTTAACATATCCCTCCTGTTGTTAATTTTGTTTACACATTTTAACTTTTATCAGCATACAGTCTCTTGACAGTGCATTTTTAACTGTTGCTTCATTATTAACAGGAGTGTCTTTTTCTTTTAGTTACAGGTTGTTTCTCCATCTTCTTCGTCGGTGTTTGAGTCAGTGTCGGCGTGCTCCAGCAGTGTCATAATTTCTTTTTGGCCGACAGGGTCCGGTGTAATAGCTGTGGCTATCAGTCTGTTGATCATGGATCTTATGCAGGGAATACAGCAACAGCCACATAGGGTCAATATGGCTGCAAAAACAGCTATTGACACTAGGATTGATGACACTAGGTTGCGGTACTTTCCAAACATGTCCATCCAGCTGTCCCACATGGAAGTGTCCACTCCAGAATGTTCTTTCATTTTCTCGTTCAGGGTCTTCAGTCTTTCCAGGGCTCTGGTCAGACTGCCGTCAGCTGCAGTGTTGTTAGGTATGAAGGTGCAGCATTGTTCTCCACTTTTTTGTTTCTCGTTGCGCTGCGCGTTCTTCTGGGCATAGGCTGCAGCTTAAAAATGGTTCCCCTTTCAGGACACGTCACATTTGGAGCCTGCCGGTAGATCCTCGGGTAGTGTGGGTCACATGGGTTGTTGGTGCAGGCCGTGTTCATGCCTACCAGGGCCAGTGATATGAATACTGTGAACACGAGCATGGAACACATCGTTGTGACAGTGGTCAGTTGGCATCCTCTTGTCCAGCGGTTTCTCACCCTCAGGGGCATCCTGGCTTGCATTTAGTATTTCCATTTCCATCAGGTCTCCCTCTGTGAGCGTTCTCCTCTTCTCGACCGTGGACACACCCTTGGCCTCCAATGAGTAGACACCCAGCAAGAGGAGCGAGTGTCTCAGTGTTGCCACTGATAGCCCTTCTCCCCACCGAGTGAACACCAGAGGTTAGAGCGGTCTGCAATCTAGACTTTATTGCTCACTTTTCTGTTCGGGAGATTGTGGTTCTTGGATTGGTTCAACCTTTTTTCAACCTGCAAGAAACTGGAAGAGAATCACTCGGCAGTTGATTGTTCAAAACTATTTCTCTGTTTTCCAGCAACTTTGTCATCCACTCTGCTAGAGTTGTTTCTCTTATTGACTTGTTTACTGGTTCACTCAGTATTAGTTGAAGTTTTGAAATTCAATGTATAGAAGTGTCTTTAACAAGTGTTTTTAACTAATTAGACTCCCTCCTGTTGACGCACGAACAACTTCATGTGTCACAAGAGCTACTGTTTTTGTATAAAGACTTCGGTTGTAACGGTTTCCCATCACATATGATCAGATCATCCTGTAGAATTGCTCCGCACCTCAACCATTTCTTTTGCTCTAGTAATGGCACAAATGTGTGGTTCATTTCTCAAGATATCCAGTGGAATTTGCATAGAGGTGTTGTCACCATAAGTGCGTCTACTGTTTGTACCGCTACTGATTTTGCTGCTTGGTCTGCAAAATTGTTGCCCTCTGTTATGCCATATTTTCAAAATCGCGTACTGCAGATCAAATTCATTATTGATAAGTCAAACCAACGAAAAAACAAAAACTAGAAGTCAAAAAAAAATATTTTTTTGTTAACAGAAATAAAAATAAAAACAAAAGTAAAACTATCTAAAACTGCAATGAGTGGTCACAAAACTAATCAAAATTAACTGATTTTGTAGCAAAAATGTGTTTAGTTTTAAAATCTTCAGTCAAAACTAAAGAAAAATAAAAACTAATGAAAATTGCAAAACTATTAAAACAGTTAGAGTAAACATATTGACTGTCTCTGTGTCTCTCTGTCTGTCTGCGTCCTTGACACAGTCAGCTCCTTTGTGTGGTTCCTGTTACACGTTTTCCTGTTACAGACACATTTCCCGTTTCTCCAGAGTAATCAAACTCTTTGTTGAATTTAACTGTTTTCATCTAATCTGCACTTCCACCTAAATGTAAGTAGAAAGGTTATATCCAAGTTATTGGATGCTATTTTTATTTTTATTTTTATTTTTATAGATGCAGTAAGGAGAACAGAGCACATTCCACGGGAGCTTCACTCCCATCTCTGGTGGAGGCAGAAAAATAGGGAGCCAAGGTCATAACTTAGGCTCATTAAGAGTCAGAAAGAATGTGAATGCTTAGTCTTGTGGCTATCGTGCATTGTATATAGCTTCTTTTCTTTGTTTAGTAGCTTTCTGCCTTCACCTAAGGGTGTGCCCTAAGTATGTGACTCAGGTCTCCATAATCGGAGTTTGTGGTTTGTCAACGTGGATCTCAGCTATCTTGAAAGCTGCAGACCCCTTCAGCACTCTAGTTTTATGGCCTCTACCAACCCCCATCACCTCACTTCAGGCCTCCTTGTCCTGTGGGGGATATTTATGACTCCTCCATTGTCCATCCTCTGCAGGAGAAACCTCTGTGGAAAGGATGCTGGATCCAGTTACCTTACTGCTGTTATGATCCCAGCACTCTTCAGTGTGCCATCATATGCACAGTACAGTGACACAGTATTAGGTGATGTTCATAGGAAACTGCTGTCATCACCACCATTGCTTCTGGTTCCTGTGCTTTTCACAGAATCATGATGCCATCCTCGAACTCCCCCTGCGTTTTCGGTCGAGCTTGGCACGCTCCCCTCATCCTTCAGGTGCCCGTCCGTCGTCCACAATCTCCTCTGTTGGTCTCTGGAAAGACCCCCTTGGCACAGCTCTCATTCCAACGCAGCTTCGTGGTCCTTTCTGTGGCTCCAAAGTCTGATCTCATGATGGGCCCCAAACAGCTCGACCTTTGACCTCAACCACTTCCTTGGCTGTCAGCTATGCCTGGAATGGGTTCGCTTCTCACTGGGCCTCAGAAGATTTCTCAGGAGGTTCCTTTCAGCAAAACGCTGGACTGCTGTACCTGTATTTCCTTGCTAGGAGGAAAAAACTTCTATCTGGAAAGCATGTCAATCATCATCAAACCCCATTCTTTAGTTCAGTGAGCTCCATCTATGGACCATCAAAGCCTTGTCTGAACATGGATGCACCACTTTGCATAGGTTTAATACCTGTAAATGAACTGTTAATCACACAAAAATCATAAAAACATAGTTTAGAAAACATAAAAAAGATAGTTTCATGTAACTCTATAATTCTGTAATTCTGGACCCCTCCTCATGACGCATGGACACTCCCATGAGTCAACTCATCAAACCTAGATTCCTGTCTGAAATAAAACGTTAGCGAGATCATGTCCCAGGCAACATCAGGGTGTCTCCCCCTCTGGAGCAGCACCACCCCGGACCTACAATAAAAGATGTTAGTGTGTTTTGCATATTAGGTTTGCTTAAAACCCCGCTCCGCCAGGAGCCTGCATACACACCAACATGGCCTGGAAAACAAGATCTAGAAGTAAAATCAACCTTCACACTTATAAACAATTGTATAATACGAGTATGAAAGCATTCACCATCAAGAGGACAAGTATCATGTGCAGGTTTTCCCCATCAGTAAACTGCAATTATTGGCATAATTTGCCTCAGACATGGATCATCCCATGTACTCAGTTAACATTAATGTAATTGGTGACGTCCCTTAAGCAAAGTCACTCCACTTAGCTATCACTAGGAGCTCAGTAGTGGCCAGCTAATGAGCCCCATATTAAACTACTCCATAAACACTGCATCTCATATTTGCTTTCTCACGTTACTTGTCCGTTTCTGCTGAATCCTCTACATGTACTCTTAGAAAAACAAACATTAGCAACACACATGGATAATCCTGGAGGTCAGGTACAAATTGACAGGGTCCAGAGGTGCTGTAAAAAGACCATAAAGTTCTCACATGTTATTCACATCGTCAAAGTAACCTTTAACATTTTCCCAACAACACAGTGTAACTGCATCACCAACTCATAACCTGCAAACACAGTTTTCTTCACACATAAACCCAGAAATCCTGTAGTAGGAAAACATCAACCAGCTATCCTGGTATAAATCACATGATCAAATCACATGAAGAACTGTAATGCTGTAGAGATGTTAGCGCTGCGCAGGTGTATACACACTTTCTCACAGTTACCTCTGTGAGCAACACAAGGTAGTTAATAACACCCCTGGTAGATGCAAACACAGAAAGTGGCATTTAAAAGGCTAAATCGTCATGCAACCTCGGATGGTGCTATCATCTTCCTGCTCCTTATAAGAACAAAACACACACATATATTTATCTGCACCTTTGTCAGGTGAGGGTTAACTTCACACAATGGTGTTAAGTCAGTCAGTCTCGTCAGCTTTTGTCAGCTGTTGTCAATCAGTGAGTTTTATTTCTCTTATTCATTTGTCATTCACTCATTCATGCATTCATTCATTCTTTGCTAAAAGTGGAACCCATCGACGCATTCAGTTTCCACACTCAGCAAAATGACGTCATTGTAAAAAGAAAAAGAAGAATTTTTCAAAAGAAGAATTTAGACTGGATTATCTCGCTGAATCCTTTTTGACAGGGACTTTCATTTTAATTGTCCCAGATAAGTGACTTTCTCCTGACCCCATTTCAATATTTTGGAGAAAGTCAACGGTTTGCAACGGTTTTCTTGACATGTTGTATAGCGCTTTTGTTCCAATCATGCAGATCTGCTTAAACAGAGATTATCAAACAAAACTTTCAGTGCACTGTGAAAGTATCAAAATAAAAAGGCCTTGTTAAGTCATGACACATGCTCCTCATCTCAGGAGGGCAAATCATACCATTAGCATGATTTATCAAACCATCATACTAATTGGCAGGCTCAACTTCACAACAAAAGAAAAATCATCAGCTAGATAAACTCCAAACCAACCATCGGCCGCACGACACACAACATAAGCCTAATGTCTTATTAGCTATGATTTTAATCTGTACCTTTTTACTCATTTAGGCCAAAGATCTCATTTAGTTTTCCTTTTTTTCCCGTCATCATAAAACATGTGACATGTTGTCATGCATTTCACAAAAGAAGTTTGTTCTTATGTGTTCAGAGTTGTGTATTTGGGTGCAGGATTCACTCGCACATCACAACAGGAAACTCAGTGTTTAGAGTCTCCACACTAACAAACTCCAACACATCTCATTCACTCGTGCTAGAATTCAGTCACCTTTCATTAATCTAAGACTATTTTAAAACTATTTTGCATATCAGCTATTAACCCACTAAGATGACAGGACAACAGAAATGCATGTTCAAAATATTATCACAAAATACAATTTCCCTCATACAGTAAAATATTTTGTGCTGCATCAATCAGGCAGAAAGCATCTCCCAATTTACTATATTAACAACTAAATTTATTGTCTGATCACTGGTTGGTCAAACCAGAATCTTTTTTCCACAAAAATTAAACTTTTGTCCTGCAACCTAGAGAGTTAACTGTCAGCATTGGATAAATTCAGCATTTAATAACAAGTGTCTGTTAAATTTACACTATTTTAGCACTGATGAGAGATAACAAGCTGATTTTCATTGCATGTATGTTTGTTATTAGGCAGATTTAATCAATGTGTCTGTGGAGCTGCATCTCCAGCAGGGCATGTTCTTAAAGCTGCCTTTCCTACACACTTCTCTGCTATTAATTGATCATTTTTAACTAACGTGCTATGAGTCCACTGGTCTTTGCATCACACGAGGTGACTTGGACAAGATGATAAACAGACTCACATGCTCAAGATGCTGTCTAATCTTCATGAGCTCTCTTGTATTTGTAAGTGTTAGTAGGGTTAATGCATGTTCTGCTTGTGTGTGTGATTTTGTATATGTTTCTTTTTGCAGTGGTTCAGATTCCTTCACAATTTTCCTACTTAAGCAGTCAGTATTATTTTCCCCAGGTTTGCTAACCCAAATTTTGATTTCCCACATTAAACAACAGCGTTCCTCTGTGTTCTCACCTACTGCTCTCACTCTGTTGTCCTCTCCCACTTCAACAGTCCAATAGCCGTCAGTTCTTCTTCAGCTTTGTCCTGCGTTCTTCACTGTCTCTTCTTGCCATTTTCTCCAAAGGTGGCAAATGTCAACTTCCAACAGTCTCCTCAGTTCTCCTCAAACGTTCTTTTCACAAGTACAGTGAAGTTGCAGCTTGTTGGAAACACAGTGCCATTCATCCAGTCAGGATGTTGGGTTTGCTCTTCTTCTCTGATGCTGTTTGTCCACACTGCTGCTGCTTGCTGGGTCTCTTTGCTCAGGACTTTGCTGTCTCTTTATCTGCCACGTTATTGCTCTTTGGAACTGCATTCCTTGAATTCAGGGAGGAGTGAGAGCTCGTTTGTGAGGTTGAGGGACACATGGTGCTGTAAATAAATTAGCCAGAAACCTGGCCTGAATGTTTCCAATGATCTTAAACTATAACTTTCTTCCGACCGCTGCATGTGGAAAACTGATCCAGGTCTGCTTTTCATCTGAAAGTGACAAACTAAGACATTTTCATTATTATCATCACTGCTTAACCGACACACAGAACTCTCTCTCTGTCTTTGGTGAACTCTCCTTTCTTAAAAGCAGAAAATGAGATTGTAGTTGTTCTTGGCTGATAAACACATAACCTTTTTCCTATGATTATTTTTCATTTACATTGTAAATTTCATCTCTTTTTTACTCTTTTTTTTTCTTTACACTAGCTGGTGACCTGCAGAATCACCGCTCTCACAATTGGAGACAATCACTTTTACACAACGCACACACACACTGCAACATCAGGCACATTCACACTCACTTTTTTTATCTGCATAAAAATCATATGGCTGATGACATGTGCCATGGTGATCCATAAGTATGATCACAAGTTTATTTAATTATTTTTCAACCCAGCAAAACAAATAAACAAAAAACATGATGCTGATGCTATGAACACTCTACACACGAGTCAAGATCCAGGAAAACTGCTGCGCATCTGAAAGATGAAGCTGAACTCACGGATACACTACATACTCGAGTTATCATAGTTCAGTTTCTCTCTCTTTGATGAGTTCTCAGCCAGCTCCTGATCTGATAATGTGTAGCTTGCTCATCAGCTCAGAAGAGACAGCAACGCAACCTCACACAGTGGTTGCGTGCTTTGCCCACAGTGGCAAAGACTTACACATATTAATTTCAGCTTCTCCATCATGTAGTTTTAGCCATTTTATACAGGGTTCTGCATATTAGGTGTTTTCATAGGTGTACTCTATATCCCAACAATGGCTCATATTAGGACGACAATTTTCAAACAGGTCAAGTGCCTCTATGCACGTCATTAGTTTAAATATTTACCTGTTGTACTTCATCTCATATGTCATTGTACTGTATTTGAGCAACCTTAAGCCTAATGCAGATTACTTTTAACACTCATCCACCTCACATCATAACTGACTCAGGTGCCTCTTAACATTAATATTATGTCATTATTAGTGGTATTATTATTGTTTTTTACCTGTTTTTATAACAGCAATAGTATATTACAATATTTAATAGTATATACTAATATACAATAGTATATTATTTTATATTTCATATATATTTTATTTTGATTTATTGTATTTGGAAACACCTTGTTTTGCTTTTATTTATTTACTGCCAATATACACTCTGTGTGACCTTCGCTGATATTAGAGTCGGGGGAGGTTATTAAGGCAGCCTTCTACCCTGGTCTAGACCCAGGGCGGCCTTAATTTTATGCGTTGATGCGCAACCTTTGACCCCTTCTCATCAGTACATCGGTCAACACAGGAAACAGTAAGAGTGGTGCAGAAACCTGTTGTTTCTATTCAAAAGGTCACTCACTCCTCAACAACACATAAACTTCACACGCGGTACTATAATCCTATTTTAATTTTTGTCAATCTATGACAGCCATTGTCCAATTAAAAAGTTTTCCAAAAATTCTAAAAAGAAAAAACCATGGTTTACACAAGGTCTGGAAAGAGCCTATAAAAAGAAAAATAGGTTATACAGGATTTTGTTTACACATAGAACAAAGGAAAATGAAGACAAATATAAAAAATATCGAAATAAATTAACATCTATTCTGCGATATGAAAAGAAAAGATATTATGAACAGCTGCTTCAAAAACATAAAAATAATATTAAGGCTACCTGGAGTGTATTAAATAGGATAATAAAAAATCAACATAATATATGTTCTCCAACACGTATTGTAAAAAGAGGTAATGTAATGATTGAGAATATTGAGAGCATAGTTAATGAATTTAATGATTACTTTGTTAATGTAGGTCCCAACTTGGCAAAAGAGATTTCTGTACCAGGAGGAAATGATGAAGTAGATTCTACTTCTTGTAAATGTAACTCAATGTTTCTTGGTGGAGTCTGTGAGAGTGACATTGTAGAAGTGGTGAGCAAATTCAAGAGTAAAAAATCCATGGATTGTGACGACCTTGACATGTCGCTAATTAAAGAAGTTCTTCATAGTGTCCTTCAACCGTTAACATATATTTGTAACAAATCATTTCAAACTGGAATTTTTCCAGATAAAATGAAAATTGCCAAAGTGATCCCACTATATAAAACTGGTGATAAACAGATTGTGTCAAACTATAGACCGGTATCTTTACTGCCTCAGTTTTCAAAGATTCTTGAAAAACTATTTGCAAACAAATTAGATTCTTTTATTGATAAATATGATTTGATGTGAATGATCATCAGTATGGGTTCAGAAGAAATCGCTCAACATCTCTAGCTGTGATGGAATTTATTGAAAATATTGCAACGGCTGTGGATGAAAAACAGTTTGGAATAGGTGTGTTTATTGATTTACGTAAAGCCTTTGATACGATAGATCATTCTTTACTTTTACAGAAGTGTGAAAGGTATGGTTTAAGAGGTGTTGTACAGTTTTGGTTAAATAGTTACTTGAATAATAGGTTCCAATATGTGAGTATTAATAACATGAAATCTAAACTTAGAAAAGTTCCGCAAGGATCTGTTTTGGGACCTAAGTTATTTTTACTTTATATAAATGATATTTGTACAGCTAGTGATATTTTAAAATATGTGATGTTTGCTGATGATACAAACTTATTTTGCTCTGGAAAAGACATAAAGAAATTACTGAAAACAGTGGAAACAGAACTCATGAAGTTAAATAGATGGTTTGTATTTAATAAACTATCATTGAATGAAAGTAAAACAAAATTTATGTTGTTTGGAGGTAGTAAAAGTAATATTAAATTAAAATTGAATTTAAATAATGTTGAAATTGAAAGAGTATATGAGACAAAATTTTTAGGAGTAATTATTGATGATAAACTTTGTTGGAAGCCCCACATAGAATATGTGAAACGTAAATTATCCAAGTCTATTTCTATTCTTTATAAAACAAAAGATTTTTTTGAATAAGAACTATCTTTATTTATTTTATACTTCCCTTTGTTTGCCTTATATGACCTACTGTGTAGAAATTTGGGGGAACACTTACAAAACATATTTGGATTCAATATTTAAATTGCAAAAAAGAGCTATTAGAATAATAAATAAAGTTGGATATAGGGAGTCCACCAACCAGTTTTTTGTAGGATCATCTATGTTAAAATTCATGGACATTATATATTCTAAAACTTTAGAAATGATATATCGTGTGATGAAAAAGAATGTTCCAATTTGTATTTTAAGTATGTTTCAACTAAGAGATGGAAAATATGATTTGAGGGGGTCTTATAAGTTTGAAATACCTAAAGTGAGAACCAATGTTAAGTATAGATGTGTGTCAGTTTTGGGAGTTAAATTATGGAATGGACTTAATGATGAACTGAAGATGTGTTTTTCTTTGTCATTCTTCAGGAGGATTTTAAAAATTTGTATTATACAAGGTTATAGAAATTTGGTTTGTTAAAAACATTTTTTGTGATGGTTTAAAAATTTTTTTTTTTTTGATTTATCATTGTTTTCTTTTCAAACTGTTATACAACTTATTTATCAATGCTATTTATTTTCTTGGTTAAGGATTTGATTATTTCTATGGGGGTAAGGGATAGGATAAGTATAAGCCACAAGGCTTCAGCCTATTCCTTTTTCGGTTACTATTTGAGTACTTTTTATGTAAAATTATAATTTGTTGTGTTGTTGTTGACTGAAATAAATAAATTTCATTTCATTTCATTTCATAATTGACATGTTCTTTATTTTCATTCACTCGTAAGAGTGAGATCCCTTTATTTTCATTCACTCGTAAGAGTGAGATCCCTGACTTCCAACCTTTTAAACTGCGGAGTGACCCCACACAGGACCGTCAAACTCCGTCTTACAGGCGAGTCCTTTCACTCGTAAGAGTGAGATCCCTTTAAGAACCGTGTCAATCTAAAAACCGATTTTAGCCGCAATGTGTTCTTGAGTGTTTATATTCACCTGGTTCGGATGAAAATGCCGGTCAGAGAGAATCCTCCTCGCTCCCTGGGATCGTGGACCTCTTGCTAAAAACGCTGGCCAACGGCGAATTCATGTAGTTGGTCTTTACTGTTTCACTAGAAACAGGCTGTCGCGACAGACTTTGCAGCGTGGGTCCACGAATCCAGGAAACGACGAGGTCACTCTGTTGGAGCACAAAATTAGTTAAAATTCAATGTCCAATCCGGCTCGGAGGACCAAATAAATGTAAGGAGTAAATATTTAAACAAGACATCCTTCAGGCGAAATAAAGACACTCAAGACAGTTTAGATGGTAACAACGTGCGCACGCTGGGTGAGCGCTGCTGTCTCAGGCTCACACCCAGCGTATGCGGCAGTTCTTTATTTATAGCGTTTCAGAGTGTGTGTGTGTGTGTGTGTGAAGTTTATGATCTCAGAGTGTGTGTGTGTGTGTGTGTGAAGTTTATGATCTCAGAGTGTGTGTGTGTGATCCATAAGAACAGGCCCCTCTTGGTACCCTAGAGTGTAGATAAGAACGTCCTGCTCTCCCCTTCCTGGGAGTGAAACGGCTCGTAGAGAGCCAGGTACAGAGGAGATATACTGGGTAAATCATATCTGACAACACTATGCTTTTGTCTTTACTTCAGCTTCACTTCAGTGAAGCAGTAAAATTGTAAAATACGATTAAATGGAAAGAATAAATGGGTAAACAACTATTAACACTAAAATTAAAGATAAACTTTCAATAACATATGAATAGAAGTGGGAATAATACTTGAAACATTTGAAAATCTCTTAACAGAGTCATTCCTCAATCTTTAACAAGCGTAAAATGGGACAAAAGTAATTCTATTTGTGTTTAAAACACTAGTTTAAGATCAGTGAGTTCACAGAGTTCATTTAACCAAGTTTTAAAGTTCCTTTGACGATCAACATGAACGCTCAACACACAGCGCATTAAAAACTACCTCTGCTTCCTCTGATTGGCTGTTGTTGACTTCAGCTTTTGCTATCACTGAACATGATGTCATCATCTCCACCTTCTCCCCTGTCAGATCAAAGGAACCAGAATGAACAGAAAAGTAATTTAGTGTTTCATAATCACTGTGAGAAACTGTTTAAATGATTTGTTAATATTACATTAAAATTATTTAGAGAATTTACTCTGAGAAACAAAACCTGAAAGACAGATGTCTCAGTCTCACCTTCAGATTTCATTTGAACATGTTGTCTCACCAGCAGAACCAGTAACACCAGCAGAACCACAACACAGACTGATTTAAGAAATAACACAGTGAGAACAAGAGAGAAGAGTGATGGAGGGACACAGATGGAACCAGGAGGAGAGGTGGATGACATTGTGATATATATTTCTGTGTCATCTGCATAGCTATGTTAGTTTATTTTGTTGTTCTTTATAATCTGTGCCAGTGGGAGCATGTAAATGTTAAGCATAAGGGGTCCCAAGATGGAACCTTGGGGAACTCCACATGTGATACTTGTCTGCTCAGATGTGAAGTTACCTATTGATACAAAGTATTTCCTGTTTTCTAAGTATGTTTTGAACCAGTTTAGTACAGTTCCTGAAAGACCTGCCCAGTTCTCCAGTCGTTTGAGTAATATGTTGTGGTCGACTGTATCAAATGCTGCACTGAGATCCAGTAAAACTAAGATGACATAGCGGGCACTCTAGTACAAACAGGTGTGACTCACAGAGTGAGGAGACAGTTTCAGCAATTTTACATATGAGAAAATCCCTCAGACTGTACATGAAGGCAGCTCACTGATTTAAATTTAATCTAGTGTTGAGGTTTGATTTGATTAAGATTCATTAGAAACCCCAAATAGAAAAGCTGTGATCAGAAAAAGTGCCTGTTTAGGATTAAAACTAATTCAACATTAGTCTTGGTGAAGTAAAATTTTACCAATTTGATTGACTTTACACAAATTGATACTCAACTCTATAGACAAACCATTTGTTCGGAGTTATTTCAGGCACTGAATGATGTTCCTGCTGTTTTTAATCTGTGCTTGAGGTTAAGTTGTTTGTCTGTTCTTTGTTATCTGCTCTGAATAGAGGTGTGTATCAGTCAGAAACACAATTCACATTTTCCATCAGCAATACTTCTGAAACCCACAGAACCACACGACAGGAACAACATGTGACAGCAAAGTTTATTGATGCTGCAGAGAAGGCAGGACAACGCTGTACAGATGACATTCATGTTTTAGTTATACTATATACACTCATACAAACACTGAGAGTGTATATTATAATGAGAAGACACTACAGAATATATGCAAATCAACATTGTGTGGCTGTGTGGACCAGTTAGAGACCAGCAGCTGGATGTCAGTGGTTGGACTGGTGGACTACTTCAGTGAGGAGTAGACGACGTCTGGCTCTGGTTTAAAGTCTGAACACAAACACACACAGTTCAACATGAGAAGAATAAGCAGCTCTGTAAACTCATGTTTATGTAAAGTAAATGAACACAACAGGAGAATCTTAGTGAAAGTATCAGAGCATCACAGTTAAAGTCTGAAGAAGAATAAAATCAAATCTTTATGTTAAGGAGAAGTTTATGTATCTGACATCTTCCAGACATAAAACATAAACTCAGTTTCATGCTTTGCTGTTTCCTGAATCAATAATTGATCAGAAGAGCCACGTCAGCTGTCACACTGCTCCCTGAAAAACATCAAACAGCGAACAGTTTGATGTTGTTCAGAGCAACATTCAAATTAAAAGTGTTTAGTTTGGTAGTTTGTATCACAGAGAGTGTCAGCAGAATGAATTACAGTGACTTGGTTATAAAAAGAAACGTGTTGTTGAGTGTTTAGACAGTGAGACGGAGACATAAAATATAAGTATTTAGTTTGTTATTAGTGAATAAAGAGAAGCTGTACCTTTTCCATCAGACAGCTGTTTGTCCATAACTGATGTCTTCAGTTCTCAGGGCTGAGTGGACAACAGCTGGATGACTTTCTGTGCAGTAAAACACACACAGAGGACATCACTGCATATGCTACAACTTATAAATACACTGTTAATGTTCAGGATGTGTGTTAAAACAACATAGTTATTGTTCTTATTTAGCACAAAGATGATGTGATTATCATCTTTTTTCTCACCCACTAGTTATATTTGGTCACTGCTTAAAACAGCCCCACACTTTGACACACACTACACTCAGAAAAATAAAGGTGCCACCTGGAACCAAAAGTGGTTCTTTAGACTGATGCCACAAAGAACCTTTTAAACAATGGTATGTAACACAATGAAAAGATGATGTGATCGTCATCTTTTTTCTATTTTGGAAAATCATCCTCTGGTTATATTTGGTTACTGGTTATTAACAGTAGGAAAAGAAAAAACACACCTTTTACCACAAGGTACAAAACAGACCCACACTTTGAAACACACTAACATCAGCACTGTGATGAGAGATCCCAGTTTAGCTTCAGTCCAGGTCTGAGGGCATGAATGTTAATGATGCGACAAAGCACAGAGGCAAGCACAGACAATAAATACAGAAGGTCAAAAGGGCAAAGAGTTATTCTTCAGTCTTTAACAAATGTTAGTGTGAACAATGCATATTATACAAGTAATATTTAAGGAATTTTAATTGTGTTTAACACATTAGTTTAAGATCAGTGAGTTCACAGAGTTCATTTGGCCAATTTTTATATTTCCTTTAAATATCAACATGAACCCTCAACACACAGCACATTAAAAACTACCTCTGCTTCCTCTGATTGGCTGTTGTTGATGACTTGAGCCTTTGCTGTACGTGATGTCATCATCTCCAACTCCTCCCCTGTCAGATAAAAGAAACCAGAATGAACAGAAAAGTAATTCATTCAAGTTTCATAACACAGCAGGAAACTGTTTAAATAATTTGTGAATATGACGTTAAAAGTTTTATTTACAGAACTTTACTCTGAGAAACTAAACCTGAAAGTGAAACATCTCAGACTCACATTCAGTTTTCCTTTGAACTTGTCGTCTCACCAGCAGAACCAGTAACACCAAAAGAACCAGAACACAGACTGAACTAATAACTGACACAGTGAGGACAAGAGAAAAGAGTGATAGAGAGACACAGGAGAAATCAGGAGGAGAGGTGGATGTAGCTGGAGGTGTGGTGGTGTGTTCCCCTAAAATAAAGCAAACACAGTCATTAAGTTGTCGTCACATTGTGAATGTTGAAAGCTGCAGAAACACAGACAGGTGAGTGTGTCACCTGTGACAGTGATCCAGCTGGATGGAGACTCTCCATGACCGCTGATGTCACACTTGTAGAGGCCTTCATCAGACCTGGAAACATGCTGGATGGTCATGTGACCTGTAGGCTGCTTCCTGATGAGGGAGCCATCTTTATAGAAAGCAGCTGGGAGGTTGGAGGGAGTGGTCTCTGTTTTACAGAGCAGAGTGACGTCATCTCCCTCCATCACAGGGAGGACAGGACTCTGCAGGATCACTGATCCACCTCAACACAGAGACAAACTACAGCATTTCATCCATTTACACACAGCTTCATCAACACTAACTCCACACACTCAGCTTACCAGTGACTGTCAGGTTAACCATGTTACTGATGGGACCCTCTCTGGACTCACACCAGTAAACTCCACTGTCCCATGGGAGAACAATGATGTTACAGGAAGAACCAGCTCCTTCTCCCCACCCATCTCCACACTGAGTCCTCTGTCGTCTGCTTGTGTTTCTTCTCAGAGTCCACCCAGCAGAGCTGTCGTCCTCCTCACAGCTCAGAGACACAAAGTCTCCTTTAAAGAACTGAGAGCTGCTGGGACTCACAGTCAGACGAGCTGTGAGGGTTACAATGAAAAACTGATGATCAGTTACAATTTCCATTGTGAAACATGAACACAAACAGGTCATATCAGTGAGCATTTATCAGATTTAAACTGTGACAGAAGGTTACTGACCTTGGTGTGTAGTGCAGCTCAGCACTGAGATCAGAACTAAAGAGAAAAGTTTGTTTGAGTTTTCACAAACAAATCAGTTCATCATCAATCAGTATATCAATCAAGTGATCAGTCATATTTTCTTCTGTACTGCTGTGTCCAATAAAGAGATTCTGTGGTGTCAGTGTTGATTAAAATGTTCCTCTAAAGTCTGATTTATGTTTCATGTCAAAATTTGAAACTTGAAAACTTGTGATTTGTCAAATGTGATGTCTGCAGTCAGACATGAATCACGTCCACAGACATAAACACAAACACTGATAGAAAAAAACTCCACATAAAACATGTTTTTTTTTTTTGAAGATCAGACAAAGTCTTTAACTTCAATTATTTTTATAACAAAGACAACAGAAACAAACAGTCTTGATCTTAATCTGAGGATGGAGGAATTTTTGTATTATTGTCAAACAGGCAAACAATCAATTTTTCTTTTTTTTAATATCGTTCTACTTTGTTTTCTTACTGTAGACCTTCTGCATGCATTGTTAAAAAGACATCACAAGTAATAGTAAATGTATGTCCACAGTACAGTTCTGTTTTTAAAATCACTAAATTGCTAAATTCAGTTTTTCACATCCTATTTTTGTGTAAGATGCTCAAACTTCCTCTTCACAGCTGAAATGTGTCTTCTTTGTGTTTTAAACTTTCTTGAAATACTGTTTCATTTGCTGCTTATGTCATTTTCTTTCATCTGTCATCAATCAACATTTAAAAAATCTGTAAAAATAAACTTTAAGTAACCTTAAGAGGTCTTTACTTACTGAGCAGACATTGCAGAGATGTTTCCTTCATCGTTCCTCTCACTGATGTGATGTCTTCTTCATTTACGGAAAATGAATCCCCGCCCTCTTTCTCTGTGCACTCCAGCTATTTCTTTGGGCTTTTTTTCTTGTTTAAAAAAAAATCTTGAAACTACCTGTGCAAATACGTTTTCATAACAAAACCAACATTTTAAAATCAAATGATCTCTAGCAGTCATGCACCAAAAGAGATTTGAATAACGTGTTCTTCAGGATGTTTGGAAATCTGGATTTTCTCCACTCTGTTTTAGTCACTTTGTGTCAAATGAAACATGAAACAACATGTGCAGCTTTCTTCAGACATTTTGAAGAAAGTCTCTTGGTGACACTCTACGATTGGAGGGGGGACTCCCAGCAGCTGGAAACCATCAGAAAGCTGGAAGCAGCAATTCTAAGAAGCCATATCTATAGGCTCCTCCTGAATTTGAGTGTGGTACTTTCATAGTTTACCCAAGTCCACGATGAACTGAAAAGTGGAAGTGTTTAGGAGCCACAGCAACAAAGACCACATAAAGTTTCACAGCAGGGTTGCGAAACGCTGATGCACATAGTGTGTGAAAGTTGCCAACGTTCAAGAACGGTTCCAGACTTCCTCTAGCATTAACATTGTCATGAGAAATTGGAGCCATGACATAAAAACAACATTTTCTTTCTTTTTCTCTGAGAAAATAATGATCCAGAAATCCAGTCTGACTCACAAGTTTATGAGTGTGTAGTTTTTCAAACACCAAAACACCTCAACTCTCTGTTTTAATGATAAAGTACTGAGTGACACACTGAAGACAGACAGCAGTCAAACACTGATCATCTGATTAATTCAAATTTGGTTATGAATGAATGTAACACAAACAATAATGAATGAACCTTTAAAAAGCATGTGAGCAGTTGGGTGTGTCACTTCTTGTGCTGCTGCTAAAGTCTGTGGATTCAGTTCTGCTGCTGAAGCTCAGAGAGCTGTCCTTGGTGCTGAAACACCCGAGATGGACAAAGAGCTCCAGAGAAGCCTCGTCTGACCAGCAGCCCAGTAAAGTCAGCTCACTCTGTGTTTCATAAAAGACATAAACAGACAGCATACATGCACGCTGCCACAGAAAATTTCAGCTTTAATGATTCACATTGTGTTCATTTAGTCATGAGCTATACACCTGAATGAAAGGATTTTCAGTTAAGAGTTTGAATAAGTGTTAAGAGCTTAATACAATTAACTCAATATATTTCATCTCATTCTCAATCTGCTAGTCTTAGGTTACCTTATATATTCATTTAATATAAATATTTAATTTCAGTCAACATAATTTGGAGTGTAAAAGCTATTGTAGACTAAGGAGCTTGGAAAGAAAAGCGTCTGGACTTCTTGAGTTGCTTGAAGACGTTTCACCTCTCATCCGAGAAGCTTCTTCAGTTCGAAGGATCAGTGGTGGAGAGTCCCAGATTTAAACCCAGTGGGAGTTTCCCCCCCCAAAGGGGGACAAAGGACCCCCTGATGATCCTCTACCTAATCACATGAGCCAAGGTGTGAAAGCGGGTGTGGGTCCTAATCAGCCAGGGTTTCGGGTGAGCTCATTGTGAAACCTGGCCCCACCCTATCATGTGATTTCCTGAGGTCAGATGGCCCAGGATGTGAGTGGGTGTTAAGGCATCTGGGAAGGGATCTCAAAACTGGATTATAGATGGCAGACAGTTGGTGTCGTAAACCCCCGCCTCTGTTCAAAGATGGTCGCTCACAGTGGACACACACGGACCAGTACCTCCTCGTTGACTCCCATCACCCTCTGGAACATAAACTTGGAGTAATCAGGACCCTACACCACCGGGCAGAACATGTTCCCTCTAAGCCTGAAGGAAAAAAGAAGGAACACACACATGTAAAGGAAGCGCTTAAAACATGTGGTTATCCTAATTGGGCATTTATAAAGTCAGCAAGGATGCACAAAGAAGAAGATCAGATACCAGCAAGGGAGGATAAGAAGGACAAACGCAACAACATTGTCATCCCCTATGTAGCCGGTGTATCAGAGAAACCCAGGAGAGTTTTCTCCAAACACGACATCCCAGTGTACTTCAGACCCAGCAACACACTCAGACAGAAACTGGTTCACCCTAAAGACAAAACTCCTAAACACAAACTGAACAATGTGGTGTATGCTGTACAGTGTAGCAAAGAATGCCCAGACCTCTACATTGGAGAGACCAAACAGCCACTTCACAAGCGCATGGCACAACATAGAAGAGCCACCTCCACGAGACAGGACTCAGCAGTTCATCTGCATCTAAAGGACAAAGGTCACTCTTTCGAGGATGCCAACGTTCACATTTTGGACAGAGAGGACAGATGGTTTGAAAGAGGAGTGAAAGAAGCCATTTACGTCCATTGTGAGCGACCATCTTTGAACAGAGGCGGGGGTTTACGACACCAACTGTCTGCCATCTATAATCCAGTTTTGAGATCCCTTCCCAGACGCCTTAACGCCCACTCACATCCTGGGCCATCTGACCTCAGGAAATCACATGATAGGGTGGGGCCAGGTTTCACAATGAGCTCACCCGACACTCTGGCTGATTAGGACACACACCCGCTTTCACACCTTGGCTCATGTGATTAGGTAGAGGATCATCAGGGGGTCCTTTGTCCCTCTTTGGGGGGGATACTCCCACTGGGTTTAAATCTGGGACTCTCCACCACTGATCCTTAGAACTGAAGAAGCTTTTCGAATGAGAGGTGAAACGTCTTCAAGCAACTCAAGAAGTCCAAACGTTTTTCTTTCCAAGCTCCTTAGTCTACGATGACCTGGATGACTGAGAACCTTCACAGACATAAAAGCTATTTTGTGTCTTTTGAGTGAAACTGTGTGAACTGACTGAGCTGTATACTTTCAATACTCATTTTAGACAGAATATATATAAAACGTGAAAGTCAGTGAGGAAAGAAGACAAAAGGAGCAGGCGTATCAAGTAGTTAGTAACCAACCCTAAGAGGAGATGCTGTGAAGGTCAAAGGTCAGATGAAAACCAAAAATCATCTGCAGTTGGCACAGTACTGCAACCTTATAAATGAGAGAGCGCAGGTCTGCTCCCCAGCATTAATAACTGAATAACTGACTAGAATAGAAGAATAGAATAGACCTTTATAGTCAGTGCACATTTACAACAAAATTGTAGGTGTTCCACACCAACTGTGGAATAAAATAAAATATTAGAAAGCAGGAAAAAATAACAAACAGGAGAAATTTATACAATCAGGAGGGATATATACAAAAATATACACAAAAATAAGAGAAAGTCACAGAAAAAAATAGCAAATTGCAAACTGCTTGGACATAGTGATGGGGCAAAAGAACAGTGAAGGAAATATGATTCATTAAAACCCTGCAAATAAAACCAATTAAAAAAAAAAAAAAAACACAGCAAGCATTCCATGAAACTATGGTGGCACACAGACTGATTTAAAAAAAAATCTTAAGATTGACACAGCAAAATGAGCATGCATCCCCAATCAGATGCTGTGCTTAACCTTGACAGTGCTGGATGGTTTGTTGGAGCACTTCAGTGTCAGTAGGTGGCAGCACCGGATCATGGTTTCATCTTGGGATGGCCGTTAAACCAACCTTGAAGCACACACACACTCACACTGTGAGGTGCCAAATGTATAATGAATATTTCAAGTTAAAACTGTTGGGAAATCAGTTTTACCCCGGTCCTTTTTAAGCATGCACTTCTAGAAGGGAAGACAAGGCCGGTGTGTCCCTCTGCAAAATCTTCACCCCTTTGTTAGTCACAGCCAGCTTTATAGAAGCAGCCCCATCATAAATCCCCCCATGGTATGGTGTAAACTCTGTGTCTGTGTCTATGTGCACGAGCACGTGAGTGCCTGTGTGTGCGCGTACAGTATGCCTATGTGTGTGCACGTGAGTGAATGTGCATGTAAGTGTGGGTGCGTCGTAACAGTCAAAGCACTGTTTGTGTGTGTCTCTGTATACGTACTTCCTGGGGGTCATAAAAGTAATCTCACCCAAGTTAAACCAAATTCCTCTACACAACATACAAAACAGAAATAACATATTACAAATATTGAGACCCCCACTCTGCATTCACTGGGCCATTGTCTTACATTTACAGATAAGGTGGAGAGTCTCCTGCAAGCCTACTTCTAAGTTATGGCAATTATGAGTTTTTATTAAAGGTACAAGCATCAGCATCAGCAACCCCCAACTGTAGCTTCCTGACTCCTTTTATTTATGACAGCAGACCCCCAGTGTCCATAAATTCCTTTCTCTCTAAAGAATTGCACACTCTCAGGCCACAGCTAAACCAAACTGAAACACAGAGACAAATCCTTCCTTATTACTGTGATCTAAACAAATTTAACACATTATATTCTAATAATTATTTTCTTGTACTCACAATACCTAAACTATCATCAGTGTTTAGGTCACTTCTGTTACCAGATACCAGTCTATGTTATTTTAGGTACTAATGGTCACTGTTGGTCTTACAACAAATAAAATCCACTGCAGCACTGACTGTGACCAGTGATGTAAGTGGTTTACTGATGTGTAATGCCTTCCAAAATGATGTGTTTAAATTAGAAAAATTGTAGTAATACAAAACGCTACTGTACTGAATTCAGTAATAATGTAAACAGTTTTGTTGCTGCTTGCATTTGCACAATGGATGGATTAAATACATATCAGATGTGTTTTTCTTCCTGCTACAATCAGCTGATGTCAATTTGTGTGCAAGGAGAAGGAAAATGGTGGTGAGATCTACAACTTTTGATGAATGAATGAGTGGATGTAATACTGAGAGGCTGAGTGTGTGTAGGTAAAGTGTAAACTGCATCAAGGACGGAAAAAACAAATCACCATCGTGCCTTCAACTCTGTTTAAAAATCTACAAAAAGACTAACACCAAGCTAACCAGAGAAAAAATTCTTACAGTTTGATTTCCTTGAATTAAAACTCTTTTTAGTCATGAATGATGCTCGTGCTGTTTTTAGTCGGTGATCGTGGTTAAGCTGTTTTTCTGTTCTTTGTTATCTGCTGAGTAGAGGTGTGAATCGGTTAGAGAAAAATTTTCCATCAGCGCTTTTTCTAAAACCCACAGAACCATACAACAGGATCGACATGTGAGAGCAAAGTTTATTGATGCTGCAGAGGAAGCAGGACACTGCTGCAGAAGTGACAGCATGGTGCCACGCTTATAAATGAAATGAATAAAATGCAAAGTTACAGAGGACATTCAAAACAATGCATTACATTTTAATTTTTAATTACTTTTAGTTAAACTATATACAGACAGACTTATACAACCACCAAGAGTGTTTGTAAGATTACATATTACAATGAGAGGACACTAAAGAATATAAACAATTAAATATTACAAGTCAAATTCCTCAGGTCTGATGGGCTGTGTGGACCAGTTAGAGACCAGCAGCTGGACGTCAGTGGTTGGACTGGTGGACTACTTCAGTGAGGAGTAGGCAACGTCTGGCTCTGGTTAGTCTGAACACAAACACACACAGTTCAACATGAGAAGAATAAGCAGCTCTGAAACTCTGTTATGTTTATGTGAAGTAAACTGACAGAATGGGGAGAGGATTTAAAGCACATTGGTATTAAATTTACATTTGTTGTTTAGTGTTCAGACATTGAGACAGACATTGTTACTGAAGGATCGAACTGGTTACAGGAGAAACAAACTGAAGATAAAACTTCATTTATGTGAGTTCAGTTTAAATTAAGCTGAAACTTTTGGGGAATTTGAAGAAGTTTCAGTATTAATTATTATGAAAATGGTTTTTTTTGGTACACAGTAAACATGAAGCCTTATTGCCAAAATCTTTAAATCAGTAAAACGTTACTGTAGTAGCACTTATAATTAAGTCAAGTCAAGTCAAGTTTATTTATAAAGCACATTTAAAAACAACCAAGGCTGACCAAAGTGCTGTACAAAAAAATACAAATATAAAATACTATAAAACACAGGTACATAAAATACCTCACTGATAAAACAATAAATTAAAACAATAGGTTAAACCTTCCAAAAAGCCAATGAAAAGAGGTGAGTTTTAAGAGCAGTTTTAAAAGTTCCTAGGCTTGTGGAGAATCTAATGTGAGGGGGTAAACTGTTCCACAGTCTGGGTGCAGCCACAGCAAAAGCCCTCTCTCCCCTAGTCTTTAATCTGTACCTGGGAACATCTAAAAGCATCAAGTCTGCTGACCTCAAAAATCTCCTGGGGCAGTAAATGCTAAGAAGCTCTGCCAGGTAAGGAGGTGCAGTACCGTTAAGAACCTTAAAAACCAGCAGTAAAATTTTAAAATCAATCCTAAAAGCAACTGGGAGCCAGTGGAGAGAGCAGAAGACCGGAGTGATGTGGTCTCTCTTTTTGGAACCGGTCAGCATGCGAGCAGCAGCGTTCTGCACCAGTTGGAGGCGATGCAGACAGGAACGATCTAAACCAGCATAAAGGGAGTTACAGTAGTCCAGCCGTGAAGTAATAAAAGCATGGACCACCCTTTCTAGATCGTTCCTACACAGGTAGGACTTGACTTTAGCTAAAATCCATAGGTGATAAAAAGATCCCTTGACTACAGAGCTGATTTGTTTATCAAATTTAAAAGCACTGTCAAAAGTAACACCGAGGCTCTTAATGGAGGAAGTACATTCAGAAGTTAGGGGTCCCATAAAATCAAAGGAAGGGTTGGGGTCTTTAGGAAGCCCAAACACAATGACTTCAGTTTTACTTTCATTTAGATGTAGAAAGTTAAGAGCCATCCAAGTCTTAACGTCAGACAGACAGGAGAATAACGGCTGCAGAGAGTCCTTACAGTCTAACCTCAGAGGGAGGTAGATCTGAATGTCATCAGCAAAAGAGTGAAAGGACACATTATGTTTGCGCAGCACATCGCCCAGAGGGAGCAAATACAGAATAAACAGCAGGGGGCCTAGAATGGACTCCTGACGTACACCACAAGTTAAAGGAGCTCTGGGAGATGACAGTTCACCGAGGTGAACAGAAAAACTCCTGTTATCCAGGTAGGACTGGAAAAACTTTAAAACGTACCTTTCAAACCGACACAGTGTTCTAGGCGGGATAACAGTATGTTGTGATCGACAGTGTCGAAGGCTGCTGTCAGGTCTAAGGTTACTAGGACAGCAGCACGACCAGAGTCTACAGTTAAAAGCAAATCATTAAAAACTCTCAGTAAGGCGGTTTCAGTGCTATGACGAGCTCTAAAACCAGACTGAAACTTCTCATAGAGACTGTTGTTGTCTAAAAATGACTGGAGCTGCCTGAAGACCACTCGTTCCAATACTTTGGACAGAAAGGGCAGATTGGAGATGGGCCTATAATTAGACAGTATAGATGGATCCAGATTAGGCTTTTTGAGGAGAGGTTGAACAACAGCATGCTTAAAAAGTGTTGGGAAACAACCAGAGCTGAGACAGGCATTGATCAGGACCAGAAGGACAGGTCCAACTGAGTCCAGGACCTGCTTCAGAAGACGAGAGGGGATAGCGTCAGTGGAACAGTTGGTAGACTTGACCTTGCAGACTGTTTCATGCAGCTGAAAAAGAGAGATTAGCTCAAACTGATTAAAGGCAGATTGGCACGGGAGAGAAACACAGGGATTGAAAAGTGGAGGTGGAATGAAAGACTGCAGGGAGGAAATCTTATTAACAAAGAAACATAAAAAGTCATTGCAAAGGGTGACAGAAGGTGTGAGGCAAGTGGACGCATGAGGATCAACGATGGAGTTTAAAACACGAAACAAAGTCTGAGGTTTATGGATATTACTGCTAACCAGGTTAGAAGAATATATATGACACCTTTTTAGGACGGGGGGGTGAGGGGTGAGGGGTCAGAGGTCAGGGGAGGGGTGGGGGTTTTTGCCTGGGGGGATTGCCCCCCACACCCCCTTTGCCGAGCTTAAAAACTGACATCTTGTGCACGTACGGGTACGCACGCATGCACTCTCATGCACTCTCATGCACACGCTTTCACTCTTCCGAAAAGGAACACTTCCTGTGGTCCACTGCGCATGCTCTGTCTTCTCCTAGCGGGTGTGCGTTTTAATTAGGTTCATCAGCCGCTGTAGGCATTTTGGCTTTTTATGGTAAATTTATACAAACAGGAATGACTTTGTCTTTTTATTCTATAGAAAGACTTTTGTTGTCAGACAATCGAGCTGAAACGGCAAATTGTGTGTCTGTGTGTGTTTGTTTTATAAACAGATTCTCTAGGGTTAGTTAAGCGACTACCCAACCTTGTTGCATTGTTTATATCAACTGAGCATTGTTGGCTGTTTTAGACTTTAAGACGCCGTTTATCTCAAGAAATGGTGAATAAGGAGGTGGAGAGAGGCCAAACTTTATCCCTTTCATTAAATATTTGCATCCCCCAAAAACCTTTCACCTAAGAACCGTGCCGTCAGTTCGCATAAATTTTGAGTTAAAATTTAAAATAATTAAAACAAAAATACGCCATTACTTTCCCAGACCTTCTTTAAAACACAGATGTGCAACGCATTATTTAATTTGTGTTTATGAACCCCTGTGTGCGTTTTGGTTTTTTTCAGTGTGAATATATACAAACAGGAGTTACTTTTGCAATAGTGTTTTTACACACTCTAACCGAAATGGTAGATTTTGCGTGTTTTTAACAACTGTGCTTTGGGGGAGGGGGATAGTTAAGTTGAATTTGAGGGCTTCCCAAACAAATAAATAAACAAATCCCACCAGGATTGTGTTGCATTGTAGTTTGTTTGTTTTTTAACAACTGTGCTTTGGGGTGGGGGAAGAGGCATAAAGGTTTATAAAAGCCAGCAAACTCTATCCTTGAGCCTGATACCCGCACGTTAGTTTGTGTATTCGACCGTTTAAATTTTAAATTTTTAGAGAAAATACGCATTGAATTTTGATGCCATTTTTAAAACATAGATGTGCAATACATTATTTTAATGTTGTTTACCAAACGCTGTGTGCGTTTTGGTTTTCACTGTGAATGAGTTACTTTTGTAAATGCAGGATCACATTTTTTTAATGGTGCTTTTGAAACACTTATCTGAAAGATAAATGCTTTTGGTAGAAGCAGCTTTGCTGGATTTGTTTTTTAACTTGGTGAAACATAGTGGGAAACTCTTAATTTAGTATTTTTACAGGTTTTAACTGTGTGGTCTTTCTGTCTTTCTGGAAAATGTAGGTCCACTTGTGAAATGAGAGCATGCACTGTGCTCTTCAGAATTGTCAGCTTTGCTCGTTTCGTGGGTCCTCTGTTGATAAAACTGATAAAACTTTAAGCTCTAGATGTTAAATTCTAAGGCTACATATTATTTATCTCGCACTAAGTCTGCTTGGCATATGCTATGTATAAAGGCTCTTTCCAAAAAAGCGTAGAGGGGACTTTAGCGTGATTAATTTATTACAATGTCAGTTTCTGGGAAGTTTTCAGTTTTCCCTCCTGTGTCTATGGCTGGTGCAAGCATTTTGTTTATTTGTGAAACTGAGCGTGGTTGCGGACAATACCGACTGTGCTCTTTGAATTGAGTTTCGTGTTGGATCGCTTTCTTTAATTGTTAATTCTCTGCGAGCAGTGAAGAACCAAACTAGTACCTCAAAGTTTAGAATCCATTTTGCCCCAGTGGCCAGTGCGAAGTTGTGCTGCAGATCCCAGCATGAAATCTGAGGGTCCAGCCAGCCGGCAGAAAGGCCAGTTGATGCCTCGACGTGCGTTGGAACCGGCTTTGCCCGCACAGAGCATTTCTGACATGCTGGCGTTGCTTATGCATAAGAGAAAAGCAACAATACAGCGGGCTTCTCTGCTCCAAGACATCCTTTCACACGGTATGTATGTATGTTTGTCTGTCAGCGCTAATTATTCAAACCCTGTTTAAAAGGCGACTCGTTGTTGACCAAAAACATTTCCTCTAAATTTGCAAAGTTACTGATTTTAAAATATATATTTTCGATTTTTAGCTGGATGTCACACTCTAGACTCTTGAGCATATTTATATAGCAAAATTCACAGTGGTATAAACATGTTAAATAAAAGATGCCCAAGTGTGCACCAATGCACTCTAATGCATGCCTTTAAACTGTATGCTGATAAGTCTGTATCCATAATTTGCGGATCTGCTGATTTGTTTTTAATGTGGCACTTTTTTTTTTCACGAACTGTAGATGATGAAATCCTCTTTATTTGAGAAAGTGTCCTTAAGCTATTGTTGTTCATACTTACTGAGTTCCCTAACCACTTCTTTACTATGTCAGCAAACTTTCTGAACAGGAAAGGTATCGTAGATTTAAAGACACATCTTCATTGAAGCAAAGGCAAAAAAATTGAAATGAATTTTATGTTCATATTAAAGAGTATTAATGATCTCTCTCTTTCTCTCTCTCTCTCTCTCTCCCTGTGTGTGTGTGTGGGTGTGTGTAATGCTGCGTGTGTGTGTGTGTGTGTGTGTGTGTGTGTGTGTGTGTGTGTGTGTGTGTGTGTGTGTGTGTGTGTGTGTGAGTGAGTGGGTGTGTATAATGCTGCGTGTGTGTGTGTGTGTGTGTGTACAGGAGAAAGGTGATGGCAGGAGCTTTTTTTAATGCATTTCGAATCAACTTTTTTTTTGTTTTACAAGAAGTGTATTTCATACATTGGAACAAATGTAATCTTTTCTATACTTTATAACTATGAAACTCTAAAGATTTTAAGTTCATGCACATTGTGAAACAAGAATGTAAATCTTTCTGTCACAATGATTTCTATAAACGCATGTTGTTTATGGGGATAATGTGAAAAATCTTTTGTGGGCTCTAATAATGATCAGTGGTGATTGAAGAGGAAGCTTGAACCCTGGCTCTGGACATTTTCATGACAACTGACAGTGCAGACATTTGTTAATGAGAGAATATGTTTTATCATCATAACGACTGCAAATTTAAGCGTCGTTAAAGTGTCACTTCAGCAATGCTGCCAGGAGAAAGAAGTGTTGACTCGTGTTTTTTAATAGAAGACTTAAAACACTGAACTCTAATTTCTGGGGTTTATTTTAAGTTTACAGAATATAACATCTGGTATGACAATGAGTTTTACTGTCTCACTGTCTGTGTTATGTGTATCCATTTATCATGTATGCTACTCTGCTCTGTGGACTAAAATGTTTCATTGTATTCATGAAATAAACCAGAATTTCAACGTCCGAATCTTTTACTGTTTTTCTGCTTTTGTTCACTCCAAGTTTGACGAAACCCACAGCTCACTAACAATGTGGAGCAATCCCAGTGTATTTAGCTGCTTTTTGTCCCTAAACACAATCAGTTGACTGAGAGAAATGCCTTTAGTCCTCACTTTGGTCATTGTGAATGTTGAAGGAGATTTGTTTCATAGACACCTTATACTAGTGTTTCCTACACCTAATCCAACACTACTATGTTCTATTTAAATTCAGATTCCTTTTATAGTTTGCAGTGAAATTTGTTAAACCATTGCTTAATGGTACAGCAGTACAAGTCACTCTTCCCTAACACATTGTAGATAAGTTTATTGCTGGACAACACAGCTAGCAGTCTCACACACTCTTTAGGTTTTTGAAGTTTTGTGTGTAATGGTTTAGTCTATCAAACCTTACCCTTTTCTCCCAGTATCACAACAGTATGACTCCCAAAGTACGGCTCAGTAAACAAACAAGGACTCTGAAGTCAGAACAGAAAGATACAGTTGGAAGATGAATGATTGTGTTTTTATGATGCGTAGTAAACTACCCCCTCTTCTTTTTCTCTGTGTTGTTGTTCTTGTGTGTGTATGCTTTAAAAGTCAAAGTATACATTAGCAACACTTACAAAAAACATTTTGAATTTCATTTAGAACTGAGATTCTACGTTGTAAGCAGAAATCTTATGCTCAGCCATAAGTGTGTTTCCCCACTTTCACAATGCTAAGGTGTCAAATCCACAACCCCCAACAGATGGTTTGTCACACACTGGGTTCAAACACTCAAAAAGCAACACAACAGCAGGTTCAAGAAGGACAAGGCCCCCTTTATTTGCACGGCCTCACACACTATAGATTTTTAAAGTTGTGGTGTACAATGGGGTAGCCACAGATGTGACTTCTACTTTTGATAAAGGTCACTCCACATGCATATTTCTTAAGAAATGAAGCGTCTTTATTAAGCTCTTATTTATACATGTCTACACAATAATAGACACCGTGTGATCTGTGACATTATAGTCTTCTACTTCTGCTTCCATTGGTTTGCATTTTCAACTCCCAACCTTTCAGGTTGTTATGAACGGCTTATATTTCTAACATTTTGTGATGTAAAAGTGAACCACGCAGCTTTTTTGTTTTCTGTATAATGGGATGACTTAAGACACGAGTTATTTAAACAATTCTAAATGACAGTTTGACGGCCATAGTACTTTATGCGGGTCAAATATGTTAAGGATAATGTTTCTCAATGTAACATTGCGAAGAACTTTTGGATAGGATACAACATTTTGTAAACCGTTACCTCAGAAGCTGTACTGTCAGATCTATGTATGTAAGGTTAAACTTTCCACAGTACTTCCACTTAAGTAAGTAACCAAACACATAAAGTCACCCTCACCAATAATCGACTGTTCCTTGAAAAAAGTAGCACAAACAGAATACTGACTCATCAATGATAAGTAGAACTACCTGAGGCCGAGACTCAAGCAGAAAAAAATTAAAAGTTGTTTTGTTTTTTATGGCTCGAAAGATTGAAGAAAAATATGTTTAATAATTCAACAAGACCCACACCTTCAACACATGTACATTCACATTTTGGAACAGGCTCAGCATTGCTGTTGTTCAATAGTTTTTATCCACTCTCAAAAGTCATTTTATGGCTTTAATATTTCCAGCTGATAAGGAGACTTACAGCATTTCAAATGCCCGTCCAAATGCTTTAAACATCCGCATTGTCTGTAACGACAGTATCAAACTGCAGAGCATTGTTTTTACTCAAATTCAGCATTTTCTGATGAAAATTTAGCTGCTTTATTTTTTCCACTGTAACACCCCCCTCAGTGCCATTTTTTAGGATGATATTCTTGGAGATTCATTTTTTTTATATATACTTATGCTTTTGGAGTGAGGGTATCTAATACGCACGTTGTCACTGTGTTTTGTACTACCAACTGTGAGGGCTCTGCTTTTACTTTGAGAAGTCTGGTTTTATTTTTTCTCGTGAGTGTGTGTGTTTTTCAAAGGAGATCTTCATCAGTTTGATTTTGTTACCACAAACTTTGTGTAAAGTTCACAACAGAGGTAAAGAGATTTAAACACACCAGTTTAAGGAGGCATGCAGGGGTTGGACCAGCTGCACATGACAGGTGAAGAAGAGAGTGTTAGCGGAGATGTGCAACAGAAGCAGAGGGAACATTTTACAAGATGATAAATGGCAGATTTAGATGATTACGGATTATGTTGACAAGATTAAAAGACACATCCGTCAGAGTTCAGCAACATTTCAGTTTGATTAAATTAAAGTTTGTTTTTTTTAAACTACACAGGGTTTATTTTTCTCCTTTGATAGTAATCATATTGAACATGTCAGTGATGGAAACAAGAATATAAAGAAAAATGCTAAACGTGTGTCTAATTCAACTGTTCCTGTGAACCTTAAATCATCCTTTAGTATGTTCGGTGTTACAAACTTGAAGAAGCACAGAAAAGATCATCAGACATTAATCTAATCAGTTTTCAGCATTCATTCATATTGAAATGTTGAAATCTTTCCTGCTAGACCGAAGTGCAGCGTTTAACACCGTTGGCCATAACATTTTATTACACCTATTATTAGATGGAGAGTCCTCTTCACACACTGAGGTTAATTATGAAGCTCCACAGGCCTCTGTGCAAAGACCAGTTCTGTTTACATTATACATGCTTTAGAAGCCAAAGCATACATTTTTACTGCTATGCAGATGATACCCACTTTTATCGGTTAAACTGCCGGCGTGTCTTAGATACATAATGAGCTTTAATTTTCTGCTTCTAAGTTCGGATAAAACTGAGGTTATTGTAACATGGCGTAAAAATCTTAGAAACACTGTGGCTAACAAGATCCTTACTCTGGACGGCATCGTCTGTTGTAGTGATTTGACACATTATAAGTAAAATTGAAGCACACAATCCCGTCGCACAACATCAACATTTATTTATATACAAAAATAAAAATGCTTGTTTTTTTTTACATAAAAGAATTGTAACTTTACAATTCATCACCGATTACGTGGGTACATAGTCCTCATCCTTAGCCCATAGTGGTTCGGGTAATTCCTCAGGGCAATATCAGGATACGTGGTTGAAAACAGGATACATGTTTTTTTTGTTTGTTTGTTTTTGAATGCGCTAAAATGTAAGATACATGCTTGAAAAAGCGTACATGCTTTTAAAAGATGTGGCAAAATGCAGATTACACGTTTGAAAAACAGGATACAGGGTAACTGTTTAAAGATACGGTACCATACGTGTTTTTTGGAAAGAATCAGTCTTTCAGAGAAAGCATTAGCGGCCTCCTTTGTAACATTCTGTGACCATCCACAGCTGTCCAATTTTCACCACATCCTCCCCCACTAGATTGTCGTAGGCCTCGGTAATGGCGTCAAAGACTTTCCTCACTGATTTGAGCTCATGCAAGAGAGTCTCCGCCACTGTGCCGACTTTGACGTCGTCCGTTTTGATGTTCCGGGCAATCAGCAGGCGTTGAATGGAAGGAATGAAACGAGGGGTGAGGAGTCTTTTTCTGATGCTGTAATAATTTTCAGCGTAAAAGTCATCCTCCAACACTTGCAGACACTCGTGCTGTCTCTGGCTGGGTTGATCGAACTTACAGCCGTTGCATTCTTCGGTGCGGTACTTGTTGATTACGAGGTTGACTAGATGATACACCGCGGTTTTCACGGTATCGATGAATAAAGAAGGTGCCCAACCGTCAAGCTCGTCGGCTTGCTGCAGTTTCTCCAAGGGGCGATAGTAACCGGGCGTGTCGGGTACTATTGTGCCCTCGTCCGAGGAACTGTCCTCCTCAGCGCGACGCAAGGGTGCAGAGTCCATCTTTCTTTCTGTTTTTGAGCTAAAAAAAAGGTTTTTGAAGGAATGAGAAGGCGGTCTTCTTTTTAAAGTAAAATAAGGCGGGCGTGGTCTGGAAGTGGGATGTTCTTAGAGGGGCGGGTAGGAGTGGCAGCGATTTTTAAAACCTGAGAGCTGGCCGTCAACTTTAGAAAAGAACGGTAATGTCCTTTCTTATCTGTTGGGGTTGAATATCTCCATGAAAAAATGACATCCCCCCAGGCACCCCCCCCCCCCAAAAAAAAAAAAAAGGTGTCATATATATTCTTCTCAGGTTAAAACCAGGTTAAAAGAGAGTCTCTCAGGATATTGAAGGAGATTTGCAGCTTGTCCTTTTTCCACTTTCTCTCAGCACACCTGCAGGAGCGCCTGAGAGCGCGAACAGAGTCTGTAATCCAGGGTTCAGTGTGAGCTTTGGGACGGAGTGATTTTAGGGGAGCGATGGAGTCCAGAATAGAAGTGCATGTTGAGTTAAAAAGAGCAGTTAAATCTTCTGCACACAGGGAGTCAATCCAGTCCACCGTGGAGAGCTCAGAGTTGTTAAAAGCAGCAGAAAACTGGGATGGTACATGGGTATTGATGATCCGGTGGCGGCGTGAAGGAGCTTTAACTGCAGCAACAGAACATTGTGCAGTGGCAGAAAATAGAACAGGACGGTGATCAGAGATACACACACTCTCACAGATTTCAGAGACGTGGATACTCAGGCCGTGGGACATGACGAGGTCCAGTGTGTGACCTTTCTCATGTGTGGAGCCAGACACACACTGAGTCAGGTTAAAGGAGTCCAGCAGTGATACAAAGTCTCTAACCAGAGGTTTAGATGGACAGCACACATGGATATTCAGATCGCCAACAATAAGAAAATGATCAAAATTTACTGAAAGTTCTGATAAGAATTCCCCAAACTCACTAATAAAGTCCTTGTTGAATTTGGGAGGACGGTACACTACTGCATACAGTAATGGAATAGATGAGTTCAGTTTAAAAAGCTGCAGTTCAAAGCTGGAAAAGGAGGAAGATGAAATCTGATGACAGTCATAAACTGATTTAAAAACACAGGCAAGGCCTCCACCTTTACCAGAAGACCTGGGAGAGTTGAAAAAACAACAGCCTGGCGGAAGAAGCTCAGAGAAAGCCACAGTCTCACCAGCATGAAGCCAGGTCTCAGTCAGGAACATAAAATCCAGTTCATGAGAAAAAATCCTTAAGCAGAAACGTCTTATTGGAGACGGATCGAGTGTTGATCAAAGCCATAGATAAAATGAGATCAGTAGCTGTCATCGGGATTGATGTGTGGCTGAGTGGACGGAGGTTTGAAATAACGGTACCAAATCTGCAGATCCGTGGCTGTAGAGGAGCCGATGACCCAACACCCGGAACAGGAGCAACCAGCGACATACTAGGAGAATCACGCAGGAGAGGAGCAGGCATCAGGCGCGGGCTGGAGGTGGAAGAGAGTCGCTCACCTGAGCAGAACGCCACCGCAGACGACTGAAGGAAGCGCGGGCCGAGAAGCGGGCCCACCGGTGAAACAGGAGCAGTACCAGGCGGAGTTGGAGAGACAGTGCGCACCCAAGGTCCTCTGGGTTGGAGTGAGCCTCTCACAGTAGCAGAGTAGCAAAAACCCATTTGTACAAGGAGAGGATCAGCCAGGCAAGAAAGTGACAGGAATGCCTTTGTACGAGCCAAGAGACCACTTCGCTTCCCTCGTCTTCTCCAGTATTTTCTCCGGTGTAGCTTGGGAGGGAGGAACCAGGTGCGACGTAGATAAGGCGGAATGCCATCGAGCGGTGGAGGGGCACTGCTTGTTTGCCCATCAAAAACAAAGGACAAAGGTGCTGTCACTGCTGAGTCTCGGATAATAAAAAGAGTTTTTCGGTCATAGGTCCGGAGCGAATTAATTTCCACAGTTAAGGCAATGAACAGCAAACAGAAAACCAAAAGACAGGTGGAGTGACGGCCAGCCGAACATACTGGCGCCATCTTGAAAAAGAATATAATACATTTAATAAATTAAGAATATAATATTAATGATATGACATTTTTAAGGGATCATCTTGCTCACCTTGGAATTCTTTAAAGGTGCATTTCTAGTTTTGTTTTCAGTTCTCAGGGCTGAGTGGACATCAGCTGAATGACTGTCTGCACAATAAAACAAACAGAGAGGACATCACTGCAAATACTACAAGTTATAAAAGTCGTACTATTAAATTGATTTGTGTTTAAAAAAAATAAAATAAAAAAAAAACCAAATTAATACTGCTTCTTATGTATGAAAATATTTCCAAAATAGTTCCTTTTTAATTTTATTTTTATGTATTTTATTTATTTGTTTGTTTGTGTACCTATTTATTTATTTATTTATTTGGGGGGGGGGGGCACTTGTTATATTTGTGCACAGATTTTCAACAATATGAGAAGGAAAAACGTATTTTATCATAAGGTACAGACTCACACTTTGTCGCACTCTGCATTATGGTCAGCACTGTGATGACAGTTTGCTGTTTGTCTCCATTTTTCAGCTCAGTGGAAACAGCAGGAGGAGCTGCTGTGGTTTTAGGACAGTTTGAGATGGTGAGGTGTGGTTCATTTAAATTTTACTTCAAATATGATTTTCATGCAGAGTTCTAATGTTATCTTGTCTTTTAATTGATAAAAAGTAGAATAAAAAGTTCTGGTTTTATGTTTTATACAAATGTTCCAGTGATGACAAATTTACTGCATTGAGGTTGGTTCATGGTGCAGCTGCTGTTTTAACCACTTCATGACGTCTGTCCTGCATAAATACATCCTGATCACAGGCATAACAACTCTGATGCTGTGGTCGATCATAAACTCTCATGATCTTCTTCAGCTATCACAGGTATAAAACAGATTTACTCATAAATACATATATAATGTTTGTAGGTGTGGAACAAAGAAAAGCCCATTAACCAGGGTCCTCACAGACTGACTGGAACAGGAGGTTATGCAAACTATATAAACTGTAAATGATTCAAATCATACCAGTGAAATACAAAACTGTGACATATATGTGAGCAAAACTGATCTAAGTGTGAATCTGTTTGCACACTAACAGTCCTGCAGTACAACCTGGGCAGCTGAAGTATTTTTATCTGACAGAGGAAACATGACGACCACAGAGCTGTTAGTTTTGTTAACGGACTAACCACAGGCTGAAAAACACACAGCCCAACATGCAGAGAACAGCATTCATTAACGGTCACCTACAAACTCAGAACATACAACTCTGTTCTGTCGGCCAAAAGAGGCCTGAGCATAACACGGCTCTTCTCTTTCCTGTATCACATCCTTTACTTTATCTGGCTCTCTGCTCTCTGTTGGTCTCTTCTTGTCTCCTGGCTTTAGGTGGACCAAAAACACTGGTGAGCACAAGTTCTAGAAGACAAGACTACCAGGTCATTTTTTACCAGGTTTAAAGATATTTCAGTCTTTAATGTTGAAATGAAAATCAATCAAATCAAATAAAAAAAAAAAAAAAAATCTGTCCCGTTACAGAAGAAGAGTGACTATTATGAACAATCACTGAATGTACTGGGAAAACGTTTTGAATGTTATTTTGTGAAAGACTGAAACTTTCCTGCTACTATAGCTACATATTATACTGCACCACTGAGAAACCTGCAAAATAAAAAAATGCATCAATTCTGTCAAAGTTGCCAAATTCCAGACTGTCAGAGATTATCAGTAGATGCAGCTAATTTATAAGTACGAGAAGTCTATATGATATTCTTCCTGAGTAAATACAGCTATGGCATGGCTTTAAGAAATCCTACATGACCTCCATCACATTTTGTATGCTTTTCAGACAATTTTACATCTGAGTCTGAGGTTAGGGTCACCAATGTTTGAACTTGTATAAGATTTTTTGTACATATCAAGTTATTGTATTCATAAAGTTGTGTAACACCTGCACAGCAGGGTAACAAGAATACGCCCAACAAGAGGTAAAAACTAAAAATAAATAACCAACATCACTTTAAAATCAAGAGAAAGAAATTGAGGATGTAAAAACAAAAAAAATAAAGAAAAAAGAAAAAAGAAAATCCACAGTGGAAAAAAGTAAAAAATACACCAGTGTAGCCAACAGGAAGTAATATGATCTGCATGTGTGTAATTTTTATGATAAGAGGCTGATAAATTTGAAACTTGGCATTTCATTTGTGTTACTCCCTGGCTCTTTAAATGTGACTCATCCATTTATATTTAGATTCAGAAAGTCATAGTAATAACAGTAATAATGTGTTTATGTATTCATTTATTTTCCTATTAAAAGTCAAGTATGGAAGAAAGCTTTTTTAACTGAAGCTAAATTGACTCAAAGAGTTATTCCTCAATCTTTAACACATGTAAAGTGGACAATACATATTTTACAATGAATACTTAAGGAGCTTTAATTGCATTTAACACATTAGTTTAGGCTGAGTGAGTTCACAGAGTTCTTTTAACAAACTTTTATAGTTCCTCTGAATCTCAACATGAACCCTCAACACACAGCACATTAAAAACTACCTCTGCTTCCTCTGATTGGCTGTCGTTGATGACTTGAGATTTTCTGTAACTGTGAGTCAGGTCATTTCTAACGTCTCCTCCATCAGCTGAAATGAGTCAGAATGAAAAGCGAAATATTTTTTTGTTTCATACTGTGAGAAACATATTAGTGAATATCACATCAAAATAATTTACTGTGAAAAACAAAGTGTGAGTCTCTCCTTCAGTTTTCCTGTGAACACATCGTCCCCCCAAAAGAACCAGTAACACCAGTAAGAACCCACAGATCGATTTAAGAAATGACAACACAGGGAGAGCAGTGGAGGACAGTGATGGAGGAGAAGTGGATGAAGATGGAGTTGTTGATGTAGGTAGAGGTATGACAACTCCTCCACAGTCGCAGGTGGGATTTTTCTTTTTTTAGGACAGCTCCTTTTACCTTTCAATATGGATGGTCTGTTTATGTTTTTGATCATCTGTAACAGTCCTTGTGCCACGGATCAACACTGTTGCTTCTACTTTAAACAGAAGAGCAATGACATGGCTGCAGATCTCTGCGACTCCGGCCATACAGGTGCAGTGGGCGGCTTCAGCCTTCCCAGTGATGCTCACAGTGACCCATGGCTGCAATGCTGGTTCATTCAGTCAAGTAAGAGAGCGGTACCTCAAACACACACAAAGTTGATTTAAAGACA
Source organism: Pelmatolapia mariae (assembly GCF_036321145.2). Lineage (NCBI taxonomy): Eukaryota > Metazoa > Chordata > Actinopteri > Cichliformes > Cichlidae > Pelmatolapia > Pelmatolapia mariae. The sequence goes on along the minus strand of NC_086229.1, from coordinate 61,519,160 downwards.
AGAACTATGAGCCAAGGCCGATATAAATGTGTTTTATCTACTTTATCATAAATGTAACAAAGTGTTTAGAAAGTTAGCACATACATCTAATTTTTCATTTTTTATGTATCCATCTATAGAACCTACATGTTATATTCTAAATCTGCATGTTCTCTCTCAGAAACCTGCCTGCAGAAAATGAACCTAAAGTATGTAATGCAAGGATGTAATCACTTTAGAGATGGAGAAAGCATAAAGTGACAATTATGAATCACTTAATATGATAAGGAGAGTCTGCAGGTCATTAATCAATATATAAAACTAAAATAAAATGTATTTTTAGTGACACAGGATACAAACATGGAAGCAATAGGTATAATTAGGATTATTTATAATAAATATGAATAAATTATTGCAATTTCTTTAACCATAAAGAATAATTAAATCCTTAAGGACAATGTCACATCAATGCACTGAACTCACTATGTTATCCCTCTAACAGCCTCCACATGTTCTCACTGTAATTTCCCCCTCATGAATGAATTTATGTTGCACTAATTTGAATTACATACACACACACACATATATATATATATACATATATAAATGTTGGATCTTTTCTGCAGTTTTGGTTTCGATTGAGATGCAGTTTTTTATGTTTTGGTTTTGATATTTGTTTTTATGTTGACTCTTGGTCAATAGAAAACTCTGAGATAGATATCACGATAAGTGAACAAGTCAAAACAAAGACAGTGGAAACTTATAAAGCTGAAATGTTTTCCACAATACGTTCGATAAAAACAAAAAGTGAAAGAGATGCATGACTAATATTTGTTGAGAATGAAGTCTGCAGGTGGGGATTTTTATTGCTGAAAGCTCCCCTTTTGTGCAATGTTAAACTCAGAGACAGATGAAGAACAAAGAAGTGAGTTGAATGATGGAAAAAAAATGTAAAAAAAAATAACTACATGAGCTTATTTTCCATGTGTGTCACACTGATAAAAGCTATTTTGGAGAGAGGTATATATAATCTATCCAAATCATGTAAAATTTACTCTATTATTGCACTCAACCAAGGAATTATAAAGTAATGGGTTAATTTTACCCTTTTCCTAACAGTAACAACGTTACATTAAAAAATGCATTAAAATATACCCCCAAACAATGAGTCTTATGTTCCTAATTCTGCATGCGCCAGACCGCGCTTTCTGACTGAGCGGGACAGCAAGCAAATTCTGGGTCTTTTCTTCGGCTTCCATCGAACCTGATCAAACCACATAAGTGAAGGTAAGCTATTTACATAGGGTGAATAATATAAAAAATCGCATGCAAATGGTATTTTTTGAAGTAATGAGCTATTACACTTCACTTGTATTGCTTACGTCTGTGTAATGCACCATTACTTGAAATAAAACTTTGAATCTGCTGCTGTCTGTTAACCGTCTACACAACTTCTGGTAAGTTGCAATGAAATGTGTTTGTGGTGCGCTTTATCAGTCAGCATGCATGACCAGTCCCGGACTGGTAATCAGAACGCTGATGTAATACTAATGTGTCTCTAATACTCTAAGACCAAAAGGTACTTCACCCAAATTTGATGCAAAAGAGCTCACTGCTTTGGACCAGTAGGTTCGGCTATGTACAGGAGAGGCAAACTGAATGAGACTCAGGCAACTGTGAGTTTTGAAAATGCCGGCTTTGTATTTTTTTTCATCCAGAAACAAAAGAAAGAAAATTACAAACATACAAAATATTATAAATAAAAGTCTCTGTCTTTGGTACCAGTATTTTCCTCAGTGACAACCCTGTGGCACAATCACAGTAATCACAAAAAAAGAAACCTTACCTGGGTGCACCCTTCTAAATGTACAAAGTTCACTTCCAAAATGAACCACAATATCACTTAGCAAAATCCAACTAACAACACTTGGTTATATCTTCATAGACTTTGTTAACAAATTGCAACAATTATTCAGCTGGAGAAATAGATCCAACCGCCCACACCCACTTCCCTTCCTGTTCGTGGGATGTATAGAGTCCATAAAAAGTCCTTAAAATAAACCGTCCGTAAGTCCAGGGGGATGTGTGTGAAGAAGGGGAACAGTAAGTTCAAAGTGGCGTGGTGTGTTTTTGTTTTGTTGCAACTGGCCTACCACACTCTGCTGTGCACCACAGAACAAAGTCAATTGGTCCTTCAACGGGGTTGGCTCGCCATCGATTACAGGATCCGTTGCAATGCATCAAAAGGAAGATACAAAGGGAACAAAAAAAACCTGACCTGTCAACAACAGTGTCATAGGACATATTAAGTTCTCATATAATCACAGTTCAGTATCAAATAAAATATATTATTTGCAACGTTAGCCATGTTACAATTTGAAAATAAACAGTAAAACACACACTCAGCATTTGCTTCAAATGCTGGTTTTTTTTTTCAGTAAATTGAATAAAGTTTTCCACAAAATATTTTTAAACAATTATCAAATAAACACTGGAACATTCTGCTTACAAAGAACTAATGAAAAGTGCAGATAAACAATGAACTATTAAAATACTTTGCTCACCGATCTCAGAAAAGAAAGGCGGAGCAGCGCGAGATGGCGCAGGAATGATGAAATGGCGTCGTCTCTAACTCCCGACCTTCGTCGACCAACCAATGTAAAAGGAACCAGCTAGTTACTTGTCTCAGCAGTACACATACAATAAAAGGTCTTTCATAAGCGGCAAGTGCTAACTCTCCCGTTTATATTATTTTTTTCATACCTCGTTTCAGTGAATCGCTGTGTCTTTTTCCTTGCTAGAGTGCTCATGGAGGATTCGCGAGAGAGAGAGAAGGAAAAGCCTGTGCTCTCTCAGACGGAGATGGCAGGCGGGACCCTGCACCACGTTTCAGCAGCTCATTGGCTTAGAGCAACACACGCCTACACCAGAGCAGTTAACTCTTTAACTGCTGCACCTATGGCTTATTCACTATAAACAGAGTGTACTGCTAAAATTAATGGTCCCTTTTTTTCATTTTGGTATATTTTATCCAAGGCATCCTTAAATATGGGTTACACCCTCCCCACTTTGATGGTATGCACGTCCCTGTGCATCTAAATGGCTAAACTACATAGAGTTTGAAATAGCTTCGTTTAGGCTATTGAATACTGCATTAACAACATACAGTAAGGGGTTACCTAATTTGGAATACTGCAACCTTTCTGGTCTCTGATGTGACCTTTGAGATCGACGAAGAACGTCATGATCTTCCTGAGAGGTATTCTGTGAAGCAGGTGCACTGGGCTGCTCAGTTATGACTGCTTCGTGGTCATTGAGACGCTCTGGCATTGTCGCACTTGCACTGGGCAGGATTTGCTCGCTAGGTAGCTGGGTTTTCTCCACAGGATCCTCAACTTGAATGTTGGTCCCCAGCAAGCTAGGCTCAGGTAAGTTTGAACGTTCAGTTAAGTTTCCAGTTTCAGTTTCCTTAATTTCCTCTGTTTGTTTGTCACATTCGGTGGGATTGTCACGTTCGGTGGGATTGTCACGTTCGGTGGGATTGTCACGTTCGGTGGGATTGTCACGTTCGGTGGGATTGTCACATTCAGTTTCATCATAAGCTGAAAACTGTTTTTGCACACTTTCAGTACGGGGCACAACAAGAGCTGGTGACACTTTAGGTGGCTTGGCAGAGCTGGAAATGGACATTGGTATCCAGGTAGGTATTGGTAAGTACTTGGAGTCAAGGTCATCATCCTCCTGAACAACAGTTTGCCTTGTGTTCCGCCGAGCATAGGGCTTTTGGGAACTGTTTTCGGTTGACTCCGTGATAGGTATGAAACTACAAGGGAGGAGCAAGTCTCGGTGTAATGTCCGGACTGGTCTTTCTTTTGCTTCTGGTTTAACCGTATAGACAGGTAGTTCACCTGCTTTTCTCAGAACCACATAAACATCATCCTCCCATCTGTTTGCCAACTTATGCTTTCCCCTCAGTTTAACATTACGTACGAGGACCCTGTCGCCCACATTGAGAGTTGAGTCAACCACTTGTTTGTCAAAACGCGTCTTATTGCGCTCAGCATTTTTTTGTGCGTTTGAGGTTGCGATCTTAAAACTTTCCTCCAACCTATGTTTCAGATCACTGACGTACTGTGAGTGTGACTTCTTCTGGGCATTAACAGGCAACCCGAATACTAGATCAATGGGGAGCTTTGGTTGCCTTCCAAACATCAATACATAGGGCGAATAGCCTGTCACGTCATTCTTGGTACAATTATATGCATGTACTAGAGGTTTTACATACTCTTTCCAATGCAACTTCTCATTGTCACTCAAGGTACCAAGCATTTGGAGGAGCGTCCTATTGAACCTCTCAACTGGATTGGCTCTGGGATGGTACGGTGTTGTGCGTATCTTTTTCATGCCAATGATTTCGCAGAGTTCACTTATTGTCTTCGATTCGAAATCGGGGCCTTGATCACTTAAGAGTCTCTCTGGGACACCATAATGAACAATGAAATTCTCCCAGAGGGCCTTTGCAACAGTGCGCGCTCGTTGGTTGGGTGTAGGGACGGCCACTGCGAACTTAGTGAAGTGATCAGTCATAACTAATACATCTTTAGTGTTAGACTGATCTGGCTCAATGGATAGATAATCTATACAGACTAATTCGAGGGGCCTACTTGTCTGTATGTTCATGAGGGGAGCTGCCCTCTCAGGTTTACACTTTCGGCGAACACAACGTTCACACGTACTGACCATTTTCTCGACTGACAACTGCATCTTTGGCCAGTAAAACCTAGTCCTGACCAAATCAATAGTACGGTCAATTCCTAAGTGCCCCATGTTATTGTGGAGGTGTTGGAAGACCATTGGTCTTAACTCCTCGGGTAACACGAGTTGAAAGGAGATGTCTGGACCGGTTTGCCTTTTTCGGTAAAGAACTCCATTCTGAAGTTCAAGACGACTGAGCTCACGCAGTAACAAGGGAAGCTCGGGTAGTTCTGCTCTAAGACTGGGAGGTGGAGTCTGGCCAGTTTCTAACTGAGTGACTACAGCGTTAAGAGCAGGATCTAACCGCTGTTTCTGTCTGAGTTCATCCTCTGTTATAGGCGGGGCAAGAGGGAAACCACCTAACAGCTCTTCCTCAAAACTATCAGGAACAGCCGTAGCATGTAGGGCTAAAGACTCAACTAAGGCTAAGCCTGGGCAAGTAGATGAATCTGGATCCAGGCCTACAGAATTAACTGAGTGCCTTTCACAGATGGCCTGTACGACCTCTCTAGAGACCATTTCTCTGTCATCGCTGCTAAGGTGAGTGAGAGCGAATTGCCTGATCCTTTCACTTTCTTTCTGTGATACAGGATCATCACCTGGGCTACCATGAGAGCGACGAGACAGTGCATCCGCATCTACGTTTTGTTTACCAGCCCTGTACTGGAGTTGGAATGAAAAGGTAGACAAGGCTGAGAGCCAACGGTAACTCGTTGCGTCCAGTTTTGCAGATGTTAGAATGTACGTTAACGGGTTACTGTCTGTCACTACTGTGAACTCTGTACCGTAAAGGTAGTCTGAGAACTTTTCAGTGACGGCCCATTTAAGGGCCAAGAATTCCAGCTTGTGGGCTGGATATCTCATTTCACTTTTTGAAAGTCCTCTGCTAGCAAATGCTATGGCTCTCAACTGTCCATCCTGAAGTTGGTAAAGAGCTGCACCGAGGCCAATGGTACTAGCATCCGTGTGGAGGATGTACGGGAGTTTGGGGTCTGCAAAACCCAACACTGGGGCTGAGGTTAGCTTACCAATGATCTGTTCGAAAGCTTCTTGACATTTTGGAGCCCATCTCTCACCAAATGGCTCTTTTGGGTTGTAGTATGCAGAGCCTTGTTGCTTTGTGGGCCTTTTCTTCCCCTTTTTCAGTGGTGGGTAACCAGCGGTTAGCTCATTTAATGGCCTTGCAATGTTAGAGTAGCCCTGGATGAATCGCCGGTAATACCCAGCAAAGCCCAAAAATGACCTTAACTCCTTAAGGTTGGTGGGGACAGGCCAACTTGTGAGGGCTTTGATTTTCTCTGCATCAGTTTCGACTCCACGTTCTGACACTACATGGCCGAGATACTTAACAGAGGTTTGGAAAAATTTACACTTCTCGGGTGCCAGTTTCAACCCAAACTCTTTCAACCTCAACAGGACTCTCTTCAGACGTTGCTCATGTTCTTCAAGAGATGATGAGAAAATGATGAGATCATCAATAAAGACAAGGACCTCCTTAAGATTCATCTGACCCATACACCGCTCCATGAGCCTTTGAAATGTGGAGGGTGCATTGGTGATCCCTTGGGGCATCCTATTGAATTCCCAGAACCCTAAGGGGCACACAAAGGCTGTCTTCTGCTTGTCTGACTCTGACATCTCAATCTGATAGTATCCCGACTTGAGATCCAAGACCGAGAACCATTTTGACCCTGCCAGAGCAGAAAATGCTTCCTCCAGATTTGGTAATGCGTATGCATCTTTTATGGTTTGGAGGTTTAGCCTCCTGTAGTCGATGCACAAGCGAACAGAACCATCTTTTTTCCTGACAACTACGATCGGGGAGGCGAATGGTGATTCAGATTCCCGTATCACTCCCGTGTCGAGTAGTTCCTGGAGGTGTTTCCTCACAGCCTCCACATCATGTGGATGTATTGGTCGGGGTCTGGATTTAATTGGGGTTTCATCACTGAGCTTGATGTGGTGCTGTACTTTTTTAGTGTGTCCAAAATCTAATTCATGCTGCGAAAACACTTCCGGCATTGAATTTAGCATTTTTGTGACACGATCTTTCCATTCATCAGGTAAGTCATTTCCAAAGTCAAAACTGATCTTTTTAGATTGAGAAGGATCTTCTGACTGGTCTGAGGAGTTTGACACCTTCTCTGTTTGTTCTTTGTGCATGACTCTGGTTACGGCATTAATGTCAGCTAGCACACGGCCTGAAGGGACAACAATGTCGTGATCGGTTTCATTTTTTATTACAACCGGCAGTTTACAGGGCTGCTTGGCTGGCAGGTTAACAAGACCAGTTAATACAAGCAAACCACTGGGCAAGGGAAAGGCTGATGACTGTTCGACAACTGCACATTTCTCATTAATGGAGTTGGGAATGTACACTGAGGCCTCCAAAACTGCCGTCTGCCCTGCTGCCACCACAGTTTGATGTTTACCCGTTAGCTTTGCAAACCCAAGACTGCAATTGCTAGCTGCTTTCTGACGTATTCCAAGGATTTTAAGGAGGGTTCGGTAGCCATAGGGGACTGGCTGAAAGTTTGCACTGGACTCATGGAAGTCAGTATAAAGGGCATCTAAAGTGTTTGTACCTATCAAAACCTGTTCTCGCGCCTCGGCTCGCAGTGGGGGGATAACTAATGCCAGGGTGTTAACATTAATATCTGAACCCACGAAGTCCTTGGGAAAAGTGATTGAGAGCTCTACATAACCTAGATAAGGGACGGATTGGCCATTTGCACACTCTACATCCAGGAGATCGCCCAGTGGGTTTATAGGTAAGTCTGAGAGGTGTTGCTCGTAAAAACTCTGAGGTACTGTTGTCACTTGTGACCCTGTGTCTAAAAGACAGTTTGTTTCTTTGCCAGCAATAATGACAGTAGCAGAAGTTCTGGTTCCAACCAAACCCCTTGGAAGGCTTACAGACTGCGCTTTTGACTGAGTTTCCTTTAAAAAGGCTCTTTGTGGTTTGGGACGAGAGTTGTCTCCTGAAGCCCCCACTTGTCCCACACTGGAGGCTGGGATTAGTTTAAATGCGGCTCATCACTGGCCCTAGTTGAAGCTTCCCAACTGGATTGTCTTTCTTTCAGCTGCTTCTTCTTTGTGGCAACTAAGGACGGATTTGGTTCGTTTTCACACGATGAGGCAATGTGACCGTCCTCACCACAGTAAAAGCAGTACCAAGGGCGCGGTTTTGCATTGGTTTTAGCAAGGCTCTGTGTGGTTGAAACTTTCCTTTTCATGGGGCAGGCCTCAACTTTGGCATTAATTGTTTGGCACTTTGACTTTGATTGCTTGGGCTGATTTAGTTTTTGACTTTCCATTTTCCAACTGTTAAGTTGTGCACTCAAATCAGCTATCTGTTTCTTTAACACATCAAAGTCTGACTCACTGCTACTTATTGTTTGTACATTTGACATGGCCCGGTGCTTTGGATTGTTAGGGCCAGGTTTGTTCTGACCAAGATGTTGTCTCATACGACTGACTTTTGAGGCTTGCTTGTCTTCTTCCATGCGTAGAAGCAAGAGTAACTCAGAAAAAGAAGGTGGGCTCTCTTTTCTTTGTCCTAGCTGGAGGTCACTGATGAGACTGTCCTCCCAACAGCCACGAAGGAATTGCTTTAACAATTGCTTGTCAAAATCTGACGCACTGACACCTCCGCGACGCATAGCTTTTGTCAGACAGACATGTAATCTTTGCAAATAGGCTGATGGTTTTTCTCCTTCATTCTGAAGCGTGTTCATAAATCGCGCATAAAGCTCATCACCATCTTCGACAGCTCCAAACGCAGAGTCAAGTACTTTCAGGTACTCAGAGGGTTTAGCATCTGGGCCTAAATGCTTTGTGATGTCTGTAGCAGGCGACAGAAGGCTGTCAAGTATTCTTTGTGTGCAGTTCAAGTCAGAAACGGCTGGGTCATTTATGAGGACTTCAATACTTGTGCGCCATGTGTCGTAATCTGCTTCATTGTTTGGGCGGGGGATGCGCCCAGAGAAGGCTCTAAACCTACTTGGCATGGGCGAGTGTGAAGAGATTTCACTACTGCGCACTACATGTTCAACCACTACCCGCTGGACACTTGGTGGATTAAGCTCAAGTGTGGGATAGAGTTGTGTCGGCAAGTTAAGATCGATCAGGTTTTGGTTTAAGGTTGGAGTCGGATCCTTAGACTGTGAAGAATCAACAGCAGGTTGATCGGAGGAATGGTCACCCTGTACATACGAGCTTGTCTCACCTCTGTTAGCAGGGGGAGAAACTGTAGGCTGAGAGGATAGAGGAGGCGCGTTTAAGTTAGCTAGCCCCTCTTTGAGCATATCCTCTAGTGAGTGTCCACTCAGGTTAGCCATTTCAGACAATTGTTTCATGTACGCTCTGGTGACATCCCTTGCATTTGCTGCATACACCTCAGCTAAACTCCTAATTTCAAATGTGATTTCAGGCTGAGCAGAGCTTTGGATAGTATGTGGCAAAAGGGGAGTTAAAGTGTCAATTGCACTGGCATGATTGAACTCCGCTATCATCTGCCTGTGAAACTCTGAATGCGGATCATCTATGCGGATGTGACGGTTAACTGAACCGTGTTTCCCCAGGTAGATAGCTACTTCTTCATCAAGGTCACTGTTGGTAAGCCCTTTTACGATTACTGAGTTAGGGATTTTAATTGCCTCTTTAAGTACTATGTCCATTTTACCAGACTTCGGTTTTGCTTGTTTCTTATTGTTGTGAAATTTAATAAGATGAGTCTCATGCAGTTTCACAATAACTCCTGGCTGCTGGCTCGCCAACTGTAATACTAATGTGTCTCTAATACTCTAAGACCAAAAGGTACTTCACCCAAATTTGATGCAAAAGAGCTCACTGCTTTGGACCAGTAGGTTCGGCTATGTACAGGAGAGGCAAACTGAATGAGACTCAGGCAACTGTGAGTTTTGAAAATGCCGGCTTTGTATTTTTTTTCATCCAGAAACAAAAGAAAGAAAATTACAAACATACAAAATATTATAAATAAAAGTCTCTGTCTTTGGTACCAGTATTTTCCTCAGTGACAACCCTGTGGCACAATCACAGTAATCACAAAAAAAGAAACCTTACCTGGGTGCACCCTTCTAAATGTACAAAGTTCACTTCCAAAATGAACCACAATATCACTTAGCAAAATCCAACTAACAACACTTGGTTATATCTTCATAGACTTTGTTAACAAATTGCAACAATTATTCAGCTGGAGAAATAGATCCAACCGCCCACACCCACTTCCCTTCCTGTTCGTGGGATGTATAGAGTCCATAAAAAGTCCTTAAAATAAACCGTCCGTAAGTCCAGGGGGATGTGTGTGAAGAAGGGGAACAGTAAGTTCAAAGTGGCGTGGTGTGTTTTTGTTTTGTTGCAACTGGCCTACCACACTCTGCTGTGCACCACAGAACAAAGTCAATTGGTCCTTCAACGGGGTTGGCTCGCCATCGATTACAGGATCCGTTGCAATGCATCAAAAGGAAGATACAAAGGGAACAAAAAAAACCTGACCTGTCAACAACAGTGTCATAGGACATATTAAGTTCTCATATAATCACAGTTCAGTATCAAATAAAATATATTATTTGCAACGTTAGCCATGTTACAATTTGAAAATAAACAGTAAAACACACACTCAGCATTTGCTTCAAATGCTGGTTTTTTTTTTCAGTAAATTGAATAAAGTTTTCCACAAAATATTTTTAAACAATTATCAAATAAACACTGGAACATTCTACTTACAAAGAACTAATGAAAAGTGCAGATAAACAATGAACTATTAAAATACTTTGCTCACCGATCTCAGAAAAGAAAGGCGGAGCAGCGCGAGATGGCGCAGGAATGATGAAATGGCGTCGTCTCTAACTCCCGACCTTCGTCGACCAACCAATGTAAAAGGAACCAGCTAGTTACTTGTCTCAGCAGTACACATACAATAAAAGGTCTTTCATAAGCGGCAAGTGCTAACTCTCCCGTTTATATTATTTTTTTCATACCTCGTTTCAGTGAATCGCTGTGTCTTTTTCCTTGCTAGAGTGCTCATGGAGGATTCGCGAGAGAGAGAGAAGGAAAAGCCTGTGCTCTCTCAGACGGAGATGGCAGGCGGGACCCTGCACCACGTTTCAGCAGCTCATTGGCTTAGAGCAACACACGCCTACACCAGAGCAGTTAACTCTTTAACTGCTGCACCTATGGCTTATTCACTATAAACAGAGTGTACTGCTAAAATTAATGGTCCCTTTTTTTCATTTTGGTATATTTTATCCAAGGCATCCTTAAATATGGGTTACACTGAGGTTGTGTCCAAATTCATGGGCTGAATCCTACTGAGGACCCGGCTTTTGCGGGCTATGTGGGCTGGTCCTCAGAAGGTCTGGTAGGCCGAATGTAAACCTATGTTTAACCAGAGTAGCGAAAGACCACGGTGATCTGAAAATCATGTGCCGGGATTGTGCTGTTCTCGACGGCTCTAGTAACCCTCCAGTTCTCGGCTAGCTATTGAGCTGGTGGATAACAGACGTCTCCGAAAACGTCGAAGCACTTTTGCAAATATGCAATGTCTTGATAAATGAAGCAGATAGTTGCAGTTTACACACCAACAATCTCGCCTGAAAATATGTGAAAAGTTTATTTTGTGACCCAGAAAGAGTCATTTTAAAACTTAGTAGCGGCTGCCATTGCCGGAAACTGGAGTTTGGCTATGAATTCTGGGATATGGTGGTATTTGCTAATTTATAGCAAAAATGTGTTTAGTTTTCGTTGATGTGTGCGTGTCATACAATAGTCAAAGGTGAAAAAGAAGTTTAGTTTCCAGGTTTTTTTCTTGCTGTGTCTCACGCGAGTACATTAGTCGAGTATGATTATGGCTGTGTTTTGGATAACGCAAGTGTCTTGTAGTGGAAAGAGACAAATTATGAGGGGCATTTCTAAAGGGAAAAAAATCCCACAAACCTTAAAGTGCACTTGAAAAGCTCACACAAGAAGGCTAAGATAGCTTACCTTGAGATGGTAAGGGAGCACACTCAACCCTCATCCCCAGAAACAGAAGCTAACACCAGGCAAGGCAGCGTGATGGATCCCGAGACAACAGGACTGGGATATCTACACCAGCGGTCCCCAACCTTTTTTGCGCCACGGACCGGTTTATGCCCGACAATATTTTCACGGACCGGCCTTTAAGGTGTCGCGGATGAATACAACAAAATAAAACTAGTACGGGTACCGAAAAAAAGATTTATTCATAACACACGTGAAAAGACCCAGGAAAACCGAGTTAACGATAAAAACGATAACAAAATAATGCTGAAAACCGATAAAAACCCTGAAAACCATACATTTCACACCTGAGCCTCAACTCTCGCGGCCCGGTACCAAACGACTCACGGACCGGTACCAGTCCAATGCCCGGGGGTTGGGGACCGCTGATCTAAACAACTGTGTGAGTCAATTGCCTTCAAAAAATTTATCAATTCACTTGAACCAAAATTACAAACACCCGGTGCTGCAAGAGTTAATAGTCTCATTGGGGCCAAGATATACCTTTTATAGTTGCCTGGTATCAATGGTTGTTCATCTGCCTTTATTTATTTATTTAAAGAACCCATAGGTGGGAATGTGGGTTGTCCGCCTCTGCGTGTTAACCCTGCGACAGACAGGCGACCTGTGCAGGGTGCAGGGTATGGTAGCTGGAATAGCAACATACCCAAGGATAAGCAGAAGAGCATGACTGATATGATGAAACTGGGATTTTGTTACACTTAATTATTGCAAACACAACTAAAACTATAACTGTAACTAATAAAAACTAAACTGAAATGAATGATTTTCAAAAAATAAAAACTAAACTAAACTAGCAAACAATTGGTAAAAACTAATTAAAACTGATATAAAATTGAAAATCTAAAGTCAAAACTTAATAAAAATAAAAACTAATGAAAATTGCAAAACTATTAAAACCCTGTCCTATACTCACCCATGTATGTTGTGTTATGCTTGTATAGAGTTTGCCAGTCGTTTGTGTCGCTACGAGACACCGTAGTTACTCATGTTGATTTGGCCTAAATGGCGCCACCCTTGTGAACTAAGCTGCCCAAAGTAAAGATGGAGGCTATCCCTGTGTAGCAGCCCATTTGTGTCCACCAGGGGGTGGTGTTTAGTCATTTTCGAATTAGATTTTTCTGTTCAACCCCTTCTGTGTTATTGACCCTGTGCACGAGAAAATGCTAACTTGTTGGTTTGAGACCGGATGTGGGGTTGTACATTTCCGGTAGCTTTACTTTGCGATCAATTGCTACTGCAAAGATATACTCCAAAATCATGTCCAAAACTCGAAAATGGAAAGATCGCGTTAAGTTACAAAGAGGAGAAGGTGGGAACACTCACCACTGTTGTGTCATAAAAGATCTTATGATCAATTTTGACGTTTAAAGAGTTTAGATCGATCAGTTGTTTACATCACTCAACACAAGCAGAACTGCATTACAGAATCAGAAGACACATCGTCCACATTCAGAAGCACATCTCTGTATAGTGACTGGTCTTATTCTTTAAACAGGCAAATGTTCAGCATTCAAACTACAGGTGAGGAATAGTCAAACCAGATGTTTCCCCATTATGTCGATATCAGCTAGTCAAGTACACACCTACACAGCATGTTAACAAACCTTGAAAAAAAGCCACACAAAATGAACGATTGCTGGTGAGGGTTTCTATACATTAGTATTTACGAAGGGTATGTTGTGACTTACCTTCAAAATTACAGTGGTCCCTCGCTATAACGCTGTTCACCTTTCACCTCGCTGTTTTGCAGATTTTTTAGTGCAAATTTGCATGCTTTTTTTTTTTACATCACATTGTGTCCTGTGTCCTGATCACTGCAGAGTATCTCCTCCGTGACGTCTCTCCTGTACAGTACAGAATCGCTGCAACTAGCAGTGTGACTCTGAAGTGCAGTACTGTATGTCCATGATAACATTTGAATCCCTTTTCTCTTTTGCTCTGAGGCACGGGGGGAAATATCGACAAGTTGATGAACATCATTTACAGATATATTGGGTAAATGCCCAAGACATCTATAGAAATGTAAATCGCAACTTGATTCATTCATTTGCTTAACTTGTTTTGGACCGTAAATAAGGCACGAATAGGACACAAAGCTCCCCACAGTAGTTTCTGCACCGCAAGTAGCATAATGTGCACATAGTCAATTTAGACCAGTTTGGTTGACTTTAATTGTTTGCTAATTGTAATTTCTGTTATTTTACAGAACACACACATAAATATACTCACACGAATTTACTTCTGAAGAGATTTTGGATTAAAGGAACCCAAATTATCATTGCTGTGGACCCTCTCTTTCATCATATAAGTCACCTGTGCCTTCTGACTGAGGATAGGAATATCCTGCTGAAATGTGACAGTTTATTGAGCACACACATGTCCAGTTCAATTAGTTTTAAGTGTCATGTTTGTTAGAACAATAATATTTCTCTACGGTTCCATATTTCCCTATTACCTTAAGTATGCTATACGTTTTGGTGTAAAATAATAATAGCAGATAATAAATAAGAATATAATAATAATAAAGATCAATACTACCTAACATTATTAGTAACTTTAATTTCATTTAATGATTACTGTGGTGGGGTGGGGCTTGTGGTGCCGTGCAGGGAAGGCGGATGCACCTGCACGACATCCGCAATCACCCCCGCCGACTTAAATATTGCACTGGGTTCTGTGGTGTTGGTAATGTTGAGCGGACAGCAGGAGAGAGCTGCAGCTCTGTGTTTGCGTATAAATAAAGAAACCTGCAAAGCATGAACATGCACGTGGGTCCGCTGTGGGTTTGTTACAATTACCATTTTATATTATATTTTGGACACTTTTAAATCATTTCCAAGTTTCTTATTGTCATACAAATCTGCAGCTCAGCTGTTTTACATCTGCATTACCAGTAGATGGTGGCAGAAAAGCTATTGTGTGTCTTTTGAGTGAAATGTGTGAACTAAATGAGCTGTATACCTTCTATACTGGCTCAAGGAATGTACACAGAATACTACATAAAAGTCAGCAAGGAAATGAGTCACAAGCAGCAGGCATATCAAACAGGAAGTAGTCAATCCTGAGAGGAGATGCTGTGAAGGTCAAAGGTCAGATGAAAATCATCACATGTTGGCCAAACTGAAGCTTCTCTGCTGCCATCTACAGGCTTTTATTGTGACTGATGTCTTTGTACACCATGCAAACACCAGCCGGCCACCGTATTAGGAACACCTTGCTGGCACTGGGTTGCACCTACTGTACCTCAGTACCTGTGTAGCTCAGCAGAGAGTTTTGGACTATCACAACCAGAGGTTTTCTAAAAGACACATAAACAAAACCTTGTTAATCTTTGTTCATCAAGTTGCTGAGCTAAATCAACACCATCAACAAAGCCTGAGTAATTACGAAAACATTAAAGAGCAGCTGAAAGAAAAACCATCTGCAGCTGACACAGTACTGCACACTTACAAATGGAGAGACTGGGCAGGTCTGCTACTAATATTAAACTTCTAAATATTTTTAGAAAAATGTGTCTGAAATCTATGATTCCAGTCTTACATTTACCTTTGTTTAAAAAAGAATAGTGCAACATACAGTTTGGTACAAATTATTATTTTGATATTTCTGTATTATTAATGAATGCTGCTGATTTTATCTGTAGACATTTAATTTGTTCTGCTTCTGAGCAAAATCAAGCAGAGATTTAACACTGTTATCTTAATCTGGGGAGGGAGGAGCTTTTGGATTGTTGTTAAACAAGCAAGATTTTTCATTTTTGTTAACATCTTTCTACTTTGTCTTTTACCTTAAGACTTTTTGTATGTACTCTCTAAAAAGACATCACAAGTAATAGTAATGTGTCTCCACTAGTTCTGTTTTTAAAAATCGCTAAATTCAGTTTTTCACATCCTGTGTTTTTATGGTACGAAGCTCAAACTTCCTTTTTTTACGTCCTAAATGTGTCTTCTTTGTGTTTTAAGCTTGCTTTAATTTCTGTTTCACTTTTTTGTTCATGTCATTTTCCTGTATCTGTTATCAATCAGCAACCAAAAAGTCTGCAAAAAATAAACTTTAGGTAACTTACAGAGGGCTTTTACTTAGTGGGCAAACTCCCTTCATCGCTCCTCTCAGAGAAGCAACTTTTTTTTCATTTGCAGAAAGTAAATCCCTGCCGTCTTTCTTTGTGTCTGGATCTTTTTTTTTTTTTTTTTTTTTGGGGGGGGGGGGGGGGGGGGTACCTATTATGAAACAGTTTGGTGGATCCACCTTTGTTGTCAAAGAAAGAAAAAAATGAGCAATACCATGAAACTGTCCTTTAAGAAATGTCCCCAGAGCAAGCACCTTTTCATAAAAAATAACCACCTTTTAAAATAATGTACCTTCGAGCTTTCATGCTCAAAAGGGCGTTCAAATAATGTGTTCCACTTTCTTTGGGAGATATCAACGAAACATGGAAATATGGATTTTCTCTTTTTTGATTTGTCTTTGTTTCTCAACAATGCTGTGCTCTTTATCCCTGTGCATTTGTATCTCACTTTACTAGTAAGCTACACTCATACAAAAACATACTGGAAGCTGCTTGGGGACAGCTTTGACTGCACATCAGTTCCTGCGTCTCAGCCTGATCTGCATCTTTGCAAAATCTACAGTGACTGAAGCCCCTCAACCAGAAACAAGCACGAAGGATTAGGTCCTCCTGTTTTGAGTGCTGCATCCCAGTGAATTTGTCTTTTACAGATATATGGCCTTGAGTAAAGTTTCTTGTGTAAGAAAGGCATGTAAAGAGATTGATGAGGTTCAGTGAATCTTCGCACATGCTTTTGGGTGATCTGCAGCTATGAGGTGGAGAAGCTCAAAAACATCAATTCAACAAGGATGAGAGACAAAACTTTTTTTTTTTTTTTTTTAATTTGTTCATTTCAGGCACAACAATAAAGTTGAACATAAAGTGCACAAAAAACAAAAACAAACAACAAAATGTACCTGAAAAGGAGTGGGATGAAGAAAACTTATTAAATCCCACCCCTATATTCACTTATCAACAGAAACAATAAACTTCCCGCAGCTACGCCCAAGCAAAACAAATAGAACCTTCATAACGGAATACAGAATATATTAATTATAAATTGCGTTACCACAGGTAACAGGCAATAATAATTACAAGTAACAAACACACATACATATACATACATACATATATATCTACACACACATGTACATATATATACATACATACACACAAACTTTTTTTTTTTTTTCCCCTTGGAATCCATACCAGCAATGGTAAGAGAACAGACATTTCAGAGCACACTAACACCATCATTGATTATACTGTGACCAGACCAACTGTTTGTAGAGAAATTTAAATCTATGAATATTTTTGCATTGTTTCAGTTGTAAACTCAGACTGTTCCAGATTTTCACACCACATACAGACACACAAAAACCTTTACGGGTTGTTCGAGTTCTGGGTAATTTGAATTGTCCAAAGCCTCTCACATTATGAGCCCTTTCTCGAATTTCAAATAAAGTTTGTAAATTTGCAGGTAGAAGTTTATTAAAGGCTTTGTATAAGATTATGGATGTATTGTAATTAACCAGTTCCTGGAATTTAAGTAACTTTGCCTGAAGAAAGAGTTTGTGAGTATGATCTAGATAACCAGCCTTGTGAATAATACGCAGTGCTCGTTTCTGTACTGTGACTAATGGATTAGTTGTGTTTTTATATGTGTTTCCCCACACTTCCACACAATATGTAAAATATGGAAGAACCAGAGTACAGTACAGAGTACGAAGTGCATATTTATCAAGGTATGGTTTCACTTTATTCAAAGTTGCGAGGCTTCTGGAAATTTTGGTTTTTATGTGTCTGACGTGGGGTTTCCATGAAATTTTGTTATCAATTATGACTCCCAAAAATTTGTTTTCACTCACATTATCAATGGGTACACCTTCTATAGTAATTGGTAATTCTATATTATATTTTAAATTACCAAAAAACATTGCCTTAGTTTTATTTATATTTAATGATAATTTATTTATAACCATCCATTTTTTTATTAATTTTAGCTCCCTGTTTACAGTCAAGATCGGTATAATCATCGCTACTGAAAAATATGTTAGTATCATCTGCGAACAGTATGAGTTTAAGTACTTGAGAAACATCAAAAATATCATTTATGTAAACATTGAAAAGTTTTGGTCCCAACACTGACCCTTGGGGAACACCACATGTAATACCAAGTTTCTCTGAATGGTAATGCCCTATGCTAACATATTGTTCCCGACCCGTTAGGTAACTTTTTAACCAGTTTCCAGCTTTCCCTCGAACACCATATCTTTCCAATTTATTCAATAAAATTGAGTGATTGATTGTGTCGAAGGCCTTTTTGAGATCAACAAAAATACCGACTGCATATTTATTTTTATCCAGTGCATTGGTAATTTCTTCTACTGCCTCAATTATCGCCATAGAAGTGGTTCTTTGCGTTCTGAAACCATACTGACCAACATTTATTATTTTATGTTTTTCAAGGAATTTTTCTAATCTTGAATTAAAAAGTTTTTCTAAAATTTTTGAGAATTGAGGCAGTAGTGAAATAGGCCTATAATTGGTAAAACTGTGTTTGTCATTACTTTTGTATAGTGGTATTACTTTTGCAATTTTCATTTTTTTCGGAAAACAACCAGACTGAAATGATAAATTACAGATATATGTTAAGGGACTAGCAATGTTCAGAATAACCTGTTTAACTACAGACATATTTATGTCATGATAATCCATTGAAGACTTACTTTTACATTTTAATGTGATATTTATTACTTCTTGCTCATTTGTAGCTGAAAGGAACAGTGAAAAAGGATTTGATTTTATATTACTGATATTTTCATTTTTTTGACACGGGATGTCCGCTGCTAGTTCAGGGCCAACATTTATAAAAAATTTATTGAACCCATCAACAATGTTACTCATGTTGTAATTTACACCATTTGCATCAATGAAATATTCAGGATATGATGTTCCAGAAGATCCTTGTTTAATTAAGTTATTTAACACATCCCAAGTTCCTTTTATATTGTTTTTATTATCATATAATCTTCTTCTATAATAAAGTTGTTTACTCGTTCTTATAATATCAGTCAATTTATTTCTATATGCTTTATATCTTTGTTCCACTTCTTTTGTTTTTACTTTGATGAACTGTTTATACAGATTGTTTTTCCTTTTGCATGCATTGATAATTCCTTTTGTGAGCCAAGGACTTTTTATCTTTTTTTTCTTTGTCCTGTATTCGTTTACAGGACAATGTTTATTGTACAACATAGTGTAAATATCTAGGAAATTTTCATAAGCCTTGTCCACCTCTGACTCTTCATACACCGAACTCCAATCTTGTTGCGCTAAATCGAAATTGAAGGCATGAATTGCTTCTTCATTTATTGTTCGCTTTGCTATCGTAATCTTGGTATCTATTATTTTTTTTAAATCACAGTCATACAAAGTAAAAACTGGTAAGTGGTCAGTTATGTCACAGACAAGCAGGCCACTATTAATTTGGAAATCCATGACATTAGTAAAAATGTTGTCAATAATAGTGGCGCTATGTGATGTTATTCTGCTTGGCTTTGTTATTGTTGGATATAGTGATAAGCTATACATCGTGTCAGTAAAGTCATCAATGGCTTTGATCCTTGTTGGGTTTAGCAAATCAATATTGAAATCACCGCAGATGAATAGTAATTTTTGGTTCACCGAAGAAAACACTTTTTCTATCCATTCATTAAAAATGTCAATACTTGAACTGGGTGTCCGATATATACAACTTATTATAACATTTCTCTTTTTTTCATTCATGATCTCAATAGTCAAACATTCCAAAATTCCATCAATAGCCATAGACATAGTTGTGACAACATTATATTTTATAGAGTTATGAACATATATAGCAACCCCGCCACCCGCCTTATTTAATCTATTCATGTATTTTAAATCATATCCATTCAAACAGAAATCTATTCCTTTATCGACATTAAACCACGTTTCAGTGATGGCTATAACACTAAAGGGGCGAGAAAATTGTTGCAAGTAATCCTTAATGAAATCAAAATTAGAGTACATACTTCTACTGTTAAAGTGAATTAATGAGAGCTTCCCGTCTAGGTTAATTTTTTTTTCATATTGTTCCTGTGTGAAATAATTACAATTTTTAACAAAAGAAGAGAGAAAATTACTTTCAGAATCTATTTCTGGGTCTATTATATTATGCTCCTTATATTCACAATCTAGATCAATTACTTTCTGTTGGAGAATTGATTTCAACGTGTCCATGTCATTTCCTGGTGTAATTAGAGATGTTGGTGTATTTATCATTTTTGATTGTCATTAGAGTTATATATTACCTCGATACATTAGTGTCAGTTGTACTTAATTTACTTGTTTAAGTTTCTCAGTCACCTTTCCACAGAAACATCATCTCAAATCAAAGGTAAGCTTAAGATTTCAGGTGCTGATTCACATATATTACATTGAGTCTGTTTTTAGATTAGCTGGAGAGGTGAGAACCAAAACAGAGCAGCTTTCACCTTCAGTGAGGAGATGGAAGAAGTGAAAAGCTTTTTCTCTTGCCTTGCTACTGCAGTTAAATTCATTTCCAGATCAGGTTAGGGTGATGTTTGCTGTGACACTGATATATGAATTTGTAATTGTTAAGTTACGAAAATATTTAATTTTCACATGTTCATGTAAATCTTAAAGTCCTTCATCAGAGCTGTGATAGCACACAGACACATTATTATTATTATTTGTATGTATTTTTCATTGTGTACCAGGGAGACGTCCCTCCCTTCCGCCACCCTCCACCTGATTTCTATTACAGGTGAAACACTTTAGTGAATAAAGAGCAGCTGTATCTCTGGGCCTGTTCGGTCAGACAGCTGTTTATCCATTGATGATGTCTTCAGTTCTCAGGGTTGAGTGGACAACAACTGGATGACCGTCTGGACAGTAAAACACACACAGAGGACGCATGACGATGATGTTGTTTTTGTTTAGAGCGAGTGTCTGTCACTGGTCACCAGGTCTATCAATTGCCCATTGAAGAGCCGTGAGCTTCTCCAAGATCTTATCCATGTTCAATGAGCACAGTCTGAGTATTCACGGCCCTCCCCATCGCTTTGATCATCATTTTGGTATATTTCTGTATTATGATTAATGTTCTGGTTGTATTTTGATTATTATTCTAGATTTAGTTCAGTGTCAAGGCTGCATCTTCATAAATTGTTTCTTGTTTCCTGTTTTACTTTGAAGGTTCATGTCTGATGTCAGTGTGTTCAGTTTTACTTGTCTCCTGTCTCGTCAGCCCTAATCCCTCCCAGCTGTGTCTCCCTCCTGTTTCCCATTCCCTGATTACTCCCCTGTGTATATATGCCCTGTGTTTCCTTTGCTCTCTGTTGCGTTGTTAATGTCTGCTCACCCTCATACCACCCTGTGTGTTCTGTTTGACTGCTGGCTAGTTTATTTGCTTTCCAGTTTAGTTAGTTCTTTGTTCAGTCTGCAATCCCAGAATAAAGCTGAGGGTTTTGAGTTCACCTGTGCCTCCGTGAGTCCTGCTCTTGGGTCCACCTTTCCAGCCTGCCTTCACACAGTCATAACACCATCCAGTTCCAGCAGGAGGATTATTATCATTTTGGAAATTCACTGAATGTAAACTGGTGAAAAGTTTTGAATGTTATTTTGTCAAAGATTGAAACAGTACTGCTAGTATAGCTATATATTATACTGCACAACTGAAAAACCTGCAAAATAAATCATGAATGCATTGTGTCGAAGTTGCCAAATTCCAGATTGTCAGAGATTATCAGTAGATGCAGCTAATCTATTAGTATGAGAAGCCTATGTGATATTCTTCCTCACAATCAAAGTAAATAACTGATGTCAAATTAAAATCAGGCTCTGAAGTGAGTTTGTCTGATTGTGTTAAAGTCTAACGTCTCAGTTTCTCTCCTTGTGTTTCTTCGTTACTTTCTCTGGTGGGAGGAACTAAGACACAAGGAAAGGAGGCAAGGAAGGAAAAACTGGAAAAAAAAACTGTGGAAAGGATACAAAATAAACTAGCATAGACAACAGGAAGTAAGATGCTCAGCATGTGTCTGGGTTTCGTGATTAAAACGCTTTACATTCATGTTACTCTGGATCATAAACTGTTTAAATGTAAACGAATGAATAAAACTTAGATTCCGATGTCGCCACAGTGAGTTTTGGGGAGGGTCAGAATTAAGATTTATTTTTCTTTTCTTTTTTTAAGATGAAAAGCCGTGTATGAGGGAAAGTGTTTTGGGTTCAAGCTAAACAGACTCAAAGAGTTATTCCTCAATCTTTAACAAACATGAAAGTGGACAATGCATATTTTACAAGGAATGTTTCAGGAATTTTATTTGTGTTTAAAACATTAGTTTAAGCTCAGTGAGTTCTGTTCTACATTTCCTCTGAAGGTCAGCATGAACCCTCAACACACATTGCAATAAAATGACCTCTGCTTCTTCTCATTGGCTGTTGTTGACTTCAACTTTTTCTGTCACTGTACGTGATGTCATCATCTCCAACTCCTCCCCTGTCAGATAAAAAGAACCAGAATGAACAGCAAAATAATTCACTGTTTCATATTCATACTGTGAGAATGTGTTTAAATGATTTATGAATATCACATTAAAATAATTCAGATAATTTCACTCTGAGAAACAAAACCTTAAAGTGAAACAGCTCAGTCTCACCTTGAGGTTTCCTTTTAACTTGTCGTCTCACCAGCAGAACCAGTAACACCAGTAGAACCAAAACACAGACTGATTTAAGAAATGACACAGTGAGAACAAGAGAGAAGAGTGATGGAGAGACACAGGTGGAACCAGGAGGAGAGGTGGATGTAGGTGGTGGTGTGTTTGTCTAAAATAAAGCAAACACAGTCATTAAGTTGTCGTCACATTGTGAATGTTGAAAGCTGCAGAAACACAGACAGGTGAGTGTGTCACCTGTGACAGTGATCCAGCTGGATGGAGACTCTCCATGACCGCTGATGTCACACTTGTAGAGGCCTTCATCAGACCTGGAAACATGCTGGATGGTCATGTGACCTGTAGGCTGCTTCCTGATGAGGGAGCCATCTTTATAGAAAGCAGCTGGGAGGTTGGAGGGAGTGGTCTTTGTTTTACAGAGCAGAGTGACGTCATCTCCCTCCATCACAGGGAGGATAGGACTCTGCAGGATCACTGATCCACCTCAACACAGAGACAAACTACAGCATTTCATCCATTTACACACAGCTTCATCAACACTAACTCCACACACTCAGCTTACCAGTGACTGTCAGGTTAACCATGTTACTGATGGGACCCACTCTGGACTCACACCAGTAAACTCCACTGTCCCATGTGTAGATGTATCTGATGTTACAGGAAGAACCAGCTGATCTTCCCCACTCATCTTCACACTGAGTCCTCTGTTCTGTGTTTGTGTTTCTCCTCAGAGTCCATCCAGCAGAGCTGTCGTCCTCCTCACAGCTCAGAGACACAAAGTCTCCTTCAAAGAACTGAGAGGTGCTGGGACTCACAGTCAGACGAGCTGTGAGGGTTTAAATGAAAATCTGATGATTATTTTTATTGTTATCAAAACTAACATAATTAAAAACCCTTAGATTTAAAAAATAACAACACCTTTCACAAAACTACACTTGGGCCCTGTTTCAGAAAGCCGGTTTAGAAAACTCAGAGTTAAAAATGATACTCAGGGTTGAGTAACCCCGAACTGTCCAACTCGGAATATTCGGTTTCAGAAAGGCTGATAACAATTAGTTCAATCAACGCGGAGTTGCTTTAACCCCAAGTTAAGCGCGCGCATAAAGCCCTGATTAGTGGAGCACAGATTAAGCGAGTCACCATGGAGACGGAGGGAAAGAAGGCGCGGCCAATGTATTTTACAGCCCTTGAGGCCGAAATTCTGATGGCAGCATATGCCGATAACATGCAAATTTTGCGGAAAAAAAGTAACACAGCCTCAGCTGCAAAAGAAAGGGAGCATGCATGGCAATACATAGCCGACAGAGTCAATGCGTGAGTGTTAATTTAAAAATTGATCTAGGGATTTCCACCCATTTAACACGTTATTTTATTATATTTCATTTTATTTTTTATTTTATACATTTTATTTTGTGATGTGATGTAAAAATGAAGTAAGTAAAAATGAAATATAAAAAATGTAGAGGAAGAGGGTCCAGCCACTTCTCCAACAAACCTTTCCTCAGTAAGATGTTCAGCACTGATTTACAACCAACCTAAGTAGGCATGTACTATGAATGTCAATGCTATTTTCTGTGTTTCAATAGCTCCCTGTAAAGCAGCTGTACAAGACCTGTTTGATCAAGAAAATAAAAAAATGCTTTTTGGAAATGGAACACTTCAAGCAGCAGAATGGAATGTGAGTGCCATCTATACAGCCAATCACGCCTGGGAACCCTGAAAATAAATGTAAAATCTAAGTAGTAGTTCAAGTATCACCACATCATGAATTAAGTTTTGTTCATCCTGATACCTGCAATTTTGTGGAATCCCTCTTTGATAAGTCATGTGGGTCTATGACCGGGGAACACCACAAACGAGTACAGGAGACGTTTCAGTGCAACTGTAACATTCCTGACTGCCCGACAGACGGTAGCCTTGGAAACGTGCTCAGCGTCACCAGTATTATACAGAAAGCTCCTGTTTGCAAAGAAACGAAGTGCAATACAAATAATATGTATAGAACTGAGAGAATGTCTGCGATGTGTCACATGAGCAATATAAGGCCTGAGGATGTTATTCAAATAAATTATAGATTGTGCTGAAAAACAGTAACGTTCACACAGAAAATCATCAGGAAATGATAAAATGTCCAAACGCGCTCTAATCACTCTCTCCCGGCGGAGAGCTCTGCGGAGAATTTGGGCTTCAACATCTACTGGCTCTTCAAGGAAGGGGCACGCCATGTCTGACACTTCCTACAGTCAGGTTTCCGACAAAGAGGCGGAGAAGTTCAGGGTTAGTTGAAGTAAACCTGCTAGGGGGCAGGTTAGCGTCACGGAGTGTGTCGTCATAGTAACTCACTCAGAATTAATCTAAACTCGCTTTGTGAAACCGAAAACCCAGAGTTTTCGTTAACTCAGGGTATACTTACTCAGAGTTTGCACTAAACCGGCTTTCTGAAACAGGGCCATGGAACTAATTGTGTGATTGTTTTTCTGACACCTAGATTAAAACTGAGAAACTTCAACTGATGATGAGCAGGTCCTGCAATTTGTGAGGAACTGTTGTAAAGGCTCACCTTTCAGCACATTCACTTCACCAGATGCACCTTGTTTCTTTTCCTCACCTTTGATTGGGTGTGGTGCTTGGCCTTAATTGCACTCACCTGTCACTCATTATATAAGGACTGCACTCACCTACCTCTCACTCTTCCTTCACTCCCACATGGGGCGGCAGCTGAGGTGAGTTTCTCTTTGAGTCTCCTGAGTTCATGTATTATTTTGAGTTACTTAAATCATACTCTGTTTCCTTTCAGAGATAGCAGTCCATGGGGATGTTCTTCGTACCTCGCTTACTACATCCAAGATCAAATGACACATCCAAGATCAAATCATCGCGCTAACTTTGAGCTCGCTAATCCGGTTCTCCGAACGCACCTGTTGTTGACGATTAGTACAGCTGGATGAAGTAATCTGAGATCACTGGGTGGCTTAAAAGGGGCTACGCATCGATAGTAGAAACATTGATCGGCAACCCTGTGATTGGTCGGCGAAGATGTGGAAGGAGCGCGCTCAGTGTATTACGGCAGCAGAGCAAGAACTCTTGATTTTGGGATATCAGGAGTTTCAGAGTTTAATTAAAATGCAGGAGAACACTGCAAAGGCTGCAAAAGCAAGGAGAGAGGGCTGGCAGAAAGTTGCTGACAAATTACACTCGTAAGTGATCCATGATATTACATTATATCATGTGATATTATATTATACCACATTATATTATATTACATTATATCCTCTTCCACATTAGAGCCACAACAGGACCCACTAGAACATGGGAACAAGTAAAAGTGAAATATAGGAATATTCTACAGTATGGTAATATTTATCACTTATATTGCTTTTAGTCTATGACAAGAGACCCTGGAATAATCTGTTTGTTTGTTCATAACAGCAACCCAGAAAAGGGCAGAGCACATAAAGACAGGTGGTGGTCCTGCACCCCCTCGTCACACCCCTTTACGTACTGTGCCATTTATTGACATTGTGGGGTTTTTTGTGTGTAGTTTGACATAACACTCCATCACTTTTACCTGTTCCCATGCAAGGGGTGACTGAAGCATGCACAGTAAGTTGGGAGATATATATATATCGATCGATCGAGAGAGAGAGAGAGAGAAAAGTAAATAATACCCTCACGGGAGAATCGATATCTCTCTATGAGCACACTGTCGCGCTGAGCTAAAGGATCCCGTCTATCCCGCAATCTACGCTGAATTCTGTAAACCCTCCTTATCAATCTTGCACCTTCCGCAATGGGTTGCTCGCGTACAAACGGACAGGACATGGCTGCAACAGACTTCCCAACTCCACCTTCGCTTTTGTAGCGTGGTCTCTGATCTTGATTCCACGTAGTAATTTACTATTACTACTCTAAAATATGAATTACATCTGGAATGATCAAATACATGTAATGGAATGATTAATACTACATTTCCCTTTTTTTCTGAAATGACCTGTATGTATCTGTATGAAATCAATAAAGCATCAAATACTGCATTATCTTTAGTTACATTGATAATATTTATTTATGGTAAAACAGTGGCGAAATATCGCTGTTCCTTTCGTATAAATGCAGCGGACATACCTGAGTGGCCGCGATCTAATCCTGTTTACATAAAGTAAACCTGCTCCCCAGCAGGCTTACTCTTACGGCTCTGTTGCTATGACAGCAAGTCCCAGATGAGCTTTGGAGAACCGAACGATCCAAGATCACGCCAAATCGTCAACATTCAAATCCGGCTAACTTACTTAGCGAGGTACGAAGAACAGGCCCCATGTGTGTCTTTCCTTTCTTTACCCATTATTTAATAAAACGACAAAACCTGTAAATGATTGACTGCTTATTCTCATTCTAATCGGCTGAGCCCATGATGATGACTACTTAAACCCTGAACCTTCCTTCCTCCAAAACGGGAACGATGTCTCAAACTTAAGATTATTATTATTGTTATTGTTATTGTTATTGTTATTATTGTTATTGTTATTATTGTTATTGTTATTGTTATTGTTATTATTGTTATTGTTATTGTTATTGTTATTATTATTATGGCAGCACACAGTAGTTTGCACTGGCTCCTCAAAGCAAGAAAGTCCATGGGGATGTTCTTCGTACCTCGCTTACTACATCCAAGATCAAATCATCGCGCTAACCGTGAGCTCGCTAATCCGGTTCTCCGAACGCACCTGTTGTTGACGATTAGTACAGCTGGATGAAGTAATCTGAGATCACTGGGTGGCTTAAAAGGGGCTACGCATCGATAGTAGAAACATTGATCGGCAACCCTGTGATTGGTCGGCGAAGATGTGGAAGGAGCGCACTCAGTGTATTACGGCAGCAGACCAAGAACTCTTGATTTTGGGATATCAGAAGTTTCAGAGTTTAATTAAAACGCAGGGGAACACTGCAAAGGCTGCAAAAGCAAGGAGAGAGGGCTGGCAGAAAGTTGCTGACAAATTAAACTCGTAAGTGATCCATGATATTACATTATATCATGTGATATTATATTATACCACATTATATTATATTACATTATATCCTCTTCCACATTAGAGCCACAACAGGACCCACTAGAACATGGGAACAAGTAAAAGTGAAATATAGGAATATTCTACAGTATGGTAATATTTATCACTTATATTGCTTTTAGTCTATGACCCTGGAATAATCTGTTTGTTTGTTCATAACAGCAACCCAGAAAAAGGGCAGAGCACATAAAGACAGGTGGTGGTCCTGCACCCCCTCGTCACACCCCTTTACGTACTGTGCCATTTATTGACATTGTGGGTTTTTTTGTGTGTAGTTTGACATAACACTCCATCACTTTTACCTGTTCCCATGCAAGGGGTGACTGAAGCATGCACAGTAAGTTGGGAGATATATATATATATATATATCGAGAGAGGGAGAGAGAGAGAGAGAGAGAGAGAGAGACAGAAGAGTAAATAATACCCTCACGGGAGAATCGATATCTCTCTATGAGCACACTGTCGCGCTGAGCTAAAGGATCCCGTCTATCCCGCAATCTACGCTGAATTCTGTAAACCCTCCTTATCAATCTTGCACCTTCCGCAATGGGTTGCTCGCGTACAAACGGACAGGACATGGCTGCAACAGACTTCCCAACTCCACCTTGCTTTTGTAGCGTGGTCTCTGATCTTGATTGCACGTAGTAATTTACTATTACTACTCTAAAATATGAATTACATCTGGAATGATCAAATACATGTAATAGAATGATTAATACTACATTTCCCTTTTTTTCTGAAATGACCTGTATGTATCTGTATGAAAGCAATAAAGCATCAAATACTGCATTATCTTTAGTTACATTGATAATATTTATTTATGGTAAAACAGTGGCGAAATATCGCTGTTGCTTTCATATAACTGCAGCGGACATACCTGAGTGGCCGCGATCTAATCCTGTTTACATAAAGTAAACCTGCTCCCGAGCAGGCTTACTCTTACGGATCTGTTGCTATGACAGCAAGTCCCAGATGAGCTTCGGAGAACCGAACGATCCAAGATCACGCCAAATCGTCAACATTCAAATCCGGCTAACTTACTTAGCGAGGTACGAAGAACAGGCCCCTGGATTTAAAACCACCATTGGCCATTCTGTGTGGAGTTTTCAGAAGAAGGTTACTGACCTTGGTTTGTTGTGCAGCTCAGCACTGAGATCAGAACTAAAGACAAAAGGTTGGTTTGAGTTTTTAAAAACACATCAATTCTGCATCAATTAGTCAGTCAATCAAGTGATGAGTCATATTTTCTTCTGTACTGCTGTGTCCGATAAAGAGAAGAGATTCTGTGGTGTCAGTGTTGATTTAAAAAGTCTGCTTCATTCTTCATGCCAAAATGTGAAACTTGTCATTTGTCAAATGTGATGACTGCAGTTAGACATAAATCACATCCACAGACCTAAACGCAAACACTGATAGAAATAAACTCTACATAAAACATGTTTCATTTTCAGGATAATATGAAACCTTTAACTTCAATTATTTCTATAAAAATGTGTCAGAGATTGGTGATTATAGTCTTACATTTACATTTGTGTAGAAAGAATAGTGCAACATACAGTTTGGGTACAGATCATTATTTTGTTATTAATGAATGCTGCTGATGTTATCTGTAGACATTTAATTTTTCTGCTTCTAAGCAAATTCAAGCAGAACTTTAACACTGTTATCTTAATCTGGGGAGGGAGGAGTTTTTGGATTGTTGTTAAACAGCCAAGATTTTTCATTTTTGTTAAAATCGTTCTACTTTGTTTTCATCCTTAAGACTTGTTGTATGTACTCTTAAGAAGACATCACAAGTAATAGGAAATGTGTATCCACTATATAGTTCTGTTTTTGAAATCACTAAACTGCTAAATTCAGTTTTTCACATCGTGTGTGTGTGTGTGTGTGTGTGTGTGTGTGTGTGTGTGTGTGTGTGTGTGTGTGTGTAAGATGCACAAACTTCTCTTTACAGCTGAAATTGGTCTTCTTTGTTTTTTGTTTTTTTTTAAACTTGCTTTAAATTCTGTTTCACTGTTTATGTCATTTTCTTTCATCTGTAATCAATCAGCAGCCAAAAAGTCTGTAAAAATAAACTTTACGTAATTTTGAGAGGTCTTTTACTTACAGAGTAGACAATGCAGAGATGTTTCCTTCATCGTTCCTCTCAGTGATGTGATGTTTTCTCATTTACAGTGTAGGTTGGACAAAGAAAATTAATCCCCACCCTCTGGCTCGGTGTGCTTTTTTTTTTTGTTGTTGTTGTTTTTGTGCCTTTTCTGATATAGGTGGGTGGATTTTTACAAAAGAATTCAATAGTTTCACAAGACAGTTAAAAGAAGTTCAAAAACCAGACTGTCCCCCAAAGGGAAAAAAAAAAGTATCTCTAAACCAGCTCTTCCAGCACAACCCAACCAAAACATGTTTTGAAATTAAGCGACCTCTAGCGCTCATGCACAAAAGTTCATGTGAGTAATGTATTTGGCTTTCTATGAGACAGAGATACAGTAATATGGATTTTCTATGAGCTCTGTTTTGGTAACACTTAGCAAAATGAAGAACGATATTGTGAAGTTTCGAAAGCAAAGAACACAGAATTAATTATTAACCTTTTTTTATTTATTTTTATTTTCTTTGCTTTACACCAGCTGAATAAATCCCTACGTGTCACCAACAAAGCACCCCCCCCCCCCCCCATCACACCTCCTCCTTCATGCTTCATGGTGGGAGCAATGCATGTAGAGAGCATCCTTTCAACTTTTTGCGTCGCACAAAGACATGGCAGGTGGAACCAAAGATCCCAAATTTGGACTCATCAGATCAAAGCACAGATTTCCACTGGTCTAATGTCCCTTCCTTGTGTTTTCTGGACCAAACAAATCTCTTCACCTGTTGCTTTTCTTAGTAGTGATTTCTTAGCAGCTATTTGACCATAAAGGCCTGATTTACAAAGTCTCCTCTGAACAGCTGAGATGTGTCTGCTACTGGAACTCTGTGTGAAATTTAGCTCTAATCTGAGTTGCTGTTAATCAAACGGTTCTCTCACTGAAAACGCTACGTCCAGATGAACAGAATCAGCCTTTTGGGAACACAACTCATGATCCCAACCACATTAAGATGGCAAGAAAGAAGAAATTCCACCAATGAACCCTGACAAGGCACACCTGTGACGGGAAAGCCATTTAAGGTGACTACATCATCAAGCTCATTGAGAGAAGACCAACGGTGTGCAGTGCTGTCAACAAAGCAAAGCTACTTTGAGGAAAGGTGATGTAAAACATCAGATATTTTTATCTGTTGTTGTGCTTAAAGATGTTGGATCTTTTCTGGAGGTGTTAAATACTTTACTCTCACTCACCATGAAAAAAAAAATAGGTGAATGATAAGGAAACATGTAGAAACAACAATAGTGGAAATTTACAAAGCTCAGCTGTTTTCCAGTAACCGTTCAATAAAATAGAAAGTGAAAGTGTTCCATTACTAATGTTTTGTTTAGTATGGAGCTTATTCTTATTCTTTTATCTCTGGAAGAATTAGGCACCAGGTTTTGGTTAAATTTAGAAAAAAGTTGTTTAGGTTAAAACAAATTCCCTTAACAACAGTCACAATGTTCACTGACAAACAACAAGTTTGGATCCCACTCAGGTCAAGGAATGCAAAGGAAACCTTAAATGTAAATGAGCCAGTTGACAGTTTTGGCAGAGCTGCACTAAATTACATATTGGGAATTAGAGCAGGCTGAAACCAATTATGACAGAAATGTGAACCTATGCCAACCAAAATCGTATGCTTTTATTCAGCGTAAAAGAGCACTGAAAGAAAATATTTTCTTTTTTTTTCTTTAATTTTTTAAAGTTTTCTCACTAAATACAGCACACCAATAACATTTAAAAACATTTTAGTAACTTTTTAAAGATGAAGTCTGTACTCCAGACCACTCCTGTTGTGAGATGGCTTGAGCAAATGAATAAAGCTGAGAAAACCACCTTTGTGTTCCAAGATCCCTTCATTAAACTGAGTCAACTGTGTGCATTTTTTTTTTTTTTTTTTTAGAATTTAATGCAAAATGTTTTATTAAAAATTTAATTCGAAATAATCCATCAAAATTGGAGTAGAAAACTTGAGTAGGTGAAAGTAATTCAAGGGTTTTGGGATACTTTAGTATTTATTTTGCTCAACTTTTGCTTTAGCGAATGACATCCGTGCTCACACACAACTTCTGAGTTTTGCCAGTTTGAGTTTGAAAGAACTTCTTGACGTGTCGTGTCAGGTTTTCTCAGGCTCAGAAATATTTGGTGGAGATGAACATGACAGAAGGTAAAAAGAAAACAGGAAATGTTCAATCCCCTCTTAGTTCTTCTTTTCAGAGATCATAAGCAGGATACAGCAGATAAGATTGGCAATGGAGACCGTAAATACAAATTTTGCTTCTGGAAAACGACGTGCCTACATTGCTATTATTTTCATTTTTATCACCACAATTTTGTTTAGCAGGAACTTTGATTCCAGTTGCAAACCACAAGTGCTTGATTGCAGCATTTACATGGTTTTGCCGTGTATAATACTATTTGGCTTAATGCTGTGGACCAACAGTTCCTTTAAGATAATCTGTAGATACACATGTGGTGGTAAATGCCCCAAATTTTGCTGTTCTTTTTAAAGGCATTTTTAGTTAGTTTGCTCTGGGCCACATATCTGTTTTTCAGTGGAGACTGGTATGTCTGCTGTCTGAGCAACCTCTCTAACAGAACCAAAGAGGCACTACAAGTGAATCTAAATTTGAGGAGCGATTACACATCACTGAACTGAACAGCGAGTCCAAGGGAAGTGTTTTTCTTTCTTTTTACACATCATGTGTTTTAACCTGTGATATTAATATGTCATAAAAATATTTTGTGTTTCTTTCTAAGCTGCGCACGTGCGCAATTGCGCACTGCTGGCACGGTCTCTCCGCACAGAAAATCTGAGTTGCACACAAAAAAAAGAAATAACCTGAATTGAAATTAAAATTAAAACTTTAACAATTCTGTTTTGCAGAGTTAGTCAGTAAGTGACTGGCTGCTCCTGCATGGGATTAGAACGATGCCACCTTATCCCATAGTCCAGCCACTGATGCGATTCACATTTATATAAGCAGCTAATCAACGTCGTTGACAGGCTATGACAGTGTCCTTATGTGCTGACACCAGTGTTTTAGCTGGCAAGGCGGCGTGGCTGATGTGGAGTGAAGCCACTTTAATGACAACGTGTACAACCATTGGAGATGTGAGCAGGACAGACGAACAATTGACGGAAAAAGTGTGGACTTTATACCAGTTTTTAAATTGTGTTGATAGGCCACGTAAAACCAGAGTTATGATAAAAATATATGCAATGTTTGGTTTTCTTCCTGAATACTATCGTTGTTTATATTTACTGCGGGAAGAAACAGTAAAAACGGCGTTTTATAAGGAAAACGCTCGAAAGCACGCTCTGCCTGTGAGCAAAAACAAAACCAAAAATCCCAACCTTGTCCTATTGGTCGAAAAAAGTACCATGTCGACCAATCAAAAAACGATATGGCAACGTGGCATCTAGTTGTTAAGAAACGGGGGGAGTTTTAGGAGTGACGGCGGTGTTTTGAGATGTGAGAGATTTGAGACGTTTAGCGCAAATCTTGTGTAGTTAGTGTGTAGTGTAGTCAATAGTTTTGTTGTGTGTGTCAGAACAATGAGGCGACTGCTGAATGTTACAGGTGTTACAGGAGTGGCACAAATAATTTGTTTGGCATCAAATTTGATGCAGAACAGCTGATTGTTGTGTAAATAGTTTGAAATGTTTATTTAAAAACGGCTTGACTGCATTTAAAAAAAAAAAAAAATAAAAAAAATAAAAAAAAAAACAGCTGCAAAATATTTGTTGTTTGCCAAACTGAGTTACTTTTTGAAGAAGTAACTATATTATTAATTGCCCAGCATTGGTCATTATATACTGTATTTTGCAGACAGAGAGTTACAGGACTCTCTCCCAGACCACAGACTCATAATACAAGTCTGAGCTTTATTTAAAAAAAAAAAAAAAAAAAAAAGTTGAGTTTTCAAATTTGGAGTTATTTTTACTTCCAATAGTGTAAACATAATACACAGGTCATGAACAAGATTTTTCTTTTCAATTTTCATTGTAAGTGGGCTAAAGATGTTAATTAAAAGTAGTCTAACATAAATGTAAATGCTGTAATTTGATTATTTTAATAAACCATGTAATTGGATGGATTCGATGCTGGCGTGACCACAGTGCACACCTCTGTCGCTCACAGTGGTCCAAGGGATCGCTCAGGGAGTTTGTGTGTTCGCTCAGACACATTAAAAATTAGAGAGAACATTGCTTATGGCTACATTTTGCTCTTGACTGTCATTGTTGTAGCATATTTCATGTCTTATTTTAGATGTGGGAACTGCTGTAGAAAAACATCAAATTGCTTGGACAGTAAAACAACGTATTACAAACTGATTCTGAAAGAGGAGGGGATGGTGAGGAAAGAGCTTGTAAGGACAAAAGCAAAAGAAAGCTGACTGTTTTAATGAATGAAAGGATAGATGAGGAACGATAGGAAGTTTTTCAGTGCTGCAGCAGAAGAAGCCAATTTACCACCTGATGAAGTGGAAGATGCTGGTGCAGCACAATTACAGGTAAACTCTAATACAGTAGACTTTTTTTTTTTTACATAAAGTTGAGGTGACTGCTTTCACGTGATGTTTATAAACCAAACTGTATCATTATATCATCATGTCTGTCTGTTATATTTCTGTCTGTTCATCACTTCGTAAGCTTGACAAACTTGTAAACTGTGTTGAGCTGTCACTATTACAGGCTCTTTACCGGAAAATGTGAAGCACCTTAAAGTTGTTGTAAATTGACGCTAGATAAATAAAATCTAATTGAACTGAATTGAATTTATTTGACTTCATGGATAAAGCAGAGTATCATCTGCATAGTACTGAAAAGTATGAAATGCCTTTTTATTGATGCCCAGGGGAAGCATATAGGCCTATAGTTTAAACAGGATCTACAACAGAACCTATAAATGAAATAGAAAAAAAACGAAACCAAATAACTAGAAATAAAATGTAAACTACTCATGCTTGTAATGTAATTGTTTAACTGTGTTAATGCAAAACATCACTTTTCTTTTTAATTTACAGAACATAGAATCATCCAACTCCGAGCAGCAAAGGTTATTGGAGGAATTCTAAGCATGACAAGATAAATTCATGAACAAGTTATTTTTTCTCTTTTTCTTTTCTTTTTCTCGTTCTTATTTAAAAATGTATCATTGAGAGAATGACCCAAATGCCAGAGTGCAATAGGCAGGGTAGAGTATGGACAGGTCACCAGTCTGTTTCAGGCCAAACACAGCCAGACAAACATTCATGTCACTGAAGCCATCAGCCTAGGGAGAATGTTGCAGACCCCACACAAAAAGGCATCAGTCAGTAGCTGGACGTAAAACCAGGACTGTCTTTGCTTTGCACTAAATACATTTTTGAAATCATTTTCTGTTAATGTTCAGCTGTCGTTTGACGGTATAAGCTCACAAACACAGGCTTATGAATGCAGATGTAGACACTGGTTTCTTTCCACTAACTGCATCTTAATACTTTGTACTCATCCCAGCACCTGTTTAACTTAGATATCAATGTATACATTTATTAATATCATTTAAATGTTATTAATCCGCAGTTATGGACCAAAATTATTCTCATTATAGTTTGTGGTGGTGGGGCTTTATGTGTAATAACAATATTGATGTTGTTGTTGTTGTTGTTGCTATGGCAATTATGATAATTTTTGTTGTTATAATTATTTTGGTTAATATTAAAGTTATGTACTATGCTTAATGCTTGTAATAATATTAGTGGATACTTCTGCCAATTGTCCAAAAAAAAGTGTAAAAAATTTTCATTCTCCTTCCTATTCTCTCATTCATGTGTATATAAAAACAGTTATATACACATAAAGTTGGGAATAATTATTTGTTCACCTGGTGAATTTGTAAGTTTGCTCAGCTACAGTGAGAAATTCAGGAAAAAAGATTTTTTTTTAGAAAAAAAAAAGTGAGTCAAGTGAAATAAGAACCTGTTCTTCAAGCAGAACGTGCTATAGAGAAACAGTTGTTGGCTATCACAGTGATGAGGTGTTTCTTGTAGTTGGTAGGTTTGCAAACATTTCAGAAGGGATTTTGGCCCACTTGTCTTTACAGAAACTCTTTTACTGCCTTAGAGTTCTTGGCTGCTGTTTGGCATCTCGATGGTTCAGCTCCCTTCACAGATTTTCTACAGCAGTGAGGTCTGGCGACTGGCTACTAAAAGTGTTTCTCCTTAACCACTCCTTTACTGTTATCATGTTTTTGGTTCATTCTCTACCATTAGTGTTTGTTTGACTGTGGTCCTAATTGCCTTTAGATCAATAGCAACCTCCCCTTGCATTGAACTCCTGACTGAGCGTGATTCATGGAGATTTTATATTTAAAAAAAAAAAAAAAAAAAAAAAAAAGGGGAGGAAAAAAAAGCTTGTGACTAAGTGTGTAATTAGACTGTAATTAAATGCAATTTCAATGCATTTCATTTGGAATTACAGGTATATTACTTGAAAGGAGATACACCATAAGTAATACCGTACGTAATTTGAAGTACCGTGTGATGTCATGGTGAATACCAGAATAATATTTCTCCAGTTATATCTTCATTATGCTGTACTTTTTGGGGTAAACAAATAATAATAGCACATAATAAATAAAGAATACAATAATAAAGATCAATAATACCTAAAATTATTAGTAATTTTAATGTAATTTAATCATTACTTTTTTTATATTATATTTTGGACACTTTTAAATCATTTCCAAGTTTCTCATTGTGATACAAATGTGCAGCTCTCCCGTAGTACACCTGCATTACCAGTAGATGGCAGCAAACTTCCACTGTATATCAAAGTCATGTAAAGGTTCACTGAAAGTTTTCTGACTCTGTGGGTTTGTGCTGATTCAGGAACCGATGAGAAGACGATGATCCAGAAGTCCAGTCTGACTCACATGTTCATGAGTTTGTAGTTTTTCAAACAGCAAAACACATCAACTCTCTGTTTCAATGAAGTACTGAGTGAGACACTGAAGACAGACAGCAGTCAAACACTGATCATCTCCTGACAGCCCCAGATTTATTCTGATCAAATCTAGCTTCAGCACCACTGCAATGTAATGAATTTCAACTTCTAGTTAAAAGAGAGGGAGAGAGAAATAATCCCCAAATTACTCAAGTATTAACTCCTAGTGTAACCTAGCCCTTTTCCCCACTAAAATGTACTGGCATGGCATGGCGTGGTGTGGCAATAGAAGATGAGGGATACACACACAACTAACGTGGGGGACCCAACAACTGGCAATGAAAAACACAGGGCTTAAAGACATACTGAGGTAATCAGGGAATGTGAAACAGGAGGAGAGCACATCTGGGAGTAATCAGACATGACAAGACCAAGGGGAAGCAAAACTCAATACACTGACATATGACACAGGCTTTCAGAGTAAAACAGGAAACATGACAGATGTGCACTTGGCTAGGGGAAACATATGGGCTGTGTCCCAATTCAGGGTATGCACGCTTGAAGTACGCACACTACGCGTACTACGGACGGTGCGTACTACAAGTACGGGTAGTGCGGAAGTGAGAGGGTTGTGAAATGGGACGGTCTAGCCCTTGTCGCGCTGTTCAGGTTGCCTAGCAACCATGATACTAACTGCGAGAAACGTGTCATACAGCAGTGTGTGACAGAAATGAAGGAGAAAAAATGTTCTGTTGGTCCTTCATTTTTGTCATGACATCACTTTGATTAGTTGAGTATCTGAGGCTGAGACCACGGGACTGTAAAACATGATTGTTGGGCTTCATTTCTGTACTGAACAGTCATTTCAAGATTAGTTAGTAAATAATAATTAGCTAATGTTGTTCATGAGACTAAAATCATCTCACTGTGGTAATGTTAATATAATGTTAATATAATATGGCCAATATTACATGTATTGTCAGATTGTTATGGTATACACACACACACACACACACACACACACACACACACACACACACACACACACATAAATATATATATTTATATATTATATATATTTATGTATATATATATTTATGTATATATATACATATATATTACAGGATATATTACAGCAGTGAGCTTGAACTCTGGGTCAAAGATTAAAGTTGCAGTTATTTATATTTCCTATCACCTTAAATCTTCACTCAAAGACAAGCATCTCTGACAGCGTATATGTAGATGTATTATACATAAGAGACAAATATTGTTCTTTTAATATGTTGGCATTACTAAATTTGTTTCAATGCTTACATATATGTGTAAAAAGAAAATGTACGAGCTGTGATAACTGTTTCTGATAGAATGAAGAGTAGACTGATATATGAAATATTCCTTTATTGGGTGAGAAAATCAGACCATGTCATAACTGCTTTAAGTCATACAGAATAGATATCAGAGCCTTAAACAGGCTGACTTCTGCTAGATGGGTCAAACTGGGCAGAAAGTACATAAACGCATAACATCCTTACAGAATATGATGTAACACTATAGATCAACTTACCTCAGAATATATAAAACATATAAACAATTACAGCAATATGATGCAACAAACACAGCAGTACTACTGATCCAAAATACTCAAAGCTTCATAGAACTGAAACAAACATTTATTTTTAGCTCCATTCTGCTGCTGATACATACTTTAGGTTTCTGAATATTAAACTTGTTGCTGCCTTTCATAGTGTGTAACTTGAAGGCCCTGAGTACTTTCTCCCACACTGAAAACACTGCAATGATAACATTATTTGAACATTACCTAATAAGACTGATTCAGGACAGACAATTAGTTATTTTAAACTTTTCTATCAGTCCTTCACAAACAGGGAACAGTCTGTCTATTCTCTCCATCTGTCAGCTGCTGCTGGCTCTTCCTCCTCCTCTTCCTCACACACTGCTGAGTTTGTCCTGGTGGATCATCAGGGGTGCAAAGCCTCACAGATGATGTGCAGCAGTGGGTCCCTCAGTCTGTCCTCACTCTGGACACTTGCAGTCGTCACACATGGAAATCAAATGTGTGATAAGCTGCAGGATTCAAACACAAGTGTAACTTATAAATACATGTTCATACTTTTATTCCACAATCAGAGAGAAAGAAACAGAGAGAGAGTGCAGGACAGACAGACAGGTGACAGTCTCAGGTGTACACACTGCTACAAAACAGCACAAGAGAAG
Source organism: Pelmatolapia mariae (assembly GCF_036321145.2). NCBI lineage: Eukaryota > Metazoa > Chordata > Actinopteri > Cichliformes > Cichlidae > Pelmatolapia > Pelmatolapia mariae. The sequence continues at coordinate 61,480,233 of NC_086229.1, read as the reverse complement.
GAGGATTTGGTGTTTGTGTTATTACGAGTGCTAAACAAGAAGAGTTCCAGATGGTCCAGTGGACACATGTGTGACTCCTGTGATTAAAGCATCTTTCTTTCAGCTTAATGAGTGAACCGTCAGCTCGTTCAAACACACGTTAAAGTCCGTTTGGCTCGACACCACTGAACAGAGGCAGCAATATAACATAGCTAACATTAACAGTGCAGTGAATCCTGCTTGTGCCGTGATATTCAGGACTGCAAACCGAGCAGCATCACTGACTTTCAGCTTGTTGTGTTTGTGGATATATGACTGACTTTAATTATCCATGAAATCATCACATTCTCTGTATGATTAAGGTCAGCTAATGTATTATATTTTAAAGGCTTTAAAACCAAGTTACCGCTGGGAGTACAAACATCACTAATGTCACATAACTTTGCCGACATGTGGCCAACAGTAATGTTTTAATGTTCTTCATTATTAAACATTCGCACATGAATAAGTGACATAATATTCAGTACTTACTTCTGACAGTTCACTCTTCAGCCGCTCCCTTCTGCCGTATTTTGCGGCAAAATTATCCACACCCACCGCCGCGCTACGAATTGTGGGATATATGAGACCACGAAGCGTGCATCGGACCACGCTTGATATTTGGGGAAATCGACGGCGCATTTGGAGTATGCATTTGAAGTACACTTTGAATTGGGACAGCCGTCGTCGCGTGGCGGTGACGTATTCGTACTTGAAATGCGTACTTCAAGCGTGCATACCCTGAATTGGGACACAGCCAGAGACAAGGGACTAGGAAGACATGAAACATGACTGACTGGGGTACAAGATAATAAACACAAGGGCAGAACTAAACCAACCTAAAAGCTAGAAATCACAAAATATCAAAAGGGCACAACCAAGGACTCAGAACAAAAACCATAATATAAAATAATACCGAAACACCAGAACTCAAAGTGCTGGTTCACATAGACCCAGAACCGTGATAGTACTTCCATTGTCTTGAGGATGGATGTGAAGGTTTTCTGCTGAGAAAACCAGCAATAGAAGCAGGAAACATCTGCTTTCAGTACTCAGCTGGACTTTGCTCTCTGCCTGCTTCTTTTAATTTTAATTCCAGGATTTCCTCAGTATGGCTCACTATGGTGCTGTGAAGAAACAATCCCTCCCTAAGAGTTCTGTTCATACTGTTTATGTAACTGTGTGTTTAAGTCTGACTCATTACAGACTGGATGAGTTGAAACTGGATTTTTATGATTGGGGCTCGGTTCCAAAAAGCGGGTGTAGTGAAAAGTCTGAGTTTGTTAACCATTAAATGAAGGAAACTCAGTGATTTCAACAAAGAGATATAAAGCCTACTTGCACTGAAACCTCATAGCTCCCCATACTGAGTGTTCAAACTATCAAAAGCATATCCTTTTCCAGCCTGTCAGCATAAAGCAAGGATTTTCTTTTTTAATTTATTAATTAATCTCAGTGTCTTTTTGGGCGCCATGTCTGCAGCCTGACAGGCACTCAAAGAAAACTGGACTTCATTGAGATACCAGCTATTTGCTCTATGGGCATTTATGTATTAAAAACAGTCCTCACTAGATTTTGAACATCTCTTGTCTTAACTATTTTACATAAAGTCTCTGTGATTATAATGTATAAAAGGACCCAGTCAGAATAAATTCATTGGCAATCAAGTGTAGGTCTCAAAAATGTTCTTCTAGACAGGCAGACTCTCAAAAGTAAAGAGGCTGTCTAATCTGTGGAAGTGCATAAAAAGGTTGTAAAATAATTCAGAAAGCAGTTCCTCAACATCAAATTGCAAAAGCTTTGACGTTATCATCTACAGTGCATCAAAATATTCAAAGAAGCTGGAGATGGCTCGGTGTGTAAGGGACAGGGCCAAAGACCCTTATCAGATTCTCATGGTCTTCGGACCCTCAGATGACACAGCATCACTCATCGGCATGATTGTATCTCTGAGATTATTAAACAGTCCCAGGAATACTTCCAGAAACTTCTATCGGTTTACACAATCCACCGTGCCATCTGCAGATGCTAATAAAAGGCCAATCATGCAAAAGGGAAGCCATATTTGAACATGGTCCAGAAGCACCGTCGTGTCCTGTGGGTTAAGACTCATTTGAAATGGACTGTTTCAAAGTGGGAAATAGTTCTATGTTCATATGAATCCAAGTTTCTTCTTGTTGGTAATCATGGACACTGTGTCCTACAGGCTGAAGAGGAGGGAGACCTTCCAGCATGTTTTTGTCAAGGTCTGCGGTGGCAGACGATGGAGTTGTGGGGAAAGTAGGACACAAATGCAGGACTCTCTGATGAATGTGTTTATTTGAGACAAATAATAACACAACAATAAATCCCTGTGCAACTCCCATTCAACTTCTTCTCCCCAGTGCCTGTGCTCTGTGCTCCCCCGACGACGCTGATTAGGTGCAAGTGTGTGCCATTACGCCTCCAGGTGCGGCAGGTCCCCACAGTGGGAACAACACTCCAGGCCCAGTGTCCCAGGAAAACCAGGACACCACCACACACACAAGGGACAACAGCCGAATACATGGACATGGCAGGTCATCCTGCGAGGACCGCCAACCCCAGACAAACCCATTAAAATATAAAAAAGTCAATAACTACTCATGGGCCATGACAGTTATCAGCACTGAGTTCAAGAGCCAGCATCTCTGATGGTATGGAGGTGCAATAAGTGCATACTGTATGGGCAGCTTGTATGTTTGGGAGGGAACTATGAATGCTGAAGGTTTTAGAGCAACATATGCTCCCCTCCAGATGACGTCTATCTCAGGGAAGGCCTTGTTTCTTTTGAGCAGGACAACACAAAACCACATATTGCAGCTATTACAACAGCATAACTTTGTCCGACAAGAGTAGAACGAGCAGCTGTTTCCATTATCTAAGTCCTTCTTCACTGTGTTTCAAAAGAAGCTTCATGAAGGGTGGAAGGGAGCAAAGTTATGCTTCACAGCATAAACCACACTGTGAGCAAAAAGAGTTGAAAGGCCTCCCACTATGACTGTACCAGACGCATCTCATTCCAAAGACAAACATGAAAATAAATGCATAAATGAAAAAAGAAGATAAAAATAAATCAGTATATATTACAACTGTGAGTCAGACTGGGCCTGTGCAGACGCCTCTGTGTCAGGAAACATCTTCATCCTGTGGGGTCAAGCGATCGGTTACTGAGGAATTTGCTTAGTACAGCGGACATATGAGATTACAAAGGAAACACAACTCACAGTGTGCATGTGAACACACATATGTATTCAGACCACCTTCACTTTACTGGCATGAGTTATGTTGTTTGCTGAACCAGTTTCCAGTTTGCATTGTGTGCCAGTATTCTGGGCATGTCCCACAGGGAGGCCCTGGGGCAGGCCCAAGACAGGCTGAGAGATTATATCTATCGGCTGGCCTGGGAACACCTTGGGGTTCCCCCGGACAAGATACCTGACATTTTTTTGTCTGAGACTGAGACCTGACATGTTTTGTCTGATACCTGATGACTTTTTTCTTGAGACCTGACAATGTCCTAAAATGTACACTGTACTGCACTGGTCACTTCCTTTTTGTCAATATTTAATCATTATTAGTCACTACAGCAGTGAGTTTGAACTCCATGTCAAATACTGAGCTTCAGTAAAGATTCAAGATGCAGTTATTTATATGTCCTATCACCTTAAATCTTAGTAAAAAGTAAGTAAGTAAAATTTATTTATGTAGGAAGGATGATACATGTTTTTTTATAATAAATTTGTTAATACTTCTAGATAATTTTTTATCCATAAATGTAAGTTTATTAATAAAACACCATATTTATGCCATTTTTATAAGGATATGGAATTGTACATGCAATCAATTTCAGACTCAACCAACAAAAAGCCTCTCAGAACAATATATATATGTTGATTTTTGCGCATACTCATAAGATAATTTTTTACCCCTGATTTTGTATGTTCATGTTCTGATAAAACTTCATCTGTTTGTATGTTGTATACTCATTATGTTTCAATAAAGTTCAATTTAAAAAAAGTACGTTCTAAACGAAGCTTCGGACATCACTAATCACGTGACTCTGGCCAAACGAATCATGCCTCGACGCAGTGCTTCTGTGTTGATCTTTTTGACACACGCACCGGAGCGTCAGCTTCAAGCGGACCAAAGCGAGCCTCTTCAGAGTGTAGCAAAACAGGAAACCACAGCTGGATGTGTGTAAGTGTGCAAACGAATAGATTAGAAGTGCAAGTCAGCCACGAGTATAGAAAGGTCAAGTTTCGTGAGTTGTTGTTCTCAACACTGATCACGCGCTCAACACTCTACACATACTTGCATCACACGCGCGCTCTCAAGCATTAGCATCGTACGATTGTGGGCGTCTCGTGAGGTGCAGGCGTTACCATATAACGGAAATCCCCATTGTTCTGTAGCAGTGGTTCTCAAACGTTTCACTGTGTGTGTGTGTGTGTGTGTGTGTGTGTGTGTGTGTGTGTGTGTGTGTGTGTGTGTGTGTGCGCGTGCGTGCGTGTGTGTGTGTGTGTGTGTGTGTACACGTGGGGTGGTGTTCCAGATTAACTGGAGTTGGTTGAACAGATGTGTGGCAGACTTGCCGCTACCGACAAAAAGGCAAATAAACACCAAATGTGTCATCTGTGACATTTGTGAGGTTCCCTCAAACACACTACGTTAGTCTTGTTCCTCTTGAACAACAAAATGTTTAAAAATGTCGCGGGTTTACCTGGTGATATTCTCATGCCGATGCTGTTCACAGGACAGCAAGAGTAAACGATCGGGAGAATCTTGTCTTCTCATTGTTCCCCTCGTACGTGTTATTACTCCGATTTCAGCGTTTTTGCTGCACAATTAAAGCGTGCAGTTTACTTTGTGTGCGCTCAAATGGAGTCGAGTCAGCGGCACCTCTGGCCAAGTACCATAGCCCACAGCCAGATTAACTTGTGACACACACAGTAGCGGTTTTTGATACGGGCGACACGGGCGGTTGCCGGAGGCGGCATCGTGGTGGGGGGCGGCATCACGGGCATTGGCAAAAAATTTATAATTTACAGTTTGATGATTTAAAGTCTCTCACACAATCCCTGGAAAGGGGAGGGAGGCCTGCTGCTTCCAAACAGAGCACATTTCATTCATAATGTTGTAAATCCAAGCTCATTATGTATTCATGATTTGAATCCTGGTTTGTGTGAAATCCCAGAAATAAACCTTAGACAAAGTGAATCTGTGAACTAAGGTGTAGGTCTGTTAGGTTATGTTGTGGTGATCCTCGAGTTGGGGGATTTGTGTTCATACTGGAGTGCAAAATTAAAACCAATGGAAGATGGAGAAGAAAAGTTCAAAGTCATCAGGGGCTCAGTTTAGAAAAAATAGAAAAGAAGAGGAGAAATGAGCAAAAGATACAGATAAGCAGATGTGTGATTGGATAATGGCAGGTCATCCTGAAACAATCAGACTAAACTCCAAACAATACATTATGTTACATATTTTAATATTAATTAGTGATTGTTAATTGTTGATTGTATGATGAATTATGATGACTGTTTGGTAGCTGTTTGCATATTCTCTCTCTCTCTCTCTCTCTCTCTCTCTCTCTCTCTCTCTCCATATATCAATCAATCAATCAATCAATCAATATACTTTATTAATCCCGAGGGAAATTATATATATATATATGTGTGTGTGTGTGTGTGTGTGTGTTTCGCTGATGAATTTCGACAACAGTTTTATGTTAATGTACAATCCTTAACATGTTTTATGTGTGTGTGTGTAAAGTTCCACAATACATGTGGAACTTTCTATTTTGTCTGTTTTTGTGTCTTGCAAATAAACCTTTAAAATAAATTAAATTTTATTATGTATTTATGTTTGGCCTACATCAGTAAGAAATGCCAAATTATATACACAAAGTTATAGAAATCACCACTCCCGTTATTCATGATGATTTCAATAACATCACATAATAACATGTAACATCACATCCTGTAAACATAGTCTGCCTGTGTCTTTTCTCTGGAAATGAACATTTTCAGCCAATATAGGTAATACATCAACATGGCTGCCATGTCTAAGTTAGGAATATTTATAATGTCATTTCCAAAACTTGCATATGATCTGCAATTTGTAGCAGATCTACTGACTGTCACAGAGCAGCTGGAGCAGTCTCAAATGGAGGTCAGTCCACTACTGCTTAATGATTGGTTTCAGTCTTGACAATCCTCATTGCTGCCATTGCATCTTTCAATGCCAGCAATGAAAGATGCAATGCCAGCATGCCAGGTATCAGTGCTCAAACCTTCTGTGTTTGTTTCCAATAAGTTGCCCACCTTGGGAAGCAAAAATGTGTTCTTTTACTTGTCAGATGAACATATGAGACACTTTGACTGCAGTGTGGAGCCTAACAAAGATCTGTTTTGTGTCCCAGCTGATCAGCAGGAGGAGAAGAGTCTGACGGAGCAGCAGAGGAACATTTTCAGCTACTTGGACTCAGCTCAGCCACTACAGAGAAAACGATGAGCTCAACACAGAAGGTGACAGACAGAGCAGGGCGATATGACCAAAAATATTTATCACGATATACATTTGAAAATTTGCGATAACGATGTAGCTGACGATATAATTGACACTAGACAAAATACTTTACAACTCCACAACTTTATTAAAAAACTCATCAATGTATTTTCACTTAAACAAGCAGCTGTTTTTATGTGCATTAAAGTTATATAAAAATTTAACAGTGCAAATGCAAATTCCTTGCTGACAGTTTAACTAAAAGGCATTTCCAGTGGAAATTGGCCGACATATCCTGAGCATAAACATGTATAATATCCACAAAACTTAAAAAGAGGTTATACAGTCGTGGCCTAAGGTTTTGAGAATTGCATAAATATTGGAAATTGGAAAAGTTGCTGCTTAAGTTTTTCTAATAGCAATTTGCATACACTCCAGAATGTTATGAAGAGTGATCAGATGAATTGCATCGTCCTTCTTTGTCATGAAAACGAACTTAATCCCAAAAAAGCCTTATCACTGCATTTCATTGCTGTCATTAAAGGACCTGCTGAGACCATTTCAGTAATCGTCTTCTTAACTCAGGTGAGAATGTTGACGAGCACAAAGCTGGAGATCATCATGGCTGTATCCCAATTCAGGTTCTGCAGCTTTAAAGTACGCAGCCTCAACGGCAGTGATGTGTCCTGTGTGTCGAAGCTTCGATACCTGTGTCGGGTAATCTCGGGAGTTTTTGTGAAGCGCGTATCGAGGCTTCCTTTGATTACGTATGCAGTGACGTTCGAGGCCTCGCGGGCAGTCCGTACCACGTGACTGATTCAGGAACTGTCTCGCCGGTTCGCGCCAGATTTGAAATGAATGGGCAGCAAAACACAGCTGATTTCCCATCACACTGTGTTGTGGAATTGAATTAAGCGAACAATTGATGAACATAATAGGTTATGGAGGCATAGCAGGGAAAGGTGTTTTGTTATCTATCTTTTACAGGCGATTCCAGAACCAGAGCAAAACCACGGAGGGGTTGGCGAGAATCCAGGAACCAACCAGAGAAAGGGAGACCCCGAAAAGAAGCACAGAGCACAGAGAACCTCAGTTCCAGAGAATGTGTGGTTTAGGAGACTAAAAGCTTGTTAGACACAGGTTAAATGTGAGCATAAAAGTGATGAAGAGTAATGAGAAGGACTTTAGTTATAGTTTGCAGGATTTCTATGTTATGTAAATTGCCCAAGAATAGTGTTAAGGCCAGATATATGTTACCCGTAGAGGGGGTGAAAAGCCAGGAGTAAATTTTAACTCTATAGAGGCTGTTTCCAAAGAGTGATAAAAAGTAATGTAGGACCTGTTATTAGGAAAAGCTAATTATATCTGTTTGGATTTTACCGTGAGCAGTGAGGGAAGTCAGAAGTGGGTTTAAACTGGGATTCTACTTAAAAAGGGGGTGTCATGGTCCTGGGCCACGTTGGCCCAGTATTCTTAGTTTTCATGTGTTTTTGTACTTTTGTTCTTTCATTATGCCATGGTTCCTAGGTTCTGCCAAAACGTTCCTTATTTGATTACCCCCTGTGTGCCCCTCTGTGTATCTGTGAGCCCTCGTTTCCCCTCCTTGTGTTTCATTCAATATTTTTCCCCAGCCCGTTATGTCTGTCCTCTCTCTCTCCGCCTGTCTAAACCTCTGTGCACTTCCTGTTTTACTTTGACAGTCCCTCGTCACTATGCGTCACGTTGTGTTCACTCCTGCCCTGTCTCGTTATGATTATCAGTGTCACCTGTGTTGCCAGTGTATTCCCACTTCCCTCGTTAACCCTCTGTGCATTTATGTCTGCGTCTCCCTCAGTTCTGTGTCGCGTTCTCCCTCATTCACAGCCGTGAATATGTTATAGTTTCCAGTTTAGTTTGTATGGTTTTCCTGTCCAGCAATAAAGCTGTGTTTTGAGTTCATTCCTGCCTCCGTGAGCTTGCGTTTGGGTCCTCATCCTGCCTGCACACAGCCGCAATCATGACAGGGGGTAATAATTAAGGGAGGACCGTTCACAGCCCAGCGCAAACGTGAGGTGCTGTCTAAGAGCTAGATGTTTCTTATATTTTAGCTATTACTGTCACATGAAAGTAAAACTTAATGGGATAAATTAGGGTTTATGTCGTCTTTTAAAAAAGATGAAAAGGGGGTCTGTTGGGATTTAAATATATATTCTTATTATTATTTGCTGATTATGTTGTTTATGTATAAGAGGCCCAACTCTGAGTACAGTCTGTGCCAAAAAGTACTGACAGGAAACTACATGCTTTTGCAGGAAATAGGAGCTGCAGCCAGAAAGTGAAACTAAGCAGAGTCTTTGATCGAAACTTAAAGTGTGTGTGACGTCTAGAGGAAGTATATACATAACTAGGCTTCCTGTTTGTGCTTCAGACCTGAGCTTATGTGTTCGTGTGTTCAGGTGTCCATTCCTGGGAATGAAAAATAGAGATCATCTTTTGAGCTTTGACCAATTTGAGCCATGTCTTTATCTCCGTAGGGAATACAAAGAACTGGGATTTAATACTTGTAGTTATAAAGAAAGCAATACTGTTAAACACAACACATTTTTTTTCTGCTCAGCTGCAGTATCCAGATGAAATACATAATCATATTACACAGTTTTCAACAAACTGCAACTTAGTAAATCCTCGAGTTAAAAGTAACTTTGTGTAAAACTGTTATACTTAGAGCAACTTTTAAGTGGAATAAATTGCCTTATAAAATTAGAGAATTAGCAACTATTCAAAACTTCAATGAACACTTAAAAGCTGATTTATAGAGCTTTTAGTTGTTGTAAATATTGTAAGAGATGATTTGTTTTTGAAATTTGTGTAATGTGTCTCAATGTTATTGATATTATTATTATTATTATTATCATTATTATTATTGATTGCTTATATTTTAATTGTGAAACCCCACTGTGGATGTAAAATTATGTGGATATTTTGAATCCACTTTCCACCTGTATTTGAAGGAAGACGAGCAACCTCTGTTGTGGAAACTAATGGGGTTCCTTTTGAATAAACAAATAACCAAACATAGGATTTATTATCAGTAAAAGATTATATATAAATCTATAAAATATTATAGAAATATGTAATAGGAAACAACAATATGATATAAATTATAAAATAATATAAAAGTGTGTGTGTGTGTGTGTACAATCAGGAGGGATGGGCATGATTTCAGTGTTTAAACAGTCATGAATTATTTTTAACACCAGGTTGGATGTAATGTGTTAGAACTACCAGCAGGTGGGGATAAGAGACCTTTAAGGTGTTTGGTGCCACACTCCACCTTCAGGTTTAAAACTAGTGTTAATGGAGGGAGTTTGAAGGTTCAGGTGTTCCACAACTGCATTTCACTCACTGCCTCTGTTTGTATCTCTGTCACTGCAGGACCAACATGGAGCGAGAAGTCAGCGCTCTCAGGAGGCCGACAAACCTCACAGAAGAAAGAGAGAGAAAACGTACACCTGTGACGAGTGTGGGAAGGATTTTGCTGTGAAGGCTAAACTAAAACAGCATCAGGTCATCCACACTGGAGAGCGACCGTTCAGCTGTGACTTGTGTGGAAAGTCTTTTTCCAGGAAGGGTTCCCTAAAACAACACCAACTCATCCACAGTGGAGTTAAAGCGTACACCTGTGATCAGTGTGGCAGAGCTTTTAATCGCAGTAGCAGCTTACAGAGTCATCTAGTTACCCACTCTGGAATTAAGGCATACAGCTGTGATGAGTGTGGGAAGGATTTTGCTGAGAAGGCTTCACTAAAACGGCATCAGGTCATCCACACTGGAGAGAGACCGTTCAGCTGTGACTTGTGTGGAAAGTCTTTTTCCTTCAAGGGTTCCCTAAAAAGACACCAACTCCTCCACAGTGAAGTTAAAGCGTACAGCTGTGATCAGTGTGGCAGAGCTTTTACTCACAGTAGCAGCTTACAGAGACATCTAGTTACCCACTCTGGAATTAAGGCATACAGCTGTGACATCTGTGGAAAAACTTTCAGCCACAGAGGAAGCCGAAATATACACCTACGCATTCACACCAGACATGATGTGTACTGCTGTGAACAGTGTGGCAAATACTTTGCTACAGACAAACAGTTACAACTACACATGTTTAACCACACTGAGGGACGACCTTATAAATGTGACCTGTGTGAGAAGACTTTTAAATCTCCACGTTACTTGAAACTACACCACCAAATCCACACCAGAAAGAGACTCTACAAGTGCAGTTACTGTGAGGTATGTATTTGTATTTTTATCATGTTAGCAATTCTACTGCATGGAAAAGCAGCTCTGAGTGATTATTCAGATTTTCATTTCAGTTATGATTTTATTATTACTGTAGTGTTATGGTGGTAGTATTATAGTTATTGCAGCCCAGTAAACTGAGTGTGTTAACTGAAACAGTAAAATGTAATGGGACGTCTGCAGAGATGCTCTTTATTTCAGGCGACGTTCAGGATAAAAGTGTTGAAGGACTGACTTACACTGTCTTTGTGTCTTTGTTTAGAAGCAGAGCGACACAGAAGGATCCAGTTCTCAACCCTGTCATCACTGTGGTGGTGGGAAAGAGTTTCATTGTGACCTCTGTGGAAAAACTTTCAGTCAGCAAGCCACCCTAAAAACACATCAACGTAGACACACTGGAGACAAACTGAAATACTGCAACGAATGTGGGAGAAGCTTCACCAGATCATATGACTTAAAGAAACATGAACTGATTCACAGTGGGGTTAAAAAGCACCTCTGTGATCAGTGTGGGTCATCCTTCACCACTGCAGGTGAGCTTAAAATACACAAACGAGTCCACACAGGAGAGAAACCATACAAGTGCAGACACTGTGACAAAAGCTTCTCACATTCAGGTAATCGTAACAAGCATGAACGTACACACATGGAAGGAAACTACAGCTGTGACCAGTGTGACAAGAGCTTCAGGATTCTCAGTTCATACTCCAAACACAAACGATCCCACGTTACTAATAAACTGTTTCACTGTTACCAATGTGCCAAAACATTCACTTCATTGTCTGCTCTGTGCAAACATCAGAGTGATCACTCAGGGCTGAAATCACTCCCATCACTGGATCACAGTGAATCTGAAGAGACAGAAAGATCGTCTGGTTTCAGAGTCAGACTCAAAAAGCTTGAGATCAGGCTCCACAGAGTTCAGATAGAATCATTTAAACTTGTGTTGAACTGAACTGGTTGCTGGGCTGAACTTCTACATAATACAGATGCACATGGGATCTTATTTTCTGTTGTTTTACTGAGTCAGTTTTGTCCTTTTTTCTCTGTCCTGGTTTTTCTCGTCTGTAAATAATTGAAACTCAGTCAAATAGTTCATTGTTCTCCAGCAAAACGTTTTGAAAACTCATGTTTAACCTTTAAAACTCTGACATGTTTTAGCACACAAGGCTTCATCGGGGAGTTCACTCATGATTGGACCATGAAAATAAAGGTTTTTAGCTCTTTCAAAGAGAGTCTTGGAGGTGTTTGATGTTTTTGTTTTTTCTGAAACCACCTGAAAGAAAAACTATTTTTCTTGCTTTATGTAGTGTGCAAGTTTTTAATGTTTCTTTCATCTGTGATGTTCTTGAATGTGTTCACATGAAGCTGGTACAAATAAACTGTCCTTTTAGCTTTAGCTCCTAATTTATTCATTAGTTATGGATGTAGCACAGCAGCAGTTTCTTGATTAACACATGGAGGGTTCAGAATCTGATGGTAAATAATGTTTTGTGTCCTTGTACACATCATACAGCTCAGCTGTTCCACAGATGTCAGGTTTACACAGTGGGATGGTTTGTAAGAACGCAGCTCTCCTGTGGATAAATCCTTACTCTTAGTCCAAAGATGCAGCTTGTGGGAATAGGTTAATTGGATAATCCAAATTGCCACTAGGTGTGAATGTGCGTGAATGTGAGTGAGAATGCTTGTCTGTCCCCGTGTGTTGGCCCTGTCCAGGGTGTACCCCGCCTCTCGCCCTATGACAGCTGGGATAGGCTCCAGCGCCCCCGCGACCCTGAAAAGGATAAGCGGAAGCGAATGGATGGATGGGACTGAAGTGACAAATGGAAACATGTTTAAAAAACACAATGTGAGAGAGACGTTGAGGTCCTTAGAAATTACCCTGGGTTTTTCTGTCACCCTGCTAGATGTTACACACCTCGTTATTGGACTGATTTCTACTGCTGGACTATTCCTGCGGAGAGTCACAATACTCTTACTAATTAGCTCCCTTTCACACCTTTGGGGATATTTATTTTTGTGCTTGCAGTGCTGTGAGCCAGAACAGCGAGAGAAAAATCTGCAACAGCAACGAGCTGAATGCTTAAGTGAATCCCAGCAGCTGCACATGTGCTACGCTGATTTAGAGGATATCTTTGCTCTGGATTTATATTAATACTTTTTCATTTCTATATGATTCTTCTTGCATCTAAACAAAGATGATTCAATTTGATCAATTTTGATGGCTCTTCGTGCTCGGGTGTAAATGAGATGTAACATTTGCTTTTGGTTTGGTTCTCCTGTACAGAACCTTGCAGTACAACAGAAACCTAAAAACATTATTTGTAGTTGTTATTCTTAGTTGTTCTGATGCCTTAATACCACAGGGTGTAATTATGAAGTTATTGAGCTGCACATACTTTACGACCTGCTTAAGTTCGAGGTCACGGCGTCTGTAGAGCAGCTGGAACATAATGAAGTCTACAAGATTAAAGTTTTGTCTTCTCTTATTGTTCTTTCTGCTGCTTGGTTTGATGGATCTGAGAGCTTTTGTTTTTATTACTGTTATTATAATTATCATTAATATTTTACTCTTTAGAAGCTTTGAAATAGTGTTTGTGTTTGAAAAAATTGATTTAAGAATAGAATAGAAACATCTGTCCTTCTGAAAATCGCCCAAAGGCACGGAGACAAAGTCAAAGGATGCAACCTGTAACTTTCTCTTCCTTCATGTCAGTAACATCATCGATTATTTATATAAAATGCATATAGCAACAGTAACACTTTAGTTTGGATTTCATGATTTCTGTAACTGGAAAATATTATTTTGTTTAAAGACAGAAGTGACCGCATAGTTGCAACATTAAAGTGAAATATTTAATAGTCTAATAACAGATTAAATGCTGTGTTGAGGCTGTTGTTTGAGAAGGAGAGAAGCTGCAGAAAGGCATGTAAGACTGCAACTCTGCTTCCTGGTCCCAACTCAACTCATAGTCATATATTAGGGGGTTTAATAAATTTGTCCATATTTCTAGAAATGAGAGCTGCTCCATCCAAAGTGGGATGGATGTTGTCTCTCCTAACAAGACCAGGTTTCCTCCAGAAGGTTTGCCAATTATCTATGAAGCCCACATCGTTTCTTGGACACCACTCAGACAGCAACTTAAGGAGAACATGTGGCGAAACGTCACTCCTGGTCTGTATCCCAATTCAGGGTCTGCATTTCCCTGAATTCTACGGATGTGGCTGTGTAGACTTCGTGGCCCAACATATCCCAGATTGCATAGCGCGGCGGTGGGTGTGGATAATCTTGCCAAATAAAACGGTGGAAGCGGAGCGGCCAAAGAGTAAACGTTTAAAAGTAAGTACTGATATGATGTCTCAACAGGACCTGGAAAAACTAGTCCATGCATTCATCTTTAGCAGGCTTGATTACTGTAACAGCATCTTTACAGGTCTACCTAAAAAATCAGTCAGACAACTACAGCTCATTCAGAACTCTGCTGCTCAAGTCCTCACTAAGACCAAAAAAGACCAAAAAAGTGGACCACATCAGTCCAGCTCTGAGGTCTTTACACTGGCTGCCTGTCCGTCAGAGGATAGACTTTAAAGTTCTGATGATGGTCTATAAAGGTCTGAATGGTTTAGGACCAAAATACATCAGTTACCTCCTGACCCAGTATGAACCTTCCCTCAGGTCATCTGGATCCAGTCTTTTATCAGTTCCCAGGGTCAGAAAGCGACACGGAGAAGCTGCATTCAGCTTTTATGCTCCATATATTTGGAACAAACTCTCAGAAAGCCTCAGATCAGCTGAAACACTCAGTTTATTTAAATCCAGGTTGAAGACTCACCTGTTCTCAGCTGCATTTGAATAAAACACCAAATCCACACTCTTAAGTTAAAGGTTTTTAAAATCAATTTTAAATCATGCTTTTTATTTGTTTTTGTTTTTTAATGTCTCTGTAAAGCACTTTGAATGGCCTTGTTGTTGAATTGTGCTATATAAATAAACTTGCCTTGCCTTACTGAATATTATGCCACTTATTTATGTGCAAATGTTTAATAATGAAGAACATTAAAACATGACTGTTGGCCACATGTCGGCAAAGTTATGTGACATTAGTGATGTTTGTACTAACTTGGTTTTAAAGCCTTTACTTTAAAATATACGCTGTTCGATAGTTGACCTTAATCTTACAGAGAATGTGATGATTTTATGGATAATTAAAGTCAGTCATATATCCAAAAACACAACAAGCTGAAAGTCAGTGATGCTGCTCGGTTTGCAGTCCTGAATATCACGGCACAAGCAGGATTCACTGCACTGTTAATGTTAGCTGTGTTATATTGCTGCCTCTGTTCGGTGGTGTCGAGCCAAACGGACTTTAACGTGTGTTTGAACGAGCTGACGGTTCACTCGTTAAGATGAAAGAAAGATGCTTTAATCACAGGAGTCACACATGTGTCCACTGGACCATCTGGAACTCTTCTTGTTTAGCACCCGTAATAACACAAACACTAAATCCTCCTTCTCTTGTGCTATTTTGTAGCAGTGTGTACACCTGAGACTGTCACCTGTCTGTCTGTCCTGCACTCTCTCTCTGTTTCTTTCTCTCTGATTGTGGAATAAAAGTATGAACATGTATTTATAAGTTACACTTGTGTTTGAATCCTGCAGCTTATCACACATTTGATTTCCATGTGTGACAACTGCAAGTGTCCAGAGTGAGGACAGACTGAGGGACCCACTGCTGCACATCATCTGTGAGGCTTTGCACCCCTGATGATCCACCAGGACAAACTCAGCAGTGTGTGAGGAAGAGGAGGAGGAAGAGCCAGCAGCAGCTGACAGATGGAGAGAATAGACAGACTGTTCCCTGTTTGTGAAGGACTGCTAGAAAAGTTTAACATAACTAATTGTCTGTCCTGAATCAGTCTTATCAGGTAATGTTCAAATAATGTTATCATTCCAGTGTTTTCAGTGTGGGAGAAAGTACTCAGGGCCTTCAAGTTACACACTATGAAAGGCAGCAACAAGTTTATTAGTTTTGGACATTCTACCTGCTTCCTGGTCTTGGATAAGCAGAAGAAGATGGATGGTTATTCAGCCAAACGGGAAGCAGATGGTTCTTCTTACCAACAAAAGGGAAGCTGCTGCTGATGATGATAAAGGAAGCTACATCATTGTCAGAGGAAAATTGTACATAATGTGATCAGCTGCATGGAATGTGCTCTTTTAGGATCACTAAGCAAGCAAATGTCTACGTGACTTTTTACATGAACTCTTGTGTGATAAACTTATTTACCAGCAGCTTCCTCTTTTCTAAGAACATGCAACTTAGAAAAGGGGAACCTCAGCTCTGAGTTCTTAGAATAACTTTGTTATCTTTGTACACACTCAAGCTCGTATAAATAAAGATTGCAGACAGTGATACAGCGCGGGTCCGTGAGTGCCTCTTGCGAGTACGAGCGCTCTATGACCGTCAACTGCAGACAACTGCAGTGTTTGTGTTTTCTAACTCAGATGTCTCAGCTGAAGAACTGTGGGGTAATTTTTAGAAATCCTCCATCAATCATTTATATAAATGAATGCACAAAGGATACAAACTGAGAGGAGAAGATAAGTTATTAAATCAGCTCTCTGATGGGTCAAAACCCGGTCTGCTCTCATGTGATGTGTGCACAGTCTGCTCTGTGTGTTGGTACTGTGTAGATAAACTCAGAGCAGATACACAAAATGAGTCCGACTGCAGCTGTTTTGAATCCACATGATTTCATTTATTATTCAGTTGTTGTCATGGTCCGCGGCCCGGCGTTCGAGGAGCGGATGGGATGCTCATGCCCACGGGCGTGGCTGTTGATTCCACACCTGCATCTCATCCCGGGCGATCAGCAGGTGGACTATTTCACCCAGCCCAGCCTGCCGATCCACGCCAGTCCGTTAGTCGTCTTACAGCGGTGACGTATTCTTACGGGGAGTGATTGTGAAGACCGTCTTTTGTCTGTATGAGCGCTGATTGTTTCCTGTACACTCAGATAACAGCTCGGCGTGTTTTTGAGCCACCTGCCTGTCCACCTGCCCGCCTGGAGTTTGATCACTGTCAATAGCCTTCTCCTCGCCTTCCTGGTGCTCCCCGCGGACCCTCACCCCTCCCTCCGGCTTCCACGGCCCCGCTTTGACTGTGAGACTCTTACACTCCCCCTCTTATGCTGCTATTTTCCCCGCGCCCCAGTAATTCTTTTCCTTTTTCTGTTACAGCCTCCCACGGTCCCGTTCCCGGCGTTCCTGCGCGACTCTCTTCCCGGTGCCTCGTTTTCTCTAGTTTCACGTGTGTTGTTCTTTTACCCTCCCGGGACACCCTTGGTTAAAATAAAGTTTGTTTTTTGCGTACTCCTGTGTGTGTTGGCTCCGCTTCTGGGTTCTGCTCGTGCACTGAACTTCGGTTCATGACAGTTGTTGTACATTAACAAAATTCCAAGAGCAAAAAGGAACGTCAAACAGAAGGTTTTACTGTTTTACTACAACATAACAGTCTAACAGCTGGGTGGGACATTCCCAACATTTACTGTCTGGTTTCATCATTATAAACATTTTAATGAAATAAAGATCACTGTGTGTGTGGCTCTGATGGATTATTTATGAAACAGAGCAGTAACTTTGAGTGAACAAGCTCACTGGATTAATTCAGATGTCAGTGTAAGTGAGGAGGCTTTTTTTGCACCTCAGGGCCACCAAAAAAAAAAAGAGTTACAGAAATTTTTTGTGAATGTACGACACTGGACTGTTTTTCTTTTTGTTTCATTTGTACTTAAGTAACATTGTTGAGAGTTTTCTGGACTAAAGTTAAGCTGAAATATATCACAAATATATAAAGAGAAACTGAACTAAAAACTTGAAAAGTGGCTCTTAAAGTTTATATTTGTTGTATATCTGACATTCACAACATGTCAGAAAAATACAGAAACATTAAAGTCAATAAAGAGTTCTGGTTCTTCTTCACTCTGGTAAATTTAATTCTGTCTATGAAGTGCCATAACATTGTCAAAATAGATGCAAACTGTTTGTTAAGTACATTATTATAAATATCAGTAATATGTACATTGCTAGTAAATCGTTTTAGTTAACCCCAATAATCTGCAGCTACCACAGTTTGACCAGTAGAGCAGAGATTAAATGCGAGTCAAGATCATTTGAAGCTCACCAGAGTTTTTAGTCTTCAGCAGTTTGAAGCTCATTAATGTGCTCCTGCTGTGCTTTCTTTATAAGCTGACATTTAACAATAAAAGAATAATGCTGTGGTGTTAGTGTTAGTGCTCGTGATATAGGTCTTAGCTGATCAGTGATATTTAAAGACAAACAATTATTATTGTGTATTTTTACTTATTTATTAAAACTATATATCACACTTTACTTGGAAAAATGACAACATGAACAGTTTATGAACTTTTTTTTTACACTTCCAAGAACTCTGATTTCCACGGCCTTGAGTTAAGTTTCTGCTCTGAATTCAGAGTTAGGCATGGGTATCGTTTAGGTTTTATCCGATACCAGTACCAAACTGGTACTTTTGAAACGGTGCCGGTGCTTAAAGAATGGAGAACACAAAATTGGTCCCAAAACCTCACATGTTCAGCTGTTTTTTTTGTAAAAATATAACAATGTTAGCCTTTTCTGCAGCTATGGGGCATATATGTAGCTTACCATCACCAGTGTGTGAATGTGTGTGTGAATGGGTGGATGACTGGATATGTAAAGCGCTTTGGGGTCCTTAGGGACCAGAAAGGCGCTATATAAATACAAGCCATTTACCATTTACCATATGGTATCACTCTTGGCTGGAAGCAGTGCATAATGGAAAAAACACAAACTTTGTCCAAAAACCTCTCATGTTTAGCTGTTTTCCACTTTTTCTTTGGTCATTTTAGCCTTTTTGGCCAGGGTGAAGGGAGCATCTGCCACCAAACAAGAAGACAGCCGCATGTAACTACGACGGTGTTTGCTAGTTCATCTTACATGCATTAACCTGGTTAGCGTACTCAACGTGAATTACACATGAAAAACATTAAGCTACTCACGCAGAGAAGAACGGCTGCTGCTGCCATCATCATCGTCATCATTTCTGCTACACTGGCAGGGCTAGGGGCCAGGACTCTACTCTTCGGGTTTTTGGGGATTGTTGCTAACTCCGGGTCAGATTACAGGCACCACACCCGCAGTAGATGTGCTTGGTGGGAGGTCTCGCAGCAAGCTATCAAATAAGGCGCATTTCTCTGCTTTTTTTAAAAAAAAACACTATGCGGCGCACTTTTAAAAAAACGCTGACACCTCAAATCCAGGTGTTTCATTGGATTTGAGGTGTTACCTCCTTTGACAGTATCACAGTATCAGCTGTGACCGCTTCGCCTTGGGCATTTTTAATCTGTACCTCTGCTCTAAAAGAACGTACTGGACCCGCCTACTATCCTCGGAAATGTAAAATGATTGGCTAGAATCCAAAGTGCATCACAGCTCAGGGAAAAAAAAGCACAATGTGCTGCTTTTCGGTCTGGTTACTACCGTTTATGTCAGAACCGGTGCCATCCCTACTGCTGAGTTTGACTCTATCAGCTTCTGCACTGATATAATTTAAACAGACAGTCTTCCACTCCTGTCTTCAACCCACTCACAGGAAGCGCCAAAACGCTGAAGTTCCAAAAATGGAGAGGTGCTCAAAAGCGGACAACATCATCTTCATTGCTCTGCGCTGTCCCCGAGGCGCTGCAGGGCCTATAACACTGACGGTGTCATAAAACACCGTGGACGGACACGTTCTCAAAAACACCATTCCTTCCCTTCTCTCCTCCTGGTTCCAGAACTTTCTGTGTGTCCTCAGAAATCCTCAGTAGGTTTTTATTCTTTGACTTTTAGATTAACAGTGTTTGATCTCCTAAAACCAGAGACAGGTTCTCGGGATCAAAACATTGCCCGTGAAAACAATCAGACTGATCCACAGAGTGCCTGTTGCACTAATTTAAGAGCTGGCAGGGCGGCTGACCCGCTTTCTCACGCGCTTTCTGTGTGCAGCTGACGCGCACACAGAACATGTGGAACATCACCCACGCGGTCTTTACGGCTATGCTGTGGAACATGACATGATATTTGCCTGTTCGAAGTTGATTCGCATGTATCCATTGGCTGGTCTGGGCCCAGTTGGCCAATCACCCTCTAAGGATCACTACAAATGAGCAGTTCCCTGGCCAGCTGGTGGCTGCTGGCTTGTGCTGTGACAAACATTTGCGAACAGGCTTCTTTGTGTTGTGTGTGGTGGGAGGCTGGACAGGTAAGCTGGGCTAGCCTATACACTGGTTGCAGGTTTTAAACTGTTAGACACACTAGGTTATGCGGTTAATGCCACTTTTGTATGTTTTTACTAGTGATGGCCAAATGAAGCTTTATGAACCATTGAAGCTTGTATTGAAAACGGTTCATTACTCGAAACTTTTCAACACAGTCCTCTCTGGTGACATCTGGTGGCCAAAACAAAACAAATGCAAACAGCCAGAACACAAAGCTGGAAAACCCACTGACCAAAATCAACTCAAAATACTCCCACACAACAGAACCAAATCTCTCAGTAGAATGATCCGTGGTTTGCTATCTGTCACCATCAAAACACTCCAAAAATCCCGCGAATGATTCACTTCCTTCCATTTGAATCAGGTACCGAAGCAGTTACGTGCGTAATGAAGCTTCGGACGTCACTGGTCACGTGACTTTTGCCAAACAAAGCAAGCCTCGACACAGTGCTTCTGAACCAGTGTTGTTTTTTTCCACACACGCTGCGGAGCGTCAGCTTCAAGCGGTTCATTACTAATTTTTTTACTTTCTTTGATTTGGCTCAACCGCCCGGTCCTCCTCCCCCACCTCTTTTCTTTTGTTAAGTTTGACTATCAAGGCAAGCAACCAATAAATCCTGCCTGATTCTTAACTGTTCTGTTGTCACCTCCTTCATTGCTTGTGGTTGTCCGGTGTTGCTGTCTCCTTCCTACCTTTGCCTCCACCATGGCGGGGAGGACGTAACAACTTCGATTCCAATCAGATTTCAGAAAAGTTAGACTGGTTTTAGATTTCAAAATGAGAGCCCTGTGAAATTGCCAGAATGCATATATTATGTATTTGTTTCACCTCCAAATTCCATTAAAAGTAAACTTCCTGTTTATATGCAAAGCTTCAGTCTAAGTGAATGTTAGGTGAGACAACTTTAGTTTACCAAAGAAATGCAGAAAATATGTTCCAACCAACAATAAGCCAAGTAAAAAACAGAGTGCTACAATAGATAACTACAATAGATATACAGAGGAAGTTAATTTTATTACCCTAAAAAAAATTGGAATTTTGACCACAGAACATAAATAACAAATGTTAACCCTGAGAAATTTTACAATCCAATCATTTCAAATTTGATGCCTAATGTAAGTATCAAAAATGTTCTTTTAGACAGGCAGAGAGGAGTGGACTGTTTCAAAGTAGGAAAGACATCTGTGTTCAGACAAATCTAAGTTTGACATTCCTCTTGGTAATCACATACGTCATATTCTCTAAGCTAAAGAGGAGGGAGACCTACAGTTCGGTTCAAAAGCCAGCATCTCTGATGGTATGGAGGTGCGTAAGTGCGTACGGTATGGGCAGCTTGTATGTTTGGGAAGGAACTATGAATACTGGTTTTATAAATGTTTTAGAGCAACATATGCTCCCCTCCAAGTGATGTCTATTTCAGGGAAGGCCTTGTTTGTGTTTGAGCAGGACAACACAAAACCACATACTGCAGCTATTACAACAGCATGACTTTGTCAGAGAAGAGTAGAACGAGCAGCTGTTTCCATTATCTAGAGCCTTCTTCACTGTGTTTCATGAAGAAGAAGCTTATTGAAGGGGAGAGGAAGCAAAGTTATGCTTCACAGCATAAACCACGCTGTGAGCAAAGAGAGTTGAAAGGCCTCCCGACTGTATCAGATGCATCTCATTTCAAAGATGTGATAGTCTGATCCAGTTAAAGAGCCAGGCTCTGCTTACAAGCTGCACATCAGGCTCATAAAGGATCATATTTATTAATTCTACAGGTGACAATAAACCCTCCCACACAGATGCAGTAATTTAAACTCATCTATCTTCATCAAAGACAACCGCAAACTATTCAGCTGCTAGAAACCTTTATCAAAGCAACACTAAAACTCCAGAAAGTCATAAGTTTGATGCTCAGACACCTTCAAACTGATTTGAAAAGAAGAGTAGATGCTACACCCTGGTAAACAGGCCCCTGTCCCAACTATTCTGAGACCTGTAGCAAATTTGAAATGAGCTCATTTAGTGGATGAAGTCGTATTTTTTCTGTTTAAACATGTGTTATGTTATTCATGTTAAATAAAATAAATACAACATTGGTTAATTTTGTTCAAATTTAAAGAATGGCCCCACTATCCTGGAATTCAGCTTGTAGTTTAGTTTGGCAAAAATGCTTTAACTGCCTGATGAGGCACTGATGGGAGTGTTTACTGACTTATTACAACTGTGAGTCAGACTAAGCCTCTGTGTCAGGAAACAACTTTGAGGTCAAGCGGTCAGTTACTGAGAAATTTGCTTAGTACTGCAGAAATATGTGATTAGAAAGGAATCACAACTCACAGTGTGCACGTGAACACACGCACACATATTCAGACCACCTTCACTTTACTGTGATTATGTTGTTTGCTGAACCAACTTTCAGTTTGGATTCAGGAGACAGACACCATCTTACTTTTAAGATTAGCCTTAAAACTTTCCTTTGTGATAAAGCATATGGATAAGACTGGATCAGGTGACCCTGAATTCTCCCCTAGTTATGCTTCAATAGACGTAGGCTGCTGGGAGATTCCCATGATGAGAGTTTTACACTTCAGTCATGTTTTTCACTCAATGTTCTTACACACAACTCTGCATTTAGTTGTTCGTTATTATTAATACATGGCACACTGTGGTTTTGTCCTGTCTTCCTCCCCTCATCCCAACCCAGTTGCAGTTTTTCTCACTTTCTCTAAACCTAAACATTTAAAATGCTGGGTTTTTTCATAACTCAACTCCTGGGTAAAAGCCGTAGGTTCGTAAGTTGGGTTAGTTTGACCAAATATTGGTTCAAAAGTTGCGACTCGGGACTTCTTGATGCATGCTCAATCATCCAGTTAAGTAAATCTCACTCAATCTCAGCTGACTGCATGTTTTTCCAACCTTATAAACAGTATTTTTGGCCGTCATGTCTGCAGCCTGCTAGGCACTCAAAGAAAGCTGGACTTCATTGAGATACCAGCTATTTGCTCTACGGGGGAGTCATATTAAAAACAGTCTCCACTAGATTTTGTTCTTTTTACTTTTAATCTATTGTCTTGGCTATTTTACTAAGTCTCTGAAACGAAAATGTATATAAATGGCCCACTTATTATAAATTCCCTGGCAAATAAAGGAGAAATAGTTTGTGTATCAGGTACTATTTAGACTTGATCCTGTTGGCATCATTGTGTCCTTTATTTTTAATTAAATGCATATTTAGCTCAGGTTAATATCGATCGTCCAATATCTTGATCAGATTCCACGCACATTGAGTAAGACATTATGCACATAAGACACGACATCCACAGGAGTGCACAATAAAAACAAACATAGTCGGATAAAGTTTACTCGCTGTCTGTTGAGCCGCCTATGGACCGTGTTGGTCAAAATTCGCTTATAATAATTTAAGACATTATCTCTTTTGGGTTTTCTTTTATGTTTAGAAAAGAAAATAATTTAGTCTTTTGTTTAGTTGCTTTTTATTTTATGTATTTTGATAACTGTAATTAAAATCAAAGAAAATAGTTCTCATGCACAGTCGGTGTGGGGATCTGACGTTTCGGTATCAATCCGCAGACTGGTATAAAACCGCAGGAGCGCCAGAAACAGACTGTTGCTGTTCGGTCTGTGTTCTGTGCGTACAACTGAAGGTTGCACTAGTTTGGTTTTGAATTTTGAGTGCGGAGGAGACATTGCCCCTAAAACTATCCGACTGATTCGGAGAGGAGAGTGCCTCTGTTCCACTAAATTAAGACTAAAAGGTCAACCTTCTGTGTACGCACAGAACATGGATGACATCATCCGCACAGTCTTTACGGCTGTGCTATGGACCCTCGCCTCATCCCACGAAGGTAAGTAGAAACCACATGTTTAAGTTAGAAGGCTTTTGTTTTCTCTGTGTAAAAGTTTCTATAAAAGGCCTGCTGGTTCTTGAATTTGCAGTCTCTATTCACTATTTAGTCACTATTTTTTTTAAAACAATGTTTAGCTCTCAATAACTAGAAGGCGAGCAGATGTGTGAATTATTGTTGGTGACACGAAACTGCGTGAGCTGCCGTTAAGCCAGCCTCAGCTTCGAGAAGGTTTTTTGCCTGTTGTGTGCGTGTGTATACTAGATATTGTGGTGAGAGAAACCGACACCATATTTCAAAATAAAAGCCCTTTATTCTCGCCTTATTTTTTTCCCTGTCTCATTTAAAATTGTTATTAAAAGTGAATTTTCTGTTTCCACAAACTAATTTCACCCTAGGTGGACAGTAAACATTTTCACAGAACTATTATGTCAATATCAAGTCAGTCTGATTTTTAGATTTCAAAATAAGAGCCCTTGGAACGTGTTTATGAGCCATTCTTCTGAATTCAGAACGTCCTGTTTATACAGACTAATTTCACTTCAAATCAACAGCATACATCGTCACAGTGCTCCTGGATTAATGTCAGTCTGGTTTTGGATCTCAAAGCAAGAGCCATGTGAAATTGCCTGTATACATATATTATATATTTATTCTCGCTCCAAATGCCATTAAAAAGAAACTTCCTGTTATTTAATTAGCAGGTTTGTATATAAAGCTTCAATCTAAGTGAATGTTGAGTGAGACGGCTTTAATTTAAAAAAAAAAAAATGCTGAAATATGCTCGAACCAAGAATAAGCAAAGAAAAACAAGATCACTTGCCTACATCAGATGAAATTGTCCTGAACCGCCACTGTGCCTCAGAGCAGCAACATCTTTCGCTTGTATGTTTCCGTCCTCCATTTGATTGGCTACTTTTTTCCTTTTTTTTTTTTTTTTTTTTTTTTTTTTTAAATGTAACTGGGAAAATTGCTATTTTTACTCTTACTGAATTCTCGCAACGTTTTCAGCTGATACCTCTTTCAGAGCCACGTATCTCTCTGATAACAAATTGTGTGCCAAATGTCGATGTCGGTGTCAACTCTGCCTCCTGTGGTTCAGCGGAGCTAGGAAGCCTTTCTTTGCTAAAACCTTTCTAACCTCTGCTTTGTGTTTTTATTGTTTGAGACCACAAAAACTTTACAATTAAATCTGGACAGAACATCACTCTCCCATGTCGAGCTTCAAACACGTCCTTCATAGCTGTAGAGTGGAGCAGATTTGACTTAAAGCCAGAATATGTACTTTTAAGCCGTGACGGGCACTTTGACCCACACAGCCAGCATTTATCTTTTATGAATCGAGTTGATCTGCAGGAAAGAAAGATGAAGGATGGAGACGTGTCTTTGATTCTGAAGAACATGAAGATTGATGACACTGGAACATACGAGTGTCGTGTCTTCATGGAAGAAACACGCTCATGGAAATCCATCAGCATCATCTACCTGAGTGTTGTTGATCCTCCAGGTGAGTGAGTAGAGTTGAGTGTGTGTGTGTGATCAGAGGTGAAGCTGCTTCCTGGTTGTTGTTTGTTTTCTAAAGATGTTGATGAGACTTTGTAGAAAGCAGCTGACACCTCACACCTGTTTCTCACCTGCAGGTCCGCCAGTAGAGAATCGACCTGTGGGACTGATCATTGGAGTCATCGTTGGTCTGTCAGCTGTGGTGATTTTTGTGGCCTGTCTCATCTATAAAAATCCTGAAAAAAGACAAAACATATTTCTTGTTCCATCTTGTCACGAACGGATACGACATTTCTGTAGACGAGCAGAGGCTCATGTAACATCGGCAGTAATATAATTTCCCTTCCCTTTCCCCTTTCATCCCCCTTCTTGAATTGCCACCTTATCGTGGTGGAGGGGTTTGTGAGCTCAGACAATCCTGGGAGCTGAGGTGTTTGGAGCGTTCAGCTCCTGGTAGGGTCTCCCATGACAAACAGGTCCCAGGTGATGAGCCAGACTAAGAGCAATTCAAAAAAACATTGTCCTGTTTGTACCAATCATGTGGACAACAGCTAAATCTGATTTAGTGACCTAATGTTACCTAAGACATGATTGCGGGTTATAAAAACCTGTGATAATGAAAGGACAATATGTAACTGTTAAAAGTAATAAAATCATTTAAACTTGAAACACCAGACCACACAACTCTGTACGAACACACCAACATTTTGGCTGGTTTGGACCAGGTAAAGACAACATTCTGTTGTATCCTGTAAATTCAGCAGGATACAACAGAATATCCAGAAGGTATACTGAAAGTATACCAGCTTTCTATTGACTGGGACACTTCAGGCTAAATTATGTGTTCACTGCATCTAAAAAAACAATGATGCTATGATGTTGTTGTGTTTATTATCAGGTGATTTGTATGTTCATGTCAGTAAGAAATGGAATCAAAATTCTTAGATTAGCAGTTTTATTGTTGCTGTGCACTGAAAGCAGCAGTTTGGGAATCAGATTGTTGTTTAAAATTTACTTGGTGAAATGTGTTTGTTTGTTGTTGTTTGTTTTTTTTGTTTGTTTGTTTTTTTTCTCTCCTCTTCAGTACTTTGTGTGATCCTGATACTGACTGTGATCAGTGTGACTGCAGCCATGGTTGGTTTTCTGTGCTGCAGAACTGTTAATAAAAGCTGTTTATTGCATGTTTGGTCTGTGTGTCTGGTCTCTCTGGTAGCAGTAACTCAGATTATCAGTGGTTAACCCTTTGGCTGCTGGTTATTGGTGCTATTCTATCACACCAGAGTGATCTTTTTTTTTTTTTTTTTAACTTCAAAAATTAACTACAATAGATATACAGAGGAACTTCATTTTATTACCCTAAATTAAAAAATGAATGTATTTCAAATCACAGGTAGCAGTGGTGGTGTTGTTTCAACACTTTTAAGTGTGTTTAAAAGTGTTTTAGCCGCGTCGTAATCTTCACATGTCTGGTCAGGTTGTCAACATAGGACATGTTTGCAAAAATGCTCAGATGTTTTCAGAGATTTCACTGCTGTGCTAACAGTCAGCATGCAGAGTGCACCGAGGGGGTTACGTCAACCGGTTTGTTTACATATTCCACTCTCCGTGTTCCACATGTTGCATTCGCAGATTCTCATTTTCACCGAACGATCGTCTCTTTCCGCCTGCTTCTGTAACATAAAGAACGAGCTGACATGTTTCTCACGACACCAGCGATCAGCTCAACAGACCGTCAGTTTACCTGCATGCATCCTCCTCACCTGTCAGCCGTTTAACACCTGCTGCTAATTCAAGAAACACGCCCACGTTACCTGGTGATCGTCACAGTTTAACTGGGCAGCCGGTGCTCGATATAACGCAATGTCAGCGCATTTTTCTGCAAAAGATAAGTAAATATAGTATTTTTCCCGAGGGCAGAGCTGCTGGAGCTCGTTTCCTTACAAGGCACTTTATAGGCGAAGCCACTTTATCAGCAGCTGAGATGTGCACAGTCTCCTCTGTGTGTTGCTACTGTATAGATAAACTCAGAGCAAACACACAAAATGAGTTACGCTGAGGCTGTTTTGGATTCACATGATTTAATTTATTTATAATTTATTAATAAGTTGTTGTTCATTAACAAAATTCAAGAGAGACAAAGAAAGTCAAACTGTCTCACTGTTTTGCAGCAACATAGCAGTCTGACACCTGGGCGGGAAGTTCCCAACATTTCCTGTCTGGTTTCAGTCATTATAAAGATTTTAATGAGATAAAGATCACTGTGTGTGTGGCTCTGATGGATTAACAGAAGCTTTGCTGCTGAACTGTTTTTGAGCCTCATGTTGATGCCACTAACAAAAAAGTTCAGCAAAGCCTTCTCTTATTAAGGAGATTGAGATCTTTTAATGTATCATCTGACATGTTGTCCTTGTTTTCAGACGTTTTATGGAATCTGTTATTTCTTCCTGTATCACTGCTTGGTTTGGTAACAAGAATTTGAAGAATAAGAATTGGTAGGGACGTTTGGTGAAAACTGCCAGCAAAGTCTCAGGGCATTGGCAAGATGGGCTTTTGCCCTTTTTTAACAAGTACCTGTGAAGAAGACCAAAAGACTGCAGGTTTCCTTTATCCCTACTGCAACTTGTCTCCTTAATGGTAAACAGCTGTCTTGTGGCTGTTTATAACTGTTTATTTTAAGCTTATTGTTGCCTTTGCTGCTAAACTAATTTACACTTGTGGGACAATACAGTATTGAATTGGACTGATTCTGTAGAAAAACAGTGAATCAGTTCCAACAAAAGAAACAGGTGGAGCTTTGGGGCAGCTTTTTAGAAACCTCGATGCTTTTTTCTGCTATGATTAAGACGATGAAAGCACCAGCCTCATGTGACCTCGAGTATTAACAACAACAGCACATAATCACCAAGCCATTAATCTCAACCTCCTGAGACATTTCCAACATCATGTGATGCTGGAAGCGCCTGTGCTGCCACCTGCTGGATGATTTATAAAACACAGCGGTCACGTGAGGGAACATTAAAACTCAGTTGATAAGTTCAGATGTAGGAGTAAAGTAAGGACGCTGTGTTTTGCACCTCAGGGCCTCCAAATGAAAGATGTGGTTATCATAATTGGGCTTCAAATCAGCAAAGATACACAGAAAAGGAGGTCAGACATCAACTAAGGAGAAACAGAAGGACAAATGGAACAATATTATCATCTCTTATGTAGCAGGTTTATCAGAGAAACTCTTCTCCAAGCATGACATCCCAGTGTACTTGAGACTCAGCAACACACTCAGACAAAAACTGGTTCATTCTAAGTGCAAAAACTCCCAATCACAAATTTAACAACGTAATATATGCTGTATAGTGTGGCGAGGAATGCTTAGACCTCTACCTTGGAGAAACCAAGCTGCTTCCCAAAAGGTTCTGTTCATCTGGGCGTAGCGTTTTTAGTGGGAGAAGTTTTTTGTCACTAATCCAAGTGACTACTTCAGTCTCAGCTGACTTCAGGTTTCCCCAATATTATAAACAGTCCACTGAAGAAACAAAGGACCATGAGGTCAGTTTCTTGATTATTAATATACAAATTCTCATGACCATTAATCAACAACCACTGATCAAAGAACACTGATCAATGGCCATGAGTACCATTCACAGAGAGTTGGGGAATGGCTGCAATCACAGCATTGTAAGATGGTGACAGATGTACCCTTAGGCCCCCTCCTCGATTCAGAGATGGTCTTTCCCTCTTCACGTAAATGGCCTCCTTGACTCTGCGCTCAAACCAGCGTTCCTCCCTGTCCAGGATGTGTACATCCTCATCATTGAAAGAGTGTCCACTGGCCTGTATAGGTGTAAATAGACTGCAGAGTCCTGGCCTGATGAGGTAGCTCTTCTTTCCATTCACAAATATCAAAGCTTTGACTAAAGTCTAGCTGGGATAACAACATTTACTCAGGGCCTTCTTGATGTGATGTTCTTGTTCTGAGGACACTCTGCATATTTTGCTGTGGCTTTCAAATGGACAACAAGGAAGTTAAACTAACGTAGTGTAGCTCATGTTACAGTCAATTGTTTGATTGTTCAATTTGTCAATGGTCTGGTATGAAGTAGAAAAAGAGGGCTTTTCCATTTCATACGAGACAACAATATAAACCACTGCAGAACAGTACCTGCTATACCTATAGCATCTAATCACTTTAATAAAATATAATGGTCAACAGTATTGTACGCTGCACTGTTTATCAGGACAAGCAGAGATGAGTCCACTGTCAGAGGCCATAAAATCATTTGTAACCTTCACTAATGCTGTTTCTGTTAGTATCATTCATGAGCAGTATTAGTTTTCTTTTAAGATCCAGAAGTCTGTGATGAGTTTCATAGTTTGTAGCAAGTGTTTTACAATTAAAGGACCGACATATGAACATAAAATAAATAAATAAATCCACCCCACACAAAGCAGATGTTACTTTATTTATTTTTATTTGAGTAAACTCCAAAAATTCTAACAGACAGCTGGTGCTTAGAATAAAGTTGAATAAATATTAAAAAGAGATGATGTAATCATTTATGTACAGGCTGGAGTCTTTATGATCAACATGCTGGTTGAGATGCTGCTCCTCTCAGTGGAAATGCACGTTCTTTTTCCTCCTTGTAGAAAAAAAATGTTAATTTTAATTCAAAATTCACAGTTTAAAAAGAAATCCAGCACAAATGAGCATCTTATAATAAAGTTAAAATAAAGACAAGCAAATGGTTCAGTCTAACATGTGCTCCAGTGAGACATTAAACTTCAGTAAAACTATGCAGTTATGAAACTTTAATCAGCTGTAAATAAAACAGTGAAGTAAACGTGACCTGACAGACAGAATGAATGAAGTCCAGTGTTTAAACACTGAGAGCTGAAACTCAGCAGAGGTTTTAAAGCTGTGTGCGGTGATTGGACATCAGCCACTGATAAAGTGGGTTCGTCTATAAAGTGCTCTGTAGTCTTCTAAGTGTCCATGTCCTCCTAAATCCTGTCAACTTTAACCCTGATCAATCACCCTGAAGAAAACACAAACTCCAGCAGCTCTGCGCTCAGAAAACAAATGACATTTATGTATTTTGTGCACAATATTGCACCAACATTATATTATATCGAGCTGCAGCTGCCCAAGTTAAACTGTGACTATCACCAGGTAACGTGGACATGTTTCCTGAATCAGCAGCAGGTGTTAAACAGCTGACAGGTGAACAGGATGTACACGTTCATGTACACCTAAATGATTAGATTTCAGCTAAGCAGTTCTTGAGAAGACTGGGCTGATTTTGCAGACTTGCAGGAGAGGTTGAATGACATTAGTTAGGCACTGCCTACAAAGGAAAAGGCTGCCAAACTACATATCTAGAAGTTTTTGTTTTTTTTAAATCCTCTCCTGTCTGAAAGCTTTTGGAATCAGAATTGGGATCTGAATGCACTCTGGTTCCAAACACATTTTACTTTTCCAGGAGCAGCTATATAGTCTAGGCTCCCCTTGTTTATTTATTCATTTCTATGTGTTGTTTCAGTTATTACATTATGAATAGTATGACAATGCCTCATCCAGTGTCAGGCCACCCAGACTCTTGGACTCCTTCATCTTTGTTGTGGCCTTCTGGAGGTCATCCTGACTAATTGGCCGGATGCAGTCATCTGAAAGGCTGAGAGAAAGAAATCAGACATTTAGCAAACAGCAAGTGAATTTCTGAACTCTATAAGAGCAGCTCTGCATCACTCAGTTCAATCATAAAAAGTGCCTGCACACTGAGAGAGTGAAAAGGGGGAAAAAAAGATTATTTTTTTAGGTGCATTGTATTTGTCCTAATTAACATGAAAAAGTGAATAAATATCATCAGTTCTGAAGGTTTATTTTATTAGTAATTGATAGCTATTTGTCAAAATATTGACTTTGATCAATATGTCCATTTTAAAACATTTAACGTCCTGTCACTGCACCCACTATGACCTGGAAATACCAAACACCTACTTGTCAGAATCCATGATGTCTCGGACACACAGCAGTGCTGCCTCACGGCAAATCTCTTTGAGGTCACTTCCTGAGAACCCCTCAGTTTCCCTGGCGACGTTACTGAGGTTAATCAGTGGATCCACCTACAAAGGCAGAATCAATCTATCAATGAATCTAGGTATCATTGTAAATCAGAATTTGCCATTTAAAACTCACATTCAAAGGCTTGTGTCTGAGTTGAAACTAAAACTAAGTTTAGAAATCAATCCTGTTTCTGCCTCCAAGTGAGAAACACTTGATTCGTGCAAATTTTTTACCTTTATTGGATTATGGTGACCTGCTTTTTCTGAATCCACCTAAAGGGGTTATGGAAATCATCTACATTATTGTTCTGTGTATGCTGCTGCTACATGTCCTTCTCTCATTTGCAGACCTTCCCATTGGTTGGTCTTTATCTATAAATCTCTCCCTCTTATTTATGTGTTTATATGTTTAAAAATCATAAGAATACAGCCTTTGTTCTCACATTATCATACGATTGATTGTCCCACAAATCAAAACAGAATTAGGATTTAGGCTTTTAAACACACTGCCCCTTTTTCCTGGAATAATCTGCAGAAGGAACTGAAATTGTCAGAAATGAGTAAAAGAATGAGAGAATAACTCTTTTAGTCTCTTTTTCTCTTTCTCTTTTTTTAATGGCACTCTTAATTGATCTGTTATTGTATATTTCCTACGTGATATTGTATTTTATTTTTATTTTTATGTGGTGCATGTATTATTGACTTTTGCTGCCATGATGCCAGGTCTCTTTTCGAATTGAGATTTTTACCTGGATAAATAAAGGACTAATATTACATGTTATTCATCTTCTTTTCCTAGCTTCTTTTTCCAGTGTTCTTATCCACTGTTTGTTCCTTTCCCCTTTCCTCCATCATACCCTTTTCTAGTCCATTTTCCCTTACATTTCCTGACTCCTTCTCATTTCCCCTCATTGCCTCTCTCAAAACATTTTTTCCAGTTCAATTTAGTTTCGTTCATACAGCGCCAGACAAGACATAGACATGCTGTGAAAGAGAGCCAGAGATTAATAACAACTAATGATTCAATGTAATACCTAAAGCGTGCTTTAATCGCACTAATAGAATATTATGGTCGACAATATTGAACGCTGGTCTAGCAGGACAAGCACAGAGATGAGTCCACTGCCAGAGGCCATAAGAAGATCATTTGTAACCTTCACTAAAGCTGTTTCTCTTTCTTCACTCATTTTTATTATTGTGGATTTAATGTTTTTCTTTGGTTTCATGTACTAACTACATTAAAAGAGCAGAAGAACCATTCAGGTAAAATAATGTAAGATCATAAGGATTAATATCTCAGTCACAAGACTTTTTCCCTTCTGCTGTGAACTTACCGTCTCATTCTCCAGGATCATTCTGAGTATCTGCTTGCGCTGCTCAATGTTCTGCAGAAACAAACACACTGTCAGACTATTTTTATCCTCACCACACACCCCTGTCTGATGGTAATGTGAGCAAAACATTATGTCTTATATGTTGGTGCATGCCAACTTTACGGTGTCACTTCGGCTGGTCATGCACCACTCTGTTTTTTTAACCTAGCACATTGTTTCACAGCAACCACCGCAGATAAAGACATGAGTGTTAGAGCTTTGTCAGTTTTTGCTGCATTTTAATGATGTATCATTAGAGAAACACAAGACTTCTTGGGATGCTTTTCTTTAGGTTTGACGCCTTCACTGCCTTATTCCTTCTAATGTGGTGTTATTATCTGAGTAGTGACACCTGCCATTCAGGAGAATACCGCAGCATCCTGTGCCTTAACAGTGGCGATAAATAGAAATGAATGTGTGATGATGTTGCCACGGCACGCAAACCGACCAGTGCAGAGGGTATACTGCTGCATTCAGTATGCTTTTTATTTGTTTGTTAAAAAAAAAAAAACAGTCAGACTTATTTTGAAAAGGACATACAGGCAGCTTGATGTGGATCTTGGTGGGCATCCTCCTCAAGATGGCAGGGTCTATGTCGTCAGGACGATTGGTGGCTCCCATAATGATCACCTGACAAAGTAAACTTTTAATCAGATTTACATACAGACCGAAACTTCGAAGAAACGTTTTATTGATCATCTGATCGTTTATGTTCAGGATTCACATGTATTGCATAGATTATGGAGAGAAATTGGTCTCAAAAGGGTTGCAAATAGGTGTGGGTTTAAAAAAAATCCCAATTCTAATCTATTTTAGGTCAGGGTCTTTCTGTGTGGAGTCAGCTGACATCTGGGATAGGCTCAAAGTCCCCTGCAACCCTGAAAAGGATAAGCGGAAGCAAATAGATGGATGGTTAATTGATTTTAATTTGAATAATCCAATACTGATTCATTAAATCCTAAAATCGATTTTCAAATCTAAATGTATTTTGCCAGAATCTCAGCTTAAAGCTCACAAATCTATTTTAACAACCTCCAAACTGTTAAAAGAGCAAACGATTAAAGAGCAGGTAAACGAATTCTGTCAAAAGATGTAGACATAAAACACAGATCATTTACTCGTTGGCTGCTGAAAGCAAACATCTCATTCTGCAACTGCAAAAAATTGATGCAAATTTAACTGAACTAGGAGCAAAAATGGCCAAAAACTACAGTTTTGATTTATGGCCTATGGAAGCACACACTTGTGAGTCCTCAAACGTTACACACAAATTCCTGTAAACATTTGTAAATCAATTTATGCTTGCGGATCACACTGTATGCATTTGCAACCCTTTTGAGACAAATTACTCTCCATAACACATCCACAGGTCAGTGAATATCTCGAGACTCCATATTGAACCTAAGCAAGTCAGACGTGTGCATACCTGGCACTGGTGGTTTGTTTCGAGTCCATCCCACAAACTCATAAACTGAGCCTTCATCATAGCTGTGACTTCATGATCTCTGCTGGATCGACTCCTCAGAAACGAATCTGTTCAAACACACAGAATAGTTTTATCATCTCAGTTAGGATTCCATTATTTGAAATTTTTTTGCCTCTTTTTTTGCTTCTATGGTATTTGTCAAAATGTATACAGACATACACATATGGAAATATCGCCACTAAATGTCAGCAGGTTGTAGTCAAGTGAATTTTGTTTTCCTTCCCCTCCCAATTAAATTGTATAATCCTACAGTGTCATGGTCCTGGCTCATTTGAACCAGTGTTTTGTGTTTTTGTATTTTCATGTTATTTTGTGTTATAGTTTATGGTTAAGTTAGTCTTGAGTTAATTTCTATATTGCCTAGGTTGTTCTGTTTAGCTCCTTGATTATTTGTTATTTATTTATTTGTCTTTGCCCTCTGTGCCGCCCTCTCTCTCTCTCTGTCTGTCTTTATATATGTTGTATGAGCCCCTCTCTATGAGCAACTTCTTTCCTTTCTTGTGTTCCATTCGATGTTTTCCCCAGCTCGTCTCGCTCATGTCCCATCGCTCCCTCTCGTCTGCGTCTCCTCTCCATCATGTTCCTCTATGTCCTGTTTTATTGTGAAGGCCATATGTCCCTGTAGCTGTGTCCCAAAGCCGCATCCTCCTGAGGCCGATTACTTCACAGCCAGCGATGAAGCCTGTCCCAATTCAAAGGCCGCTCCAAATGCAGCCGACAAATGTGTCCCTCATTTCCCTGGATTTGAAGGATGGGTTCCTTCGTGGCCCAACCTATCCCAGAATTCATAGCGTGGCCCAGCCAATTCCAGGTTCCAACAATGGCGTTCGTTACTAAGTTTTAATATTACTCTTACTACTCTTTCTGGGTGACAAAATAAACTTTTAACATATTTTCAAGTGAGAATGTACCTGTGTACACTTCAAGTATCAGCTCAATTTATCAAGACATCACATATTTGCAAAAGCGCTCCGACGCTTTCGTAGACATCTGTTACCCACCAGCTCGATAGCTGACTGGGAGGTCAAGGCTCATCTCCCTCAAGGTTGTGTGTTTTCTGGTGTGTCTCTCCATCTGTTGTCAAAAATGATTTACACTTTAACAGAGACAGATAAACTGTGTGTATGTGTGTGTGTGTGTGTGTGTGTGTGTGTGTGTGTGTGTGTGTGTGTGTGTGTGTGTGTGTGTGTGTGTTGCTCACCTATCTCATCGATGAAGATGATTGTTGGGCCTAGCTTGGAGGCCAGTGAGAACACAGCAGCAGTCAGTTTCTGGGACTCTCCATAAAATTTATCTGTCAGCGTGCTCGGCTTCAAGTTGATGAAAGCAAAGCCCGCCTCTTTTGCTGTTGCCTTGGCAATGAGTGTTTTACCACATCCTGGGGGCCCATACAGCAGCACGCCTGTTGTGAAGACAGTGGGATTTTATATTATTTTGCCAATTGTTAGAAATCAAACTACCATGAAAGTAACAGCTTGTTGCTCGCCTATGGACTCAAACTTCCCATTAATGGCTCGTCATCAATAGCTTGTCTCTCTCACACACGCAGTGGACAAACAGCTCTAGGGCTGGGTATCAGCTCTGATTTCTATGACTGATTTGATTTTGATTCACAAGGAATCGATTTATCCCATTTCCTGATTCAATTTAATTAGATTCAATTCATTTCAGTGCGAGATATTATAATTCTTATCATTTATTAGTACATATCAGAATCAGAATACTTTATTAATCCTTAAGGAAATTATGTGGGTTACAGTTGCTCCAAGACAGTAACAGACTAGACTATTTAACAAGAGATTAAAGAGATAGATTAAAGAGATAGATTTAAGAAATATCATATTTTTAATAAAACAAAGCTGACACTTGTGTGTTTTCATCAGGGGTGTGAGAATCACAGCAGAAGCCTTTGTGTCAGATATATAACAGACAACCTTAAAAATATTCTGCAATAGAACAAAAACTGAAGAAAACAATGACTCAACATATGAACATTACCTGATGCTGCTGAAGTGAAGCAGACCGAAGTTTTTATTAGAGACAAAGGTAAGAGTTTTGCAATTTGGCATAATTTTAAAAAGTTTAAATTTCTTCAGTATTGAATAGCAGAAATGAGACTTTGTTGGAAGTTATTTAAACTAAAAAACAAAACAAACAAACAGCGACCGACAGCGCTGTAAACAACAGGAGACTGGGGATAATAAGCAAGTGAATAATGTAAAAAAGAGATTTTTAGATGGGAAACCACATGTTTTGCTTTGTATTATTATTATTACAGTTTTTCCCAATTGCTTAAACACATTTCTTGAAACTATGCCTCATATTCCCAAAACAGTAAACACAAATCCAATTTCCCCAAAACATCCTATTGTCTGGTCAAAACGAAGCTCTACACAGAAAACCCTTCACTCTAGATGAAAAACCAAACTTTGCCCACAGACATCACACACAAGCCCTCAAAAACACACACAAGCTAGTATTAAACATTGGTTCAATAAATGTAAAACAATATTCCCAAAACTGGCAAGTTATGTTACTTGTGGTTCGTCTCCTCAAAAACCTTTTCACATGATGACCACAAAACACGCAACCAATGTATATACAGTGGCACATTTGTATTCATGTACCATACAGTACAACACACACCAAGAACATTATTCCACCTCAGCATCCTGTCTGTGTTCTGGCTCAGCCCAGAGAATCTCATCCACATCACAGGCTATATTGGCCCTGGCCAGGCTGAAGGGGTAAAATCCTCTAGCATGCCTGATCCACCCCTGGCATGCATCTACTGATATGTCTAGGCAGGCGTCTTCCACGGCCTGGAAGAGGTGCACACGGACATAAGGTTCTCTGTCGTACACCTTCCGCCGCCATGCCAAAAATAACTCCTCTGTCAGGTTTAGAAAGGGAGAGTATGCAGGCAGAACAATATCAGTCAGCCTTGGGTTATTGGTAAACCAGTCATGAACCAGAGCAGCACAATGGAAGCTGACGTTATCACAAACAACAACGTAGTGAGGCTGCTCTGGCTGTGCTGTTGGACACAGAAACAAGCAACATGCAAGACACACTAATTTGCTAAGCTATGATATGATGAAACTATGAATTATGGTTACCAGAGTACTAAAGAAAGTTTAAGCATTTGTTAAACAAATACTTTCACAATCAATACACACAAGCAAACAGCATAAGGTGCATTAAACTCTGTCGGAAACTGAAAACTCATTCACAACATGTATACCTTAAATACACAGTGACTAACACTTCCATTTCACTGGACACACATACAGGGACACTAGAAGAGAATCAACCAATTACAAAGAGACCAGCACTGTGGCTTAATGGGTTACAATTGATTCAACCGCCGTCTTGTGTCCAGGCTTGGAAAGAACGTCCTGCTTTACTTAAGAACAAGTAAACTTAAAATCTCGATCTTGGAACTAAAGTAAAAGAATTTAAATGGTAAATGGAAATTACAGCAAACAAGAAATGGTTATTGTTGATCGATTATATCTAATACAGATGTAATGTAATGGTTAAAAGCTGCATCCTTTGTAGATTGAGATTAAAGTTTCTGATTAAGGCAATTTTGTATCCCATCTAAGAATAACTAAGGCAACGGCTGATGCTAATGATG
The DNA here is from genome assembly GCF_036321145.2 of Pelmatolapia mariae. Lineage (NCBI taxonomy): Eukaryota > Metazoa > Chordata > Actinopteri > Cichliformes > Cichlidae > Pelmatolapia > Pelmatolapia mariae. The sequence goes on along the minus strand of NC_086229.1, from coordinate 61,442,183 downwards.
CTAATCCTGAACAACAACAACAGTTTATGATTGCTGACCTTTGGGCGGCTGCAGCAGCCGGGATTTCCTGAACACATGTCTTTTCTGAACAGGGAAGATCATTTTCTCCTTTAGCTCGTTGATCACCTCCTCCAGACCTGCAATATCCCTCCATGTGATCTGCACACAGGAAGAAATCTGGATGGATATTGCCTGCTCGTGCTGATGCAGGAAAATAAACCCCACACCTCCTGTTTGTGTCAGTACTGGGTGCTGTCAGTTCTTTGTTGCTTATATTTACAGCTTTAGTTTAAACAACATGTAAAGTGGCATTACCTGCATGGTCTGCGGGTCAACCCGGTGGGTGACAACGCACTGTTCATACACCGAGAGTTCAACATTTTTAGCTTTATTTTGACCTGTCCTTGTTGTCTGAAAGACACAAAAGCAGCGATAAAGCAAAGGCTCAGCCTGTGCTCTATGTCAGGATCATCAGCAGGAGACAATTTTCTCAAATAACACATTCAGGATGAAAGATGTATGTGAAGAAAAGACCATAAAGAAAAGACAGAATTATAGTCGAGAATAAACAATGGGCTCCTCCCAGATGTTCAAACTCCTCACCCCATCTCTAATGGAGAGGCCAGCCAGCCTTCGGAGAAAGTTCATTGTTGCTGCTTTATCTGCAATTTTGTTCTTTCGGTCACTATCCAAAGCTCGTCACCATAGGTGAAGGAAGGGACATAGATTGGTCAGTAAATTGAGAACTCTGCTTTTATACTCAGCTCTCTTTTCACCACTACGGACCAGTACAGTGTCCACATCTCTATAGTCATAGCATCAATCCGACAGACTATGAGTGCAGGACCCACTGCCTACGTCCTCACAAATTCTCCTACCCTCTTCCTTTACATCTGATGCTTTCATTGAGGTGAAAGAAAAAAAGAGAAGGAAAAGGAGAGAGGACAGATTTCTGGAACCTACAGATTTTTGGTTAAATCCTGTTAGAAATGTTCATCCTACTGTAAAACCTTCCTAGCAAATCTGATTATAAGCAGCTTCAATCCATTCAGTTTGGTTATTTGTGCTCAGACTGATTTATTCAGAGTTTTAGTTTAGTTTTAATTTTAGTTTTCTGCTGACTGTGGAAAATGATATCATTAATCTATTGTCTTCCATCTTGTTTGCACAAAAGCTTGTACTGTATAGTTCTTAATAATGATATTTTGAAAGCATAATTCTAAAATTGTCAAATGAAAACAAAGGCAAAATTAATATATTCACTGAAATTATCAGGTAATACCTGCACATCAGAGAAAGAATCAGAATTAATCTACATTAAGGTGAGACACAAAAACATCTGAAGACAAAACCAGTTGCAATAAATCTTGATTCCCCTCTCACCTGCCTGTGAGGCTTCTCCTGCTGATTCCTTACCTGGTATAACTGGTATATGATGCCTAGGCTTAGGCCTAGGCCTACGCCTAGACCCTGGCCTAGACCTTGGCCTAGGCCAAAAAAAAGGGCGATGCCTCCAGCTCGCACAAAGCTCAGTCCCATTGTCACTTCACTGATTCTGAGACACAAACAGGTTTACACAGACATTAATGTATAATGTTTCTTACTCACTGCTTGTTATTACTGTGTGGAATACAAATGTTTTATGAAGGACAGAAGTCTAGAAAATGCCCATTTTTCTAGAGTTTTACAAAGTTCAGGAAGAAACTGAGAGAACACAAAAAATCTAAAAATCTAAAACTCACTCAGAATTTGCGATGGGATGCTTGAAACTGACATTTTGACACTGTGTTTAGCTGACAAAGTACACATTTTTCAAAACACTGGCTGCGTTCCCAACGTCTCTCGTATCTCCTCTTCCTAACCTCTTTTCCTTGATCTTGATGGAAATATCATTGAGGTCAAGTAAAGGCACATAGGAAGATTGATACTAAGAAAAGAGAAGAGCAATGCTCCTAGACTTGGAACATCACTAACAATGTGATGCTGAATGTTGGCTTTGTTGAACTTATAATATGCACAACATGGACTACAAAATCTTTACTCCTGTGTCTTCTAAAATGAGAATATCCAGTGAAAAATATATTTTATTGGAGAGGTTTGAATTAGTACTGTTTAGGTCCAATTTAAATAATTTTGACATTAAAAAGCTTTTAGATTTACTAAAGAGACACAGTGCCAGTTTTGTGACAGCAAGTTATGAACAGGAGAATTTTTGAGGCTGGTCTTACTGAATATCCATTTGTAGGAGTTTCCCTTTCAGGAGGAGAATATTTAAATGAGTCGCACGAATGTGAAAGTCTGCGGCACACAATTTACTGGAAATGTCATGGATTAAAAAAAATCATATCTTGTGCTTGTTGTGGTTGTGACAGATGCTACAAGGAGTTTTAATTTTTAGGAAGAGAGATGCAATCAGAAGAAGTGTGCAATCGATAGTTTACGTGGCTGGCTCAAAACTGTGGGGACATTACCAAAAACTCTTCTCTTAGTCCTCACACTGAGTGTTCAGAAGTGAGCCCCACCAATCGTTCCTCAAAAATAATGGAAATTTACTCAAACGGATGACATATTAACTGAATATTAACCTACATTAATTAGCTAGTTAACATATTAGTGGACGTTTCTATTCAATTCAATTATTTATGGAGACATATGGATATGGAGATTTGGAGAGCGCCAAATCACATTTGCTTCAAGTTGCCTGCAATTTTTGTGCAAACCTAACTGAACAGTGTGCTCTATTAATGTTAATAATAAAGTAGTATTAGTATATAGAAATACCAAACTTTTTTGTCTAAGTTTTGGTTCTAATCAAAGATAGGCAGAGAAAAAGAGGGATAATAAAAAAGAAATAGCTCTACTTTCTTACATTGGAAAGAAAGTGAAACATAATTAACCAGGATGACAACTGAGATCAAAATTAGGTTAAGAGATGAAACTCATCCCAGAGGACAGAAGTCCTTGTAAATTCTACTTAAATACAGTAACGAAGTACTTAAACCTCTGGCATTACAGAATGCTAACATCTGAGTAGCTCATGGTTGAACGTAATTTGAATTATTCCTGTAACAGTCTTTGTCACTTTGTTACTGCTATTTTTCCTTTGGTATCATTTAAAGAAAAAAACCCAACAGCCCTTCAATATCGTACTATGTGAATGGACAACAAAGATTGAAGAAACATTTCATTTATAGCTGGAAAAATGCAACATTTGGACAGACTTATGGGAAAATCTTCATGAGATTCAGTCCTTACGATCCTCACATAATTAACGATTCATTTCAAACAACACATTCACAAAGTATTAGCATTTTTAAAACATTTCATTCCCTGTTAGAGACAGGTTGCTATGCTGAAAGTGAAACTTTTACAAATACATATGCCATAAAGCTAAGATGTTGTTCACTGTCAGTCACAAAACCGACACTGAGCCTCTTTACTAGCTAAAACATGACAACAAGCTGTGGCCAAGTAACAGTGTCTAACTGTAAGGTCGATCTAAGGTTCTCCTCTTTTCCTAAGAGCATATCTATCCTAACCACAAACAAAGTGAGTAGGAATATGAGACTGTCCTGGAGCTGGAGTAAAACGCTCAAAAACTTGAAATCAGCCAACGTGACATGTGTGTTTTGAATCACACCTCGGGGTACCTGCGCTTCAGAAACCTGTCATACAAGCATCCCATCCTAGTATTATCCATTATGGAGGCACAGTCCACATACTCATACTGAATCAATATAACAATTATTATATATAGGCTACCACTTCTTTAAACAAAATTTAAATACTTATTTTCTTTTATTAAAAAAAATCTCACCTACAGAAGGAAAACATGAAGACGGCAACAAACACGTCAGGTACAGTGAAGCAGCAGAAATCGTTTTATGAGAAATCACGTGGTGATACAGCTGAGGTGCGGTGGTGACATGCCAAACTGGGAAGCGGCAACTTTCGCCTTATTTGCATTTCGAGGTCAGAGGAGGAGACGGTCTTTCGTGCTGTTCGCCGGTTTACGTTTTTTGCTCGTTTATCAGCGGGAACAGTAAAGGGACTAAACCGAATCAAAGGAACGAGACGAGGAAAGTAAACCTAAATACAAAGCACAACAGACAGCCAACATAAAACAGGGAAACAAAACGCAAGAACACCTTTCAAAGTGACACGGACTTAACAACAGACGGGAGGCAGAAATAAAATGAAACAACGAATAAACCAAACACAAAATATCTGCTGAAGGAAAAGAACGTAAAACTGAAAAAAAACCCACAACAAAATCCCAACAAGTCCCAACAAGTTTTGATCTGACCAAGGAGCCGAAATCACGGCCTTCTAACGAGTGAATCGCGCAGAGTTCTTGAAATCAACGAAGACAGTTTTTCTACTTAAAACACCGCTCTTTTAGATATTTTTGATGAACTGCCAAAGAGCCATTTTTACACCCCAGTACAAAAACCTCTGCATAGGATCTGATCCAGCACACCTGAGGAGAGCGGACACAAATGATTGTGAAGAAGTGACAGACATATGATGGCAGGTCTTAGATAAGCGTGAGTTATTTTGTCTGATGGTAAAAAACACAAAACTCTGGAAGAGGCTAAAGGTGTGTTACGTTCTCTAAAACGGTTTTGTGAACAATTTCCCATTATCCTTTTAAAATGTGACACATATGATCATCAAAGAACGGGATTTTTATAAAACTTTTATTCTTATCTTTTGAAAGTGTCAGATTTTCATGAAACATTTATTATTGTAGCGGCAATCTTCGGCCCTCCGTTTACATTTCTTATATGTTATAACGAAACGATAAACGACGACGGTCAGAAAACTGTTGCTCCACCACAGAAAACCCGCTTTGTCAGTGAGAACATTTTGATGACACCGACCAACAATTTAGAACAACCCAATGGGTTATGAAAGCAGGACAAATTTGGAGCATATGGACCATAGTATATCACATTACAACATAAAATAATCAAGATTCTAACTAGAAACTCAGATTACAGATCATAACAAAATACAAATAGGCCCAATTTGAGTAAAATATTGGTCTGAAATGTCTAAGCTCCAACAATTAGTATGTTGTAATTTTTTTTTTTTTTTTGCACTGTGTGTAATTATTATAGAAACACTGTCCAATGTATGTGTAATCATGAATCTTTGATAAATCAAATATTTAATTTTGTATTTGTTTACTTTTCGGTTATTGAATAAAGATCAATCACATATTTCACTGATAAACAGATATGACTGAGAGAAATGTTTGATGGAAAAAGGAAACAAAGGGTTGTGCTGCTAAACTTTGAGGTTCTAAGTCACCAACGTTTAAAATAGTCATTGACTCAGCAAAAATTGCATTGAACCATTTCTGATTGTGGATCCAACTCAATCCAAGAAGGCAAATTTGACACAGCCTGTGTGGAAATGAGATGCCCCCGCCCCCCGGCAAAAAAAGAAAAGGAAAAAGAAGAAATTAGTTCTTGTTTCATTGGAACAATAAAGTACCACAACAAAGAATAAATGCACCTCTCTACGAACAGGTATCACTGCTGTGGAGTTTAACATACAGTTCAGGGTTGCTAGTCTCCTCTTGGCATTTTCTTATTTAAAACTGTGAGTGAAAATTGAAATACTGTTAATATTACAAAAAATACATATAAACCAAAATAAAACGTATTACAGTATAATAAATTGTCGCTTTTATTATGCAATCTCTCACCTTAGACCTCCTCCATTAATGTTGGTAAAGAACAACACAGATGTGGCATCTTTGAACGCCTGCAGACAGATTGTGAATCTAATCGAGGCAGTTTCTAATAGTTAGAAATAGGTGATTTCTGTTTGGTTACTATAGCTAAAACAATGGGGTTTGGACTGCTTGAATGAGATCTGTGTTGACTAAAAAAGGTGGGGGAAACGTCTCGATCCAATGAGAAAGGGTTAACACATTTCCAAAAGTGTCTCCTGCTCTGCTCAGATAGTGATGATGAAAACTGAGGAGATCCAGTCTCTGTGGGCACATCAAAGCAATCAAGAAAAACTGTAACTCTTGCAGAGTTTCACTCAGAGGGTCTGATCATGTCATTAGAAACACGTATGTTCATTTATGAGTTGCTGTGTGTAAATCAACTCACTATGCTGAGAAACGCAAAGTATTTAATTATTGGCTCTAGTTCTACTTTTCTACTTAACTTTGGCTGTGCATGAAACAACAAGCAGCTGCTCGTTGCATTTTAGTCTATAAAACAACTTTTGTCAGACTGAATTACATCTATGGTACTGCTGTGTCAACAGATTCATTACTGTGGCTGTGGATCATGTGCCACTGACATGAGTGTCATGTTACCTCATACAGAACCCAATGAAAGCAAAATAATAGAAAAATATCTTTAGATGTCTGACCTGTGTCTTTGAAACCTTGTGTTTTTTCAGTTAGTCAGTTTCAGTTTCTAAAAATATCATTTCTGCAGGAATAGAAAGGTGATCCATGAGTCCTGCTTTCTTATCTAAAAATATCCTGAAATAACATGTTGACCTTTTGTTTTTACTGTCTTAAAAAGAAGGTGAACATGATGAATTTGACATGATTTGTCTTCCATGCTAAAGACTGAAGTTACTGGAGAAAAGACTGTTTTTAGGCTGATTCTATGTTTGATTAGGGCTGTCACAATGGCAGGTTTTCATGACGTTATTGTAACCAAATGCGATCACTTCAAGAATATTATCCCCACAACAGTAGGTAGAGTGGTTTCCCAATGATCGGAAGGTTGGGGGTTCGACTCCACTGAACGGCTACCCTGAGGTACCCCTGAGCAAGGTACCGTCCTTACACACTGCTCCCCGGACGCTGCATTGGTGGCTGCCCACTGCTTCACAGGGTGAATGGGTTAAATGCAGAGGAGTAATTTCCCTTCAGGGACTAACACATACACATTATGGATCACTATTGTAGGGTCTACCTTACAATACAAAATGCCTCGAGGCAACTGTTTATTGTGATTTGGTGCTGTATAAATAAAATTATATTGACTACATTGAATTGAACATTTTAGAAAAAAAGAAGAAAAATAAAACAAAAACAAAAAATTCCAGCAGTTTCACATTTAGGTGCTGATCCCACGATTTCAGCATGGCCCTATTGTCTTTGTGGCTGTGGATCATGTGACACTGACTCACATGGAAAGTCGAGTGTGTCATGTTACCCAATGAAAATAAAATGGAAAAAAACAAAGAGACCTTGTTATGATTTACAAAACTAAAGTGAGTAAACTCAACTGCTAGACTGTGTTCAAATCCCTGGGTTCGTTCCTAGTGCTTTTTGTTTTTTGGACTTTTGAATCTGTTTTTTGGACTTTTGAATCTATGTTTTATTGTGTTTTGAAAAGTGAGATATGTTTCAAATTCTTAGTCTTCTGTTAATTTATTCACTTCCTTTTGTGTTCAGGTTGTCCTGAAAGTGAAGTTCAGCATTGCCCATATACAGTGGGGCAAAAAAGTATTTAGTCAGCCACCGATTGTGCAAGTTCCCCCACTTAAAATGATGACAGAGGCCAGTAATTTGCACCAGAGGTACACGTCAACTGTGAGAGACAGAATGTGAAAAAAAAATCCATGAATACACATGGTAGGATTTTTAAAGAATTTATTCGTAAATCAGGGTGGCAAATAAGTATTTGGTCAATAACAAAAATACAACTCAGTACTTTGTAACATAACCTTTGTTGGCAATAACAGAGGTCAAACGTTTACTATAGGTCTTTACCAGGTTTGCACACACAGTAGCTGGTGTTTTGGCCCATTCCTCCATGCAGATCTTCTCCAGAGCAGTGATGTTTTGGGGCTGTCGCCGAGCAACACGGACTTTCAACTCCCGCCACAGATTTTCTATGGGGTTGAGGTCTGGAGACTGGCTAGGCCACTCCAGGACTTTCAAATGCTTCTTAGGGAGCCACTCCTTTGTTGCCCGGGCGGTGTGTTTTGGATCATTGTCATTTTGGAAGACCCAGCCGCGTTTCATCTTCAAAGTTCTCACTGATGGAAGGAGGTTTTGGCTCAAAATCTCACGATACATGGCCCCATTCATTCTGTCCTTAACACGGATCAGTCGTCCTGTCCCCTTGGCAGAAAAACAGCCCCATAGCATGATGTTTCCATCCCCATGCTTCACAGTAGGTATGGTGTTCTTGGGATGCAACTCAGTATTCTTCGTCCTCCAAACATGACGAGTTGAGTTTATACCAAAAAGTTCTAGTTTGGTTTCATCTGACCACATGACATTCTCCCAATCCTCTGCTGTATCATCCATGTGCTCTCTGGCAAACTTCAGACGGGCCTGGACATGCACTGGCTTCAGCAGCGGAACACGTCTGGCACTGCGGGATCTGATTCCCTGCCGTTTTAGTGTGTTACTGATGGTGACCTTTGTTACTTTGGTCCCAGCTCTCTGCAGGTCATTCACCAGGTCCCCCCGTGTGGTTCTGGGATCTTTGCTCACCGTTCTCATGATCATTTTGACCCCACGGGATGAGATCTTGCGTGGAGCCCCAGATCGTGGGAGATTATCAGTGGTCTTGTATGTCTTCCATTTTCTGATGATTGCTCCCACAGTTGATTTTTTCACACCAAGCTGCTTGCCTATTGTAGATTCACTCTTCCCAGCCTGGTGCAGGTCTACAATACTTTTCCTGGTGTCCTTCGAGAGCTCTTTGGTCTTGGCCATGGCGGAGTTTGGAGTCTGACTGTTTGAGGCTGTGGACAGGTGTCTTTTATACAGATGATGAGTTCGCACAGGTGCTATTCATACAGGTAACGAGTGAGGGACAGAAAAGCGTCTTACAGAAGACGTTACAGGTCTGTGGGAGCCAGGGATTGTCCATGTTTGAGGTGACCAAATACTTATTTGCCACCCTGATTTACGAATAAATTCTTTACAAATCCTACCATGTGTATTCATGGATTTTTTTTTCACATTCTGTCTCTCACAGTTGAAGTGTACCTCTGGTGCGAATTACTGACCTCTGTCATCATTTTAAGTGGGGGAACTTGCACAATCGGTGGCTGACTAAATACTTTTTTGCCCCACTGTACATATATCCTTCATGTTAGTAGGCGACCTGGTTCTGCTGCACTTCTTGTTGTTGTTGCTAGTTTCGTGATCTACAGAAAACGTAATCCACAGAACACAGGTTCATACCAAGCTGTTGTTCTACAGCAGTGCAGGTCAGGTATGTATGGTACAGCTGCTTAGAGTTGTATTTGTTGTATACACCGTCTCTTAAATTGTTACTGTCTATGTAAAAATGTTAATATTCCACAAATACTGTTTATATTTATGTGTTCAGTCAAATAACATAGTAGAGTGATGCAGTTATATTACATTAAGGTTTCTTTGTATCTAGAAGAGGGCTGTAGAATTCTGTTGTTGTTTTTTTGGTATTTTGCTGCCCTCTGACTCGTGGAAATAGACGTCAGCAACTGGTAAACTGACATTGTTTAGTACTTTTCTGTTTAATAATGTCTTATATTTTCAGTCTGTAAGGAGTAAATATTTAAACAAGACATTCTTCAGGCGAAATAAAGACACTCAAGACAGTTTAGATGGTAACAACGTGCACACGCTGGGTGAGCGCTGCTGTCTCAGGCTCACACCCAGCGTATGTGGCAGTTCTTTATTTATAGCGTTTCAGTGTGTGTGTGTGTGTGTGTGTGTGAAGTTTATCTTTAATTTTAGTGTTAATAGTTGTTTACCCATTTATTCTTTCCATTTAATCGTATTTGGAAACACCTTGTTTTGCTTTTATTTATTAATATTGCCAATATACACTCTGTGTGACCTTCGCTGATATTAGAGTCGGGGGAGGTTATTAAGGCAGCCTCCTACCCTGGTCTAGACCCAGGGCGGCCTTAATTTTATGCGTTGATGCGCAACCTTTGACCCCTTCTCACCAGTACATCGGTCAACACAGGAAACAGTAAGAGTGGTGCAGAAACCTGTTGTTTCTATTCAAAAGGTCACTCACTCTTCAACAACACATAAACTTCACACGCGGTACTATAATCCTATTTTAATTGACACGTTCTTTATTTTCATTCACTCGTGAGAGTGAGATCCCTGACTTCCAACCTTTTAAACTGCGGAGTGACCCCACACAGGACCGTCAAACTCCGTCTTACAGGCGAGTCCTTTCACTCGTGAGAGTGAGATCCCTGACTTCCAGTCCTTAGAGGACGAGTCTTTTCCCGACTTCCAGTCCTTAAAGGACGAGTCTTTTAAGAACCGTGTCAATCTAAAAACCGATTTTAGCCGATATGTGTTCTTGAGTGTTTATATTCACCTGGTTCGGATGAAAATGCCGGTCAGAGAGAATCCTCCTCGCTCCCTGGGATCGTGGACCTCTTGCTAAAAACGCTGGCCAACGGCGAATTCATGTAGTTGGTCTTTACTGTTTCACTAGAAACAGGCTGTCGCGACAGACTTTGCAGCGTGGGTCCACGAATCCAGGAAACGACGAGGTCACTCTGTTGGAGCACAAAATTAGTTAAAATTCAATGTCCAATCCGGCTCGGAGGACCAAATAAATGTAAGGAGTAAATATTTAAACAAGACATTCTTCAGGCGAAATAAAGACACTCAAGACAGTTTAGATGGTAACAACGTGCGCACGCTGGGTGAGCGCTGCTGTCTCAGGCTCACACCCAGCGTATGCGGCAGTTCTTTATTTATAGCGTTTCAGAGTGTGTGTGTGTGTGTGTGAAGTTTATGATCTCAGAGTGTGTGTGTGTGATTCTGAAGAATGGGCCCCTCTTGGTATTTGGGAGTGTAGATAAGAACGTCCTGCTCTCCCCTTCCTGGGAGTGAAACGGCTCATAGAGAGCCAGGTACAGAGGAGATATACTGGGTAAATCATATTTGACAACACTATGCTTTTGTCTTTACTTCAGCTTCACTTCAGTGAAGCAGTAAAATTATAAAATATGATTAAATGGAAAGAATAAATGGGTAAACAACTATTAACACTAAAATTAAAGATAAACTTTTGATAACATATGAATAGAAGTGGGAATAATACTTGAAACATTCGAAAATCTCTTAACAGAGTCTTTCTACTATATTTTGATGTTGGATTGATCATTGGTCGGCAGTTTTGAAGGTAAAAAGGAGTGCAACTCAGTACTAGCAAAGTGTACCTAATAAAGTGGCCATTACCATGGATAGATCAAAAATCTGAACCCATATTTGTGCTTTTATGTATTGCATTAAGTTGCATTTAGTGTTTATAAAAAATCATGTGTAACAGGCTTTTATTTTAAAGAGCTGAGCACTCCTGATCCTGTGTCACTGAGCAGGTTGGACTTGATGTGAGACCACCTGTGAACAAACCTATAAAAAGTATTTACAGAAGATATTTTATAAAACTTGTTATATAAAACGTTATATAAAACATTATATAAAACTTGTATTTTTTTAGTATGAATTTTCCTCCATATCAGATGCAAAACAGCTTATGCACATTCATAAAGTGGAGTTTTTACACTTATAGTGGTGCAGGCTCAGAGTTGGAGAGTGTTGTGGCACTCCAGTGCCAGTAGAGGGCAGCAAGAGAACAGTTTATTCCATTTACAAATGGTCAGAAGGTTAAGAGATGAGCTTCAGTGCAGTAACTTGAAACTAAATCCAGAACTAACTTTTTTGCTGAATCAGCTTCTGATTACAGTTTTTTCTGAATGCTTAAACCCTAACTGTGATTCTTATAGCACAATTTCTAAAACTATTAATACTTATAGCAAAACCACTCACTGAGTTTGCAAAACTAAAAGCACAAACACTGCTTTGCACTCAGTTTGCCATTTTGTAACACACACTTTGCAAAACTATAGGCACAATTCACTGCTTACACTCAATTACCAAATTTCCAACACACTCCTAGCAAAACTATACACATTTATGGCCATTATTTATGCTATTTTGCCAACTGTCTGGCACACTTTCACATGTGAAAACTTTTTTAGATAATTAGTTCACTTTGCAATCAGCCTAAGCACTATAATACAGGTAAGCTCTGTGTGTGGAGTACAGTGGAGGGAGCAGGAAGAGTGAGAAGTAGAGGAGGCCGAGGAACAGGACGTGGAGGTGAAGAAGCAGGACGAAGAGGACAACAAGGACAAGGAGGAGCAAGAGGAGGATGAGGAGGGGGGAGAGGAGGACGAGGAGGGGGGAGAGGAAGGGTAAGAAGAGTAACAAATAGAATTGCTGATGACATCAGAGCTACAATAGTGGACCATGTAATCAACCATGGAGTGACCCTGAGGGAAGCTGGCCAACGGGTTCAGCCTAACTCGAGCCGCTACACTGTAGCAAGCATCATAAGGACATTTCGAAATCAGAATCGGCTAGTACAGTCACTTTGCACTAAGATTTGTAGCACTGCCATATGCTAATGAGAAACACAAAAATACCATAGATGTAAAAATACTGAAATTGTTACTTTACAGAATTGCTAGACGACCAGATGCTGGGGGCAGAGGAAGCACGTTCACTGCAGACCAAGAAACCCATATAGTCAATATGGTGATTGCAAATAGTCCTATACTTGGAAATAAACACTTGTGTTTGTTTTGATGTGTGTGAATAAACACCAGTACCAGAAGTTTGGATCCCTCTATGCTTATGGATCTATGACAAAAGTATGAGCTCAAACTGACATGGCCTACCTTGTGCACAGAGAAAGCAAAAGTCAGATGTGTTTTGTATTCATACCAATCGTGTGTAGTTGGCGCATTGTGTGCTTAGTAGATGATGGCTTCTGTGTACTGTTTGATACGAAAACACCATTTTTACGAAGGTGTGAAGAGTTAATCTAGCTGTGTTCGCTTTTGCAAGAGAACTACAATGTTTTGATAATTGGGTGACAGGTTTTCTTATTTGAGTGTAGAGTTTTGCAAAAATAGCCAATAGTTACAAAAAATGTGCTTAAACAATCAGAAAAAACTGTAAAGAACAGGCTTTGAAAAAAAAAAGAAAACACTGTTTGAACTATCAGCTGCTATCAGGTGACTTCACACCTGTTACCACACCTCAGACTACTGACCGCAGACAGAACACCTTCTAATGTAAACACACCAAATCAATACACTTATTACAGCGTTATGAATTTAAATCCATGGAGGTTTGTGAAAGTGTGATGTTTTTATGTGACATCGTGATTTAAAGTTCAGTGAAGACAAACACTAATGAGCGTGCAGTGGGCTACATACTGCAGAAACAGTTCTGCTTTAGTCTGTTGCTCATGTGTCACAATACAGACTTATAGTTCAAGGCCAGTGTCATAGTAATTACTAATAAAATAATGAATGTTAAAAGAGAAGTGTTTTTGAGGTGTTTAATGTCAGCTTAATGTCAGGAAAATGCATCACAGGAGTTCATGTGAGAAAACCAAACACATTGTACATAAAGGAAGTTTATTAGTGCTGCAAAGAATTTCGTTTACATCAAAAGAATGATTTGCATTTATTAAAATAACAGTTTGACCTTGAAATGTGGATTTGTATGATACTAATCTGTGTAACAAATCCACATAACCACATGATTACAAATGTCCTGTACTGCTGCTTCACATGAAAAAAACTTAAATCATGTTAATTTCTTTGTTTTATTACATTGCACAGTGAAACAGACAGTTTTAAGAGCCTACAGGCATTGCATTCATTAAAAGTACTTAATTCTTTTCTAAACTTTAAATGAGCACATTCAAGTTTTTCTTAAACATGGTGTCTGTTCTGACTCGCTTTACGAATTTGACTCACACTTTTGACTTTGCTCTTTATGGAAACTTGCTGCTGAACACTTCAGTCGTGAAGCAGAGGTTAAAAATAATATCTTACTGTCATTTATGATCCATCCTGTAGATGTAGGAAAATCGGTTCCTGAGCTTCAGATTCACAGATTTTAGATTTCTGTCCATAAAACCTGTTCCTATAAGATGTGTAGTTGTTTGATAAGCAGACAACTCTCAGCTCTGCTTGTACTGAACTTCATGAGGAGAACAAACAGAATATAAACCAGTGTGTTTACAGTGAATGTGTCAGGTCTGAGCTGCTGCGTGGACCAGTTAGAGAGCAGCAGCTGGATTCCAGTAGTTGGACTGGTGGACGACTTCAGTGAGGAGTCGATGACATTTGGCTCTGGTAGAAACTCTGCACACACAAACACACAGGAGGAGAATATCAGCACAAAGCAGAGCCTCTCTGTTCTCTTTATATACAGCAAAGCATGAGGACATGTCAGTGAACGCATCACAGTTTTTTTTTAGTTTTTTTTTTACACCAGGCTTATAACAAAGGAAAAATTTGTTTGTGAGACACAAACTCAGCTCTTCCATGTTTTCCTGTTGCTAATTAAACACACTAAAGATCCACATGTTCACACAGTCTGCATGAATGAATGTACTGATGGAGTCAGACTTGTTTATTTAAATCATTTTCATTTAAACTGGCTAGCTCCATCATTTCATTATTGATTTTAAAAGATTTTCAGACTTTGAATTAAGAAACTGAACTTTTCTGCTGATGATCTCATGTGTTTTTTCTCTCTCTTCCTAATGCTTTTGACTGTCAGCGTTTTTTCACCCCTGTGGTAATGTGATGTAAAATTATTTGCTAAAAAAAAAAATATTTCCAACTACTTTTTTCCACTTTGAAAACATTGATCTGACAATCTAAACTGTTGTGCAGCTCCTCATTTCACATAATAAATCAGCAGCAGGCCATGTGGCTGCACCTGAGCCTTGGAATCATGTTTTCTGCATCCCTGTGGATCCTGTCACTGTCTGTTAGAGTTGCCAACTGTCCTGTTTAAGCCGGGACATCCCGTATAATGAGCAAAATTGGTTCCTCGTTATTCTACCTTAAATGTCCCTCCCGTCCCGCTACATGCAATGTCACTCTCTGACCAACAGGCGGCACTCTTGAATACACCAAATCTGATTTGACCGCAATTGTATCAGAGGGGTGCTCGTGTCCCTCACACCAGACGTGAGAGTGATACGTGAGTCATAAAAAATAAGGTGCCGTTTGGTCTGCATAGCATAATAACCTGGGTAATTGAACCCTGTATTTACATTATTTTAGCTTATTTTTTCAAAGGAAATGAACATACAATCTCTCTGTCCACATTTACTGTAAATTTATTTGGTGTTTTAAATGAGGTATCGATTTTGCTTAATACCAACATTTCCTGCATTGTCGTTATAAGAATATGAACATTTAGTGCACATTTGCACTGTGCCCAGCTGTCTGTGCATTGTTCTCCTGGCACGCCAGAGCGTCACGTATTTGATCATTAAAACGTTGTCAAATCTACCTATCAAACTGTGTCTGGTCCAGTGCTGGCCCTTCACCGTCACTGATGACACCTGGTCCAAGTCATGCTTAGAAGCTGATTGTTTATGACGGCTGCGTGCTGATTCAACGACTCGGTGATAGCATTAGCAACGGGTGGTACTGACCATTACAACTACCAGAGCCTTGGGATCCATGTTTGGCTACGATCCAGCGGCTGGTACACTCCTGGCTGTGTCGAGGATAGACGGTAGCATAACCAACTCCTCTAAACTACTGTCCTGTCGGTAGCTAGCCCTGTCTGTTAGCTCTACGGTGGTGTCTGGGATTAGCAGGTTTCTACTAAACCACTGCAGCTCAGGATAAAGTTGTTCGATCAGCGATCAGCAGCTCCAGTCCTTCGAGTTTACCTGTGATCCTGTGTGTGTGTTTCCCACAGTCATTGGTGTGGAGTGGCTGTATTCTTTAGCCTAGCCGCACTCTTCATCAATTTCCTACTTCCGCTATTTCCGCGCGTGCACCGCCGGTGTTTACTCGACGTCCAGACAAGCGATAAAACGTGAACGTGTGTGATGCAACCCGGGACCCACAGTGTATCACACACAAACCCACCACACGTACAAAAAATGTAAGCCACGCCCACTAACATCAGCAGCTTTCGGCAAATGGGGCTTGACCAATCAGGACATCATCTGATGATCCCCGTGTGTGAACTTTAATAACGTTACAGTATCAAAACATAGAGTCGCACTCTCACTTCTACCTCCTTGCATCAGCATTACAAAGACTCCTCAAGAGGCTTTTAATCCATTCACACAATGACTCGAAGATCATTTCAAGTGTGGATTTTCCTGCTGTGTGCTTATCAACTCTTTTCACGCGCAACAGCTGAAAACAAAGGTAATACCTTTTTTAAAAATATATATTTCTAAGACATTTTCACAAAGGTGTTTAAAGACAGGAAACTTTGTAACACTTTCCTGTCTGTATTGTTTTTACACACTCTTATATCTAGAGTGCATACTAAAAAAGTCATTAAGGTTCATGAAGCTACTTCGTTTGGCCTGAATTATGTATTTTTTACATTAGTTTTACTGCAGACTTTAGGAGCTATTTTGGAGCTCAGTTTCATTCATCTGTGTTCTGTACTTAGTATATGAGATTTTGGTCAGCATCAGGTCTGATGGTCAGGTTTAAAGGATTCAACCACTATAAACCAGAGACTAGTGCTCTCTCTCTCTCTCTCTGATCCTCACTGTGATTTTCTGCTGTAGAAGTGAACACTTGACCCCTTTAACCTCTCTGCTTGTATGGTGTTCCCGCTTTCAGACCAGAAAGTCATCCCAGCTGAGTCTGGAGGGAATGTCACTCTGCCATGTCGAGCTCCAGATAAGGACATTCCCATCATAGTTGTAGAGTGGAGCAGAGCTGACCTGGAAGATGATTATGTCCTTTCCTACCGGGATGGGCAGTTTGATCCTGAGGACCAGCATCCATCTTTTAAGAACCGGGTGGATCTGCAGGACAGACAGATGAAGGATGGAGACGTTTCTTTGATTCTGAAGGATGTGACGATTAATGACACTGGAACATACGAATGTCGTGTTGTTCAGAGAAGAACAAGCCGCAGGAAGAGAGCTCATCTGAAGACTCCCCCCATCAGCATCATCACTCTGAGTGTTGTTGATCCTCCAGGTGAGTGAGTAGAGTTGAGTGTGTGTGTGATCAGAGGTGAAGCTGCTTCCTGGTTGTTGATGTTTGTTTCTAAAGATGTTGTTGATGAGACTTTGTAGAAAGCAGCTGGTCTGAGTGATGTGATCAGAGTGCAGTAGATAATGTCTGACAGCAGTTTGAAGAGGAAATGGATTCTGTTCTGTTCTTCACTCATCACCTACCTGACAGCTGACACCTCACACCTGTTTCTCACCTGCAGGTCACACAGGAGGACAAACAGAGGATGGAGGGAAGGAGGATGAAGGGGAGAAGGATGGAGGGAAGAAGGATGGAGAGGAGGATGGATCTGTTGGACTGAAAGTTGGTCTGTCAGTTTCTGCTGTGCTTCTTTGTACTGCTCTTGTTGTTTTTTTGATGTACAGAAGACGGCAACAGAGAAATGATCGTAATAAATTGTAGCATGTTTGAAATGCCTGAGAGTTTTTTACACCTTAATGGTGTTTCAACCTCTCAGTGTTGACTGAAATTATCCATCACATTGTGTATTTGGTGTTCATTATCTTTGTGAAAGACTTGAACCTGTCCTTTAAGGCACGCTAAAGAACTTAAACTAAAGATTTATTCATCCCAAAAGAAAATTTAAATAATTGCTTAACTTTTCTTTTTTTCTTTGGTGCAAAACATCAACGATCTGTCCAGCG
This sequence comes from Pelmatolapia mariae, assembly GCF_036321145.2. Lineage (NCBI taxonomy): Eukaryota > Metazoa > Chordata > Actinopteri > Cichliformes > Cichlidae > Pelmatolapia > Pelmatolapia mariae. The sequence goes on along the minus strand of NC_086229.1, from coordinate 61,424,475 downwards.
AACATTTTCAGGTTTAAAGTTTGAACATTCCATAACAGCATTATTTGTAAAATATCTGAAAAACGGTCCAAAGTGAAAGCTGTGCTCTTCACTGTCTACTCGATGAGCTTCATGAACACCAGCTGGAAATCCTCATATTATAAAAAGAATTCTGTGCGGTGGAGCTGTACTTATGGTTTAAATAGTTCAAATTCAGAGTATTCAAAGTTTATTGTATGAAGCTATTATTTATTTATGTATTCTAATCACTACCTGCACTGTTAAAGAGCACATCAGCATCTCCTTCTTCTTTAAGCTGCTCCCGTTCACCACAGCGGATCACCTACCTCCATTTCACTCTGTCTCCAGCATCCTCCTCTGGAACACCACCCCTCTGCACATCCTCCTTCACTACATCCATGAATCTTCTCTGAGGTCTTTTCCTCCTGTCTGGCAGCTCCATATTCAGCATCTTTGGCCCAGTATATTCCCATTCCCTCTCCTGCAAATGTCCACTTTGAATGTAATCTTAGCAATGATGAAGATGACTGGGATTTGTTTTCTGTACTCATGAGCCTCCTGATCTGATCTGTTGATGCTATTTCTACCCAAGCTCTCCCCCTTCACGTCCCTGTTTTTACTCCACAAGTGTTTTTATACCACAAAAATCACATGCCTTGATATGACTGTTATTGTTGTTATATATAAACCTATATAATAAAGCCTATAAATTAAAGAAAATCAATCTCCAACTTTTCTGTTTTTGTGCTCATAAAGTGTCTGAATTTAATTTGAATTCATATCTGTGTCATTGCAAGTTTAATATTATCATTATTATTATTATTAGATTAGTGCAAATATATATATTCATATTTTTATATCAGAACAAGGCTCATTTTAGTTAATGCACCAGGGATTAAGAAACCAGACAACCAGAATAAATAAAGCCAAGGCATAAAACACTGAATGAAAAAAGAGCCAGAGAACCTGACTGAGGAAGTGGAGGCTGGGTTTCTGATTCACACTCTGATTGGCTGAGAGGTATGGCCTCACCTCAAAAGAGGGTTACTCCAGGTCATTGACACTGAAATTTGAATGATGGCATCAATGACAACCTACAAACACTACAAAGACATGCCATTCTCATAAGCAACAGTCCTTCTGTGTAAATGTTTACCCAGTATAACTGTCTTGCCTTTTCGTCATGAATCCAGTGGAAACGGTGACTTATTTTCATCAAAACACATTAAGGATTAAACAGTTAAAAAAACATACTATATCATTTTTAGATATTTCAAAAGAATGATCAAAGAAAGTGTGAGGCACCATGTTCTCGTGTTTTACAGATAACTTCCCTCTCAGTTCCTATTCAGGCGCTCAAAGGACAGTAATCACTTGGAAAACCTCACTAAGGGACATTAACATTAGCATTCAAGCTAAATTCGTTTGCAGGTTTATACATGTTCCTGCTCTGCCTAGCTGAAGTAGTCTCCATGCCACTTTTAAGCTTAATCCTGACCCTTTCCTCACTCTCCTCCTTCAAACCTTTAATCCCTGACCTCTGACACTGTGCTCTGTTTGAATGAACGCGTGATAAAAACAAAGACCCCTCTGTTAAATCAAACTTGAGTTTGTGGTGAGAACTGTGATGAGTCATTTCACCATCAAACTTATTTTTACTCTCAAATATACAGAAAGAAATGGAGCCTGACTTTAGTGTTTGAGAAAGAAGTTCAACAATGACTCTTTGATGGCTGAGCTTCAGATTAAATCATTTGTCCTCTCCGCTCATTACGGGGTTTGTTTTAGCTGTCATTGTGCACAGAGTGTAAAATAACAGTTGGTTTCAGAAATTTAAAATGCTCAGCACTTTTGAACCACTCAGTTTTATTTGTTTTTTACCTTTTAAAAATCAAGATTTAGGCCTGTCTGAGCTCATAATATATATTTTTCAGAGTTTTGTGTTGCTCACAGGACCAGCAAGTATATGATTTATAAAATAGAATATGTTTCTGTAAACTGATCACAATATTATCAGCAGTCGATTTGTGAATGAATGACTAGCTCACACCATACAATAATTGAAAAAAAAAAAAAAAAAACACTCAAAAGCCACAAAGACAAAAGGCTTTAGGAGAAATATGTCTGTGTAGGTTGTCAGTCATACAAGTCATGGTAATCTAAAAACCATAAAAAGTAGCTTTTCTTCCCAAACTCCTCAGGACACCTTTAGGAGAAAAAAAAAATTTATTGAATGGCAAAACCAAAAACATGGCAGCTAGTGCTGCCAGTGATATAAACACTGATCAAGAAGATTGACTCCTTATTGGGTAGTGCAGCACTCTGCTTTGTCTGACTTGATCGCCTCTAAATGTGAGCATTACAGCAAAATACAGCAGCAAAGGTGGAGACTGCTGAGGGGGGAAGTGCCTGATGATGGGAGCAGCAGCAGTTCTTCTAGTTTAAAATGAGATGTTAGACATGCATACAACACTGTGAGACACAAGCACACATCTATGTACTAATATGTATTTAAGCATTTTAATTTATAATAAAGAGCCCGGCACCTCTATGGTTGGATTCATTTGCAAGTACCATATTCAACTACCACTAATGGTAAGACAGTGAATACATGACCTTATGGCAAAACACACACACACTGTGTGTGTGTGTTTTGCTCTCTTATTTTGTGGGACAAACACACATGTTGGTGCTTGTGTCTACTTTTGATCTGGTTCACTGTAAGCTGATGGTGACCGAAAAAACAACACAGAAACAAAACTCTGAGTCAAATATGATTAGGCAATCGGAGAAGTCTTAGTTTAATCACATGAACATATTTTATAGACGATTTAATTTCCTGTTGCAGTCCAATATCAACCTCTGAGATCTAAAGTAAGCTTTAAATAAAGTCCATCTCATTCCACAGAGTGGCGCTGCAACACAGAGATAACTATAAAACTATATAACTATAAAATGCAGGTTGAGGAAATGATAAACAGCTATTTAATATATTTTCTGTACATGTATTTGTCTTGTTAGTCTCACAATATATAAATATTTGTTGATCACAGATTGAATTTTGCTAAAATGTAATACATCTGTCATAGATTATCACCAAACACATCTTCCTTATTCATCATCGCTTATTATTACAGTACATCACATTGCAAACATAAAACATAAGTAACATCACTGACAGTTTTGTTGGGAGTGATCATGTCAAAATGTTCCCATAGAGATGGAAACCTACCTTTTATGCCAGGCCGCATGGATGAAGAAGCAATTCATTAAATTTCAAATCTCTGTCACTATCAAATACACAAAACACCAATGATACGCCACGAGCTGTGAGTGGATCCACTCTGGTTTATATCTGGTAATAAATCTCTTCTCAAAAAAGCAATATGGTATTGCAACATGGCATTTGGTACACATCTGGCACATCTAAATAAAATAGGAAAATAGGAACATAAATAGTGCCATCATTGCCAGACGTGGCCCGCATCTGGTTGACATACACTCTGCCATGACACCAGTCAGTCAGAAGTGCCAGGTCCAGACCTTTTTTCTATCAGCCTTGGCCACATAAACCAAACCACAATCGGGCCAGATGTGGCATGCCATCACATAAACAGTGCCATCTATGCCAGGTCTGGCCTATATCTGGATGACATACCACTTACCATGCCAGAAGTCAGCCAGCAGTGCTGGCTTGACACCAGATCCAGGCCAGACCTGTCTGCTATGTGGGTTAATATCCAAACATGCATATGGTAGTGTCTGGGTTACATTAAAGGTTCATGGGCAGGTCGGCCAATGAGGATGCAGCCTTTTGTTAGCCCTGAGCCAAATATTTGAAACATGTTGCTGGCATCAAAAATCAAAAAATAACTTTTCAACAATCAGAGAAATTTCCGATTTGAACATTTTTCCTGCTGACTTTGAACTGTTTTCATTAAACATCAGATTGAAGTGATTTCAGGTCTTTTCATTTTGTTCGTTGTTGTTGTTTGTTTGTTTAATTTGTTTTTTACACTGGAAACAAATTTAGGCCACCTACAGGGCAGGTGGGGGACAGCAGGGATCTGAAATCATATGAGATGTTAATGAGTGAGAAGTGAAAAAAGTGATAAAAGTTGATCTAAAACAGAAGATTAATCCACTGATTCTTTGTAAAGTTCATCTGGTGCTCACATGAATCCTGTGATGGAAACTTTACTTCACTGAATGTTCCTTCAAAGCTCATTTCAATATGTTGAAGTCATGAATGAAAGTGCAGAGTGAGAGTGGATCACATGATGTCTAAGGTGTGTCATGTGACATATTCAGTATTGTCACACATGTCTAAATTGTCCCTGTTATCATAACTCCTAAAAACACTTATCTTGTTGTATCTCTGTTGTGGTCAGTGCTATCTTCTATGCTGTTGCATGCTGGGACACCAGGTTGAGGCCAGTAATGTTGTGGGGATGGAGCTGGACTCCCTTAGATTGGTGTCTGAGAGGCAGATGTTGTCCAAGATAAAGACAATGTTGGATAATACCTCCCACCCACTCCATGACATGCTGGCTACTCACAGGAGCATGGTCAGTGAGAAAAGCAGCACTGAACGACACAGGAAATCATTCCTGCCCGTGGCCATCTCCCTGTACAACTCCTCCATCTAACACACTGTAAACACTGCAATACTTACACCCTTTTTAAACACGCTCTTTACTACTGAACAGTCAGTGTTTCTCCAACAGGAGGCCTTTCTTTACACTCAACTCAGCACAGACACACTGACGAACCAGGAGACCTGAACCAAAACCCAGGATAAAGAGTTTCAGTAATTGTGGTGTTGAAGGTGTGGAGGTGGATCAGAGTGTCAGAGGAGACTCTGTAAAAGGACAGAGTGCCAGCAGGACAGTTCACATACACTGCTACTCTGTTAGAGACAGAGTAGGAGGAAGAGGAGGAGGAGGAGGAGATGGATTTTTCTGTCTTATTTTGCCTGACAGAACGAGGACGATCATTAGAGCAGATGAGACTCCAGGACTGATCATTCCATCCAAACAAACAGTCAGTACTGTCTCCTTTCCTTCTGATTTTTCTGGAACTCACTGATATCTCAACGTCTCCTCTGCACTCGACCTCCCAGTAACATCGACCAGTCAGACCATCTCTACACAGCAGCTGTTCATAAACATCAAATCTGTCTGGATGATCAGGATATGATTGAACCTCCTCAGCATGTGTCACCTTCCTGTTGTTGTCAGACAGTTTGAGGTTTGTGTGTACTGTGTTTGTGTTGATTGTGAGTTGACAGAAATCTGATGGAGAGAACAAACACAATCCAGCTGCAGTTATTGATCCATCATCTGTTCATTAATTGACACTTTGATGATGACTCCTGACATCAGAGATGTAAATGAGTGATGTGACAGTTTGAAGATGGCTGAATGTTTGCTGCTTTGTTTTCTTGAATCACATTAAAAACAGACTTACACTTCCTCAGACCTGGTGTCAACCATCGGACTCCAGCAGGCTCCACCCTGAAAGGAAGAGGAGGATCAGACCAGCACAGTCTCTTTCAGCATGAACACATGGACATTACATGGCTCTCATACACATACTGTTAGATAGTGATAAAGGAGCAGTTGTGGTCTTCTCCTGTTCATATGTTAGGCTATGTCCGCTCTATTTTTGGTAATTCCACGCCGGTGGAAACCCAAACAAAACACACATTAAGAGGCTCTAATGTCTGTGTCTCAATCTCGTGGCCCATGTCACCTCTACTTGCAGCTTGCATAATGACTTGAAGAAACATTTTTTAAAATTATTATTCAAAAATTATTATTAACACTACATAGCATAGCATATATGAAGCATGTCAAAATAATAATAACCACAGCAGCCACAAAGAGTGCCTGACGAGCCCAGTTGTAAGTAAGCTATTAAGACTCGACTGTACGCTCTGTTTGTGTTTTCCTCTGAAACAATAAATTCTGTTGGAGCAGCCTTTCAACGCCTCTCTCTTTCTCTCGCTAGCAAAGTTGACCCAGACAACAAAGTAAAGCTAGTTTTCGGCTACGAGCCCGAAACAAAACCCAACGTATTAGCCAGAGGTCCCTTTACTACGGTTCGGAGACATGGACCTGTTTTTTGAAGGCGCGGAATAGTTTTCAATGCGAGATTGCTGCAAAAAGTGCAGCCTTACCTAATGTCCACCCCGCTGTTACTAATTTTATATGACGATTTAAACATCTAGTTGGTATTGGTATGGCGAGTAACCTTCAGTAACAGTAATAAGTAACAGTAACCACTGCAGCCAAAAAGAGTTCCTGATGAGCCCAGTTGTAAGTAAGCTATTAAGACTCGACTGTAGGGATGGATATCGTTTAGGTTTTATCCGATACCGGTGCCAAATCGGTACTTTTGAAACGGTGCCGGTGCTTAAACGGTGCTCGAACCGGTGCTTAAAGAATGGAGAACACAAACTTTGTCCAAAAGCCTCTCATGTTTTTATTTTTAGCAGTCTCTTTTTTTCTGCAAAATGATTATAACCGTAACAACATATAAACATCATCTGTGCAAAGATTTATGTTTTTAAAGTGAAACAGTGAAAAATTACAGCACTGTCAATACATGAATATCCAGACGTTGTACAAAAATGTCCAATTCTTGCACACAATTGGACACCATGCCAGTTGATTTTTTTTAGGTATTTAAGAGCAGTCATTAATTAATTTTATTAACATGCATAAAAATGCTTTTTTTTAAAAAAAAAACAAAAAAAGCGTTTTTTGAAGAATTAACCATACATTTACATGGTAATGGGCCTTTTCTGCCATGGAGCGTTTAATTGGCCTCTGGCCCTTTAAACTCTGAGGGGCTGTAACTTTGGTTTCTTTTGGTCACTTTGCATGATTGACACCTCTTTTTAATTGTTTGAGCCAATAGAGTCAAAGTAATGATGCCACGCTCACGTCACTTCAACCAATCAGACGTTGTAATGCCAAAACCCACGTGGGCCCAAATTTACTGCATGTGACGTCTGTCCAGTCACGTGTCTATAGGTGGGTCTAAAATGGAGGTTGTTGACGGAAAACGGCTCTGATGCGGCTAGGTAGGCATGGTAACTACCGGCAATCACGTGGTTACCGGCTACCGGCGAAAATAACAGAGGAAATCTGGACAGTAAGCCAATTTCTGTCTTAGCGCATTTGCGCCGCTGTGTGTTTTTGTGGTCTTCTTTTGCGGCTCATTCAGTGAATTTTGGTCAGAGTGTGGTGAAACCTGGTGTGTGGAATTGGTGATAGCTCTGGAAGATAACCAGCCTTTCTTTAACCAGTTACATGAAGTCTGGAGAATTTCTGGTTCGCCTTGTTTGTTCAGCGGACTTGTGCGCATTTACCTAACTGCTTGTTTAATCATGGCTTGTTTTCGTTGTTTTGTGGTTGTAGAAATGGTTTATATGACATTTTAGTTGAGATTCAGAGGTTTCTGTGGATACAACACATGTCTGGACTTATATTTCTCACCCCGTGTTATAACCGATTAAACGTGATCTCCTCCTTTTTGCTCGCGGTACCGGGCCGTGGGGCTTAAAGCACTTGTTGCAGGCTGCTGAGTTTGCATCTTTTGCTGTGAAGTACAGCCAGACTTTTGACCGCTTCGCCTTGGGCATTTTTAATCTGTAGCTCTGCTCTAAAAGAACGTACGTACCTGGGCCCGCCTACTATCCTTGTAAAGGTAAAATGATTGGCTAGAATCCAAAGCATATGACATCTCAAGAAAAAAAAAAAGCACCGAAATAAAGCACCAAAATGTGCGCTGCTTTTCGGTCTGGTTACTACCGTTTATGTCAGAACCGGTGCCATCACGGCACCGGATACCGGTACCCATCCCTCACACTTTTTTCGTGTTTTCCTCCGAAACAATAAGTCCCGTTGGAGCAGCCTTTCAACGCCTCTCTCTGGACAAAAAAGTAAAGCTAGTTTTCGGCTACAACCCCGACACAGAACCCTACATATTAGCCAAAGGTCCGTTTACTATGGTTCGGAGCCGCGGACCTGTTTTATATACACGCAGAATAGTTTTTTATATGAGATCGCTGGAAGTAAGTGCAGCCTTACCTAATGTCCACCCTACTGTTACTCATTTTACATTAAGATTTAAAAATCAGGTGGTATTACTTTGTGAATTGCAAATTGTTACGGCCTCTGGCCTCAGGTGGCCCCGCCTTCCTCCATGGAAATCAGTGTTCCAGGACTCACAGGGGATTGGCTGGCCCCGGATCTGTGCCCGCCTCAACTTCATGCAGATCAGAGTGTGCCAGACCACTCACACCATTGGCTGCTGCAGGAGCCTTGAATACAACGGACCAATGACACAGCTGCCTGCATTTACCGGGGAATACAAAAGGCTGGAGGTCCTTCACTCAGTGGCTGCTGCTTAGGACTGAACATGCGGTTTGCCCTTCGTGCCTCTCTCGTCAACCTTTGTTGAACTTGTTCATATTTCTGAACTTTGTTAAACCTTGGTGCATGCTTGAACTTAGCCTGACTAGAGCTTTGAGCTGCTAGCTGGCTGTGAGTAGAATTTTGTGATGCTGGCTCGCCTTAGTTTACTCTTAGCATTTATTTTGTGTGCCGCCAGCTTGCCTTAGTTAACCTTTAGCTTTTACTCTTGTCTTTTCTTTTGTCTTTATATAGTAATTGTTTGCCCAGCGGTCTGTTGAACAGCCCTGTCGGTTTTCTGTTTAAAGTTTGTAATTAAAACCTTTCTTTACTCAGTTTTGTGTTCGGGGCCTGTGTATGCTACTCCTCCCCTGACGCCTAGCAGAGGGGGTCGTAGTGGGGGCTCGTCCAGGATCTCCCTCATAGGGGGGTCTTTGTTCCTGGGAGGGGGGTTAAAAAAAAAAGAGAGAGAGAAAGAAAAAAGGGGAAGTGTTTGTTTTAGAGTATCTCTATCACTTTAGGCGCTATGTCGGCTGTGTTCTGTTTACAGCACTTCATAGATGCCCCATCTATTGAGATTATTGATAGTTGTCGCAAGATTGATTTGCTGCAAATTGTGGATCACTTTCAGCTGCAGGTTTCAAAAACCCTTCGTAAGCATGATTTAAAAGCTTTGGTGGTGGACAAATTGGTGGGAGCTGGTGTGCTTCAAGTGCCTGTTTTGCCTGTGGTCTCTGGTGTGCCAAGCCAAGCTGCCGTAGTTGAAGAAGGCCAAAATGGTTCTTGTGGGGATGGTGAGGGGGATGAGCGGGGGAAAACGCCGCGCACGCTTCCTCGCTATGATCCACTCTCCTCTGGGAGTTCAGAAGGCAGAGAAGGAGCTCGGCTAAAGGTGCGGCTGGCACGTCTCCAATTGGAGGCTGAGGAGAAGGCTCAGAACAGGCGGGTTCAGCTCGAAATAAGAAGGCTGGAGATAGAGGCAGACAAAGCCGTTAGACTCCGAAAGCTTGAGCTGGAGTCTCAGTCTCAAGCCTCATCTGTCTCTGCTGGCAATTCCAGTCCCATCTCCTCGTCCGCTTCTGCTTTTAAAATCGATAAGTGCATTTCTTTAGTGCCCACTTTTAGAGAAACTGAGGTTGATACATACTTTGCAGCATTTAAACGTATCGCTGGGGCGTTGCAGTGGCCTAGTGATATTTGGCCTCTTTTGTTACAATGCAAACTGTCCGGCAAAGCCCAAGAGGTGGTGGCTGCGCTTTCTTTACAGGACAGTTTAGATTACTCGTGTGTTAAAACAGCTGTTTTGCAAGCATATGAGTCAGTCCCCGAAGCCTATAGGCAGAGGTTTCGCCAGCAAAAGAAAATGCCAACCCAAACTTATGTGGAGTTTGCTAGAGAAAAGGGGATTCTCTTTGACAAGTGGTGTGTTGCTTCAAAAGCGAGTGACTATGACGCTCTGCGCGAATTAGTTTTGTTAGAGGATTTTAAGAAATGCATTCCTGAGCGTATTGTGCTATATTTAAATGAACAGAAAGTGACGTCACTCGCATCTGCTGCGGTTCTTGCTGATGAGTTCGTGCTCACTCATAAAGCCTCGTTTACTGGCAGTGAGAAGCCACGGGTTAGCACTGTGCAACAGCCCCACACGGCTAAAGTGTCTGGTTCCAGGGAAAACCGTGAATGTTTTTACTGTCATAAAACTGGACATGTGATTGCGGACTGTTTAGCCTTAAAACGCAAAACGTCAAATGCTCAGCAACCCAAAGGGGTGGGTTTTGTATCAGCTGGGGCCCGTCATGAGGTCCCTGGTAAGGTGCCGGACCCCTGTTTCGAACCATTCATTTTTGATGGCTCAGTATCGCTAACAGGCAATCCATCTGATTTAAAACCTGTGCGTATTTTAAGGGACACTGGAGGTTCTCAAACTGTCATCCTCTCGAGTGTTTTACCTTTTTCTGCTGAAAGTGAATGTGGTTTTAATTCTGTTCTACGGGGGATAGAGATGGGTTGCGCTCCCAGACCTGTTCACAGAGTTTTTATAAAATCAAAACTTGTAACAGGATTTTTCCCTGTTGCTGTTTGCCCGGCCTTGCCAATAGAGGGTGTGGCCATTTTGTTGGGCAATGATGTTGCAGGAGGGTTAGTGCTCCCTCGTCTGGAGGTTTTAGACAACCCCCTAAATCAGAAAACCTCTTATGTTTCCATGCACCCTGGGCTGTATCCAGCCTGTGCGATTACTCGAGCACAAGCTCGTAAAGGTACTGATGTTGACCTCTCTGATTCGGTGTTGTTGATGTCCTCATTTTCAGAGGAGAATGATGTGCCAACTAACAGAAACAATGTTCTGTCACCCCCGGACTCAGTGAAACTTGAGGAGCCTGATCAATTTCCAAAGGTCTCTTCGCTACCTTTGACTGGAGATCAACTGTCAGCAGCTCAATTAGCTGATGAAACACTGCAGAGCTGTTTCAAACATACGGTAAGTGCTGAGCAAGTCAATAAAGGGCAACAAGTCTATTTTGTAGAACATGATGTTCTAATGCGTCAGTGGTACCCACCTGGTGCAGGAAGTGTGGACTGGGGTCAGGCCAATGCTCCGGCTGAGCAGCTCATTGCCGTTTCACAAAGAAAAATGAAACGCACTTATGATAAGGCTTCTCCCAAAAGACACCTCAGTGTAAGTGATAAAGTACTTGTCTTACTTATTTTACTCACTTATGTATTTATACTTGGGTACCTTGAAAGTACAAAATCCCTCCTATGCCACACTTCTGTGTTAACTGCACCTGATTTGACGCGACCATTCAAACTTGAGGTTGATGCTAGTGCTGTCGGGGCTGGGGCAGTGCTGTTGCAAGCAGACTTGCAGGGTTTGGACCACCCCGTTTGTTACTTTTCCCGCAAGTTCAATAAAAATCAGTTAAACTACTCCACCATTGAAAAGGAGACCCTGGCTTTGTTGTTGGCTCTTCAGCACTTTCACGTATACCTGGGGTCCAGCATGTTACCTCTTGTTGTGTACACAGACCACAACCCACTCGTGTTCCTGGCTCGCATGTTTAATCATAACCAGCGCCTTATGCGCTGGGCTCTGTTGTTGCAGGAATACAACTTAAGCATTCACCACAAAAAGGGGTCTGAAAATGTTTTAGCTGATGGTCTGTCCTGGTTGTAAACATGTGTTGCTGTGTTTGTTTTTTGTTTTTTGTTCACACTCTGTAGTGTCTGCTTCTGCCCAACAGAGTTGGTATTTTAAGGGGAGGGGTGTTACGGCCTCTGGCCTCAGGTGGCCCCGCCTTCCTCCATGGAAATCAGTGTTCCAGGACTCACAGGGGATTGGCTGGCCCCGGATCTGTGCCCGCCTCAACTTCATGCAGATCAGAGTGTGCCAGACCACTCACACCATTGGCTGCTGCAGGAGCCTTGAATACAACGGACCAATGACACAGCTGCCTGCATTTACCGGGGAATACAAAAGGCTGGAGGTCCTTCCCTCAGTGGCTGCTGCTTAGGACTGAACATGCAGTTTGCCCTTCGTGCCTCTCTCGTCAAACTTTGTTGAACTTGTTCATATTTCTGAACTTTGTTAAACCTTGGTGCATGCTTGAACTTAGCCTGACTAGAGCTTTGAGCTGCTAGCTGGCTGTGAGTAGAATTTTGTGATGCTGGCTCGCCTTAGTTTACTCTTAGCATTTATTTTGTGTGCCGCCAGCTTGCCTTAGTTAACCTTTAGCTTTTACTCTTGTCTTTTCTTTTGTCTTTATATAGTAATTGTTTGCCCAGCGGTCTGTTGAACAGCCCTGTCGGTTTTCTGTTTAAAGTTTGTAATTAAAACCTTTCTTTACTCAGTTTTGTGTTCGGGGCCTGTGTATGCTACTCCTCCCCTGACGCCTAGCAGAGGGGGTCGTAACACAAATGAATATTACCTTCACTGATAGTTATTAATAACACAGCAATAGTACATTCACGTAGTTGTAAAAAGCATGATAATATATTAAGTAATCCAAAGTATTCAGAATATGTTACTCTCATTAAGCAATGTAACGGAATACATTGCAAAAGACATTTGGGGGCATGCATTCAGTAGTGGAATACATTTTTAAAGTAACCTTCCCAACACTGATTCCTACAAACTGCTCAAAGAAGTCCTGCTATGAATTAATGCTTCAATCTTAAATATGATCAACCTATGTCTAATAATTGGCTATGTACCACAGGCCTTCAAGCTGGTTGTAGTTAAACCTTTACTTAAAAAATCTCTAGACCCAGCAGTCTTAGCTAATTTTAGGCCAATCTCCAACCTTCCTTTCATATCAAAAATCCTTGAAAGAGTAGTTGTCAAACAGCTAAGAGATCATCTGCAGAGGAATGGCTTATTTGAAGAGTTTCATTCAGGTTTCAGAGCTCATCACAGCACAGAAACAGCTTTAGTGAAGGTTACAAATGATTTTCTTATGGCCTCTGACAGTGGACTCATCTCTGTGCTTGTCCTGCATGACCTCAGTGCAGCGTTCGATACTGTTGATCATAATATCCTATTAGAGCGATTAGAGCACGCTGTAGGTATTACAGGTACTGTGCTGCAGTGGTTTGTATCATATTTATCTAATAGACTTCATGGTGTACATGTAAATGGAGAGTCCTCTTCACACACTAAGGTCAATTATGGTGTTCCACAGGGTTCAGTGCTAGGACCAATTCTATTTACATTATACATGCTTCCCCTAGGCAGCATCATTAGAAGACATAGAATAAATGTTCACTGATATGCTGATGGCACCCAGCTCTATCTATCCATGAAGCCAGGTAACACACACCAATTAGTTAAACTGCAGGAATGTCTTAAAGACATAAAGACCTGGATGGCCACTAACTTTCTGCTCCTTAATTCAGATAAAACTGAGGTTATTGTACTCGGCCCCGAAAATCTTAGAAATATGGTATCTAACCAGATTCTTACTCTGGATGGCATTACCTTGGCCTCCAGTAATGCTGTGAGGAACCTTGGAGTCATTTTTTACCAGGATATGTCTTTCAATGCTAGTGATGTGCAGATTGATCCTGAAATATTGATTCTATAAATACATTTTACACGGTTTATTTATGGGATAAAATACGTTAAATGTCACCATTATTATTGGCCGGCCCGGAAACAGCGGGGGTGTCCAAATTCAGAGGCTGCTTCCTACTGAGGACCTGGCCTTCGCGGTCTAAAGAAAGGCGGGTAGTACGTCACGAGCTCCCTCGGTGGAGTGAAACTCTACCGTCTGCTCCTTGCTATCTAAAATATAACCAGGCGCTGACGTTAATTCTCGACCGTCTCACACTTTGTTTAATTAGTTTTCTGTTTAACGTTTATTCAGCTGTGTAAAAAACCTCCGGAGGAACCCTCCCGACGGATTTATAAAGTTAAATTGTATTTAATCTAATCTAATAACTTTAATCTCAGCCAAACCGATTCACTCACGAACAAATAAAACACTGAAAAAGCCAAACAATAACATTTTTAAGTTATCAAAGTTAGTTATATAACATGTTTAACCGGAGTAGTGAAAGACTGCGGGGGTTTGAAGACGATGTGTTGATCGGCTCAGATATTTGAGGTTTACACAGCTACATTCTCACCTGAAAATATGTTAAAAGTTTTTTTAAGACCCAGAAAGAGAAATAAGAGTAATATTAAAACTAAGTCGCTGCCGCCATTGTTGGAAACTGGAATTGGCTGTGCCGTGCTATGAATTCTGCGAAATGGTTTTTCAATTTTGTAGTCCGGGTTTAAAATCGTGAGAAATTCGGGAGAATGGTGGCTCCGGGAGATTTTCGGGAGGGCCACTGAAATTCGGGATTCTCCCGGCATGTATGGTTGTGGCAACATCACTAACCTTGTCAAACACCTCAAAGTAAATCATATCACAGAATATGACGAGCTTATGTTGAGGTGAACTGAAGAGGAGGACAGGGACAGGTGCTGCTAGGGCGAGACAGACATCTCTCACAGAGTCCTTTAGTGCTGCAGGCAGGCAAGGTGTTCAAATAGCGCACAACTTCAGTTTTTTTTATTTCTATATGATGAACTCTGCATTATTAAGTGATAAGAACAAGTAATCTGATGTCCTGTAATCATTATGATGCTATAATTTGAGATACAACATAACATAAATAAAATAAGTTTTTGTACAAAGTATCGGTATTGGATCATTATCATCGATACCACCCTGAATATTACTTGGTATCGGATCGGAAAGAAAATCAGTGATAACGCACATCACTATTCAATGCACATATTAAACAAATATGTAAGACTGCTTTCTTCCATTTGTGCAACATCTCTAAAGTTAGAAATATCTCTCAGAGTGACGCTGAAAAACTAGTTCATGCATTCATTACTTCCAATTCGTTATTATCAGGATGTCCTAAAAACTCCCTGAAAAGTCTTCAGTTAATCCAAAATGCTGCAGCAAGAGTCCTGACAGGGACTAGAAAGAGAGAGCATATTTCTCCTGTTCTGGCTTCCCTTCAGTGGCTTCCTGTTAAATCCTGGATTGAATTCAAAATCCTGCTCCTCACATACAAGGTCTTAAATAATCAGGCCCCATCTTATCTTAATGACCTTGTAGTACCATATCACCCTATTAGAGCACTTCGCTCTCGCTCTGCAGGCCTACTTGCTGTTCCTAGAGTATTTAAAAGTAGAATGGGAGGGAGAGCCTTCAGTTTTCAGGCCCCTCCTCTGTGGAACCAGCTTCCAGTTTGGATTCGGGAGACAGACACTATCTCTACTTTCAAGATTAGGCTTAAAACTTTCCTCTTTGCTAAAGCATATAGTTAGGACTGGACCAGGTGACCCTGAATCCTCCCTTAGTTATGCTGCAATAGACGTAGGCTGCCGGGGATTCCCATGATGCATTGAGTTTTTCCTTTCCAGTCCCCTTTCTCACTCACTATGTGTTAATAGACCTCTCTGCATCGAATCATATCTGTTATTAATCTCTGTCTCTCTTCCACAGCATGTCTTTATCCTATTTTCTTTCTCTCACCCCAACACAGCAGATGGCCGCCCCTCCCTGAGCCTGGTTCTGCTGGAGGTTTCTTCCTGTTAAAAGGGAGTTTTTCCTTCCCACTGTCACTGTCACTATGCTTGCTCATAGGGGGTCATATGTTTGTTGGGTTTTGTATTTTGTATTATTGTAGTGTCTGCCTTACAATATAAAGCACCTTGAGGCAACTGTTGTTGTGATTTGGTGCTATATAAATAAAATTGAGTTGAATTTTGTTCCCACCTTGTGTTTCCTGATTTTGTAGTTTTTCCTTTTGGCTGTTTAAGGCTTCTTTTCATCACTTCCTCACCTAGAATTAATTTTTAAATCCTCAGCATTTAATTCAGAGCATTTCACAATCAGTCTCCTGTGTATGTAGTCCATCTCCACCATCACTCTTTACCTCACTCTGTGTTTCACAAACCTGCATAAGGTCATCAAACTAGTCAGTTATCTTAATTAAATTTACTTAAATCACTTAGCATTATGCTGTTCTTGTTAGGTTCTACTAGAGTTAGCTTTATTAAGACTTTAAAAATGATTCATTTTTCAATTGTGGTCAAGCTAGGTAAACAACTTCCCCTGCTTCCAGTCATTTTACGAAGCTAGGCTGACCTTGTCAGCAGCATGTTTCTGTAGAGAGATTAATCTAATTTGAATCAGGCCAAACAGAAGATGATTCTTCTTAAAAAATGACTGAACTAGTAAACATACAGATATCTATGCAAATTGTGAATGTCTGAAGAGCAAAAGAGAGTTATTGTTGTTGAAAAATGTCTCCCTGGAAACTCCCCTACATTAAGATATTAATCATTCAGATAGATTAGTGTTTCTGTTCCTGAAAATATTTCTTCAGTGTTATTATTCATTTCACATCCATATAAAAACAAACAAAGAGTGAAGGACACAGCAAATGTTAACAGCTCTTCCTCCTCTATCAGACATTCTCTCAATACCTCAGAGTGTCCAGTCTCCAGTGTGGAGCCTTCAGTCCAACTGACAACTGCTTCATTCCCAAGTTTCCTGGATGATTGTAGCTCAGGTCCAGCTCTCTCAGATAGGAGGGGTTGGAGCTCAGAGCTGTGGCCAGAGAAGTACAGCCTTCCTCTGTGATCAGGCAGCCTGAAAGACTGCAGACACACAAAACAATCCATCTTTGAACACTTCAATGGAGTGAAGGATGTGAAAGATGAAGACTAAAACTAAGGGAACCATAATGTCCAGAATGTCCTGTCACGTGGCAGCTGATGTTACATCTGCTGGAGCACGCTGCTGTTTTTGCTTGGCTTGGTGAAACTTTACAGACAGTTCAGAGTCTAATAATCCAACCAAGGGAAACTAAAATATCTGACAATTCTATAAGAGTTAGTAATTCATTCAGTAATGTCATATACATGCTAAATGATACTGAGTGGGAGCGATTTAATCCTGACCTGAGAGTTTCTAGTCTACAGTATGGACTTCTCACTCCAGCAGACAGAATCTCCACTCCTGAGTCTTGCAGGTTGTTATCACTCAGATCCAGCTTTCTTAGACTGCAGAGCTGGGAGCTAAGAATTGAAGACAGACTTTCACAGCTTTTCTTTGTGAGGTTACAGCCACTCAGTCTAGAAATAAAGAGCAAAAGACCAAAAATGGGTTTAAAGTGAATTGATAGAGTTGGGAATTTTATTATCATAATAATAATAATAATAATAATAATAATAATAATAATAATAATAATAATAATGTTTCATATCTAGCTGGAATTGTTATTGCCTCGTTTCAAACAAATCAGAGCTGTGGCAATTTAATATTATTAATAAATAAAGACAAATACTAAAATACAAATGACGAAACTGATCATTAGTAGCTATGATTTTTTTTTACTGTAAATAATTTCATTTGATAAAAAATAAACAGTCCTTGATTTGACCTCAAAGTTTCCAGTGTACAATGTTGACTCTGTAGTCCAACAGAAAGAAGCTTCACTCCTGAATCCTGCAGGTTGTTGTTGCTTGCATCCAGCTCTCTCAAAGTAGACGATTGGGAGCTGAGGGCTGAGGACAGAGCTTCACAGCTTGTCTCTGAGAGGCTACAAGCACTCAGTCTGTAAAATGAATGCATAAAGAAAAACACTGAAATTAAAGTGTATTGGTGGTGCAATGACGACTTATTAGATTTGACAATAGTTACTATTATTTCAGGGCAGGCTTGAATTATTACTGCTTTATTTTAAACACATCAGAAATGTGTTAATTTAGAATTATTTAGAACTCATGAAAAATACTAAACTACACCAACAGATGGCTGATGGTGACCATTATTTGCTGTGCACTTTATAAAACTGCAAATTATATAATTTGATGAAAAATAAAACATTCTTTGATCTGACCTCAGAGTTTGCAGCATACAACTT
Organism: Pelmatolapia mariae; assembly: GCF_036321145.2. Classification (NCBI taxonomy): domain Eukaryota; kingdom Metazoa; phylum Chordata; class Actinopteri; order Cichliformes; family Cichlidae; genus Pelmatolapia; species Pelmatolapia mariae. The sequence goes on along the minus strand of NC_086229.1, from coordinate 61,406,617 downwards.
GGATTTGTCAGTGCAGCTGACAGAAGCTTCACTCCTGAATCCTGGAGGTTGTTGTTATTCAGGTCCAGCACTCTCATCCCAGAGAACGGAGAGCTAAGACCCGAGGACAGATATTCACAGCTTCTCTCTGAGAGGGAACAGCCACCCAGTCTTGAAAAATAAAGAAAACAAAAAGACTGGATGCAAAATGTACCAATAGTTAAGTGAAAAAATTAGTACATTTAGCCATATTCATTGTTGTTTCAGAGGCAGCTAGAATTGTGATCATCTAATTTTACACATTAGAAATTTGGCAATTTACTTGAAAGAGAAATAATACAAATTACTGAATTACAAAACCAAATAGATTATTTTGACCTTTATTAGCTGAGTTTTAATTGTTTCATTATAATTTGATGAAAAATAACTATCCTTTAATCTGACCTCAGAGTTTCCAGTGTACAATGTGGACTCTGTAGTCCAAAAGATAGAAGCTTCACCCCAGAATCTTGCAGGTTGTTGTTGCTTGCATCCAGCTCTCTCAGACTAGACAACTGGGAGCTGAGGACTGAGGACAGAGCTTCACAGCTTCTCTCTGAGAGGAAACATTCACTGAGCCTGGAAAACAAACAAATAAAAAAAAAAACTTCAAACAATTTTAATGTCTAGCCTAAATAACACAAACAAAATCTATTATGTAGTGCAATTCATAGTTAATCTAAGTCAGGAACAAATAGAAAAATTGCTCAGATGATAATGCTCTCAATGGAAACCAGCAAGTAGCTGGTATATTTTGTGATGCTAGTTAAGTACCTGCTCGCACAGACACAATGTACTGCTGTTTACTTTCCTTCATCTAACATCTGATCTTGATCATTGCACCAGATACAGTTCAAAGTCATCATTTATTTAATATACTGGACTCTGGTGCAGAACCCAGATCATTCTCTGTCTGAGGGACTGTCAGAACTTCTAGGCTTAGAAATTATGTATTTGATTTCTTTCTAACTGAAATGTTCCTTTTTAGTACTACATAATGAGGTTCATTTTAATTAAAATATTCTTTATTTTCTGATAGAATTTAAACATAATAAACTGTTGGAGTGATTTTATTAAATGTTGTCATTGTTGTGCTTCAAGTTGTGAACCTTGTCCTAAACAACATGATCATAAACATTCCTTTGTTTCTGTTCCCCTCCCCAGCCTGTCGGATGGTATAGTGAGGATGTTTAACTTCCTGCCCTTTAACTTCCTGCCCTGCCCTGTGTTTGTGTATATTTGACTGTTACAGGAATAAAGCCATAAACTCGGTGAGGGGAGCTGACCCTTTTGTGGGCAGGAGGTCATACAAACGCACCCACAAACACACACACACATACCCACACAATACAGACACTGATGTTGTCTAGATATGCCTGCTCAGTAATGTCACATGTATTTGTAAAATGCATATTCATGAGTCTAACCAATAAAAGCAGCCTGCAAAGGGAAGCTAGTTGAAGTAGTTCTGAGGCAGCCACTTCCCTTGCGGCAAGTGCAACAAAGAGCGCTGTGCGATCTCGTTCTTGAGTGTCTGTTTATCCAGCAACGTCAGGAATGTATCCCTCACATAAACGTAACTACATTTTTATGTTATACAGTGACTTGAAAAATATTTATACTCCTTGAACTTTTACACATTTTGTCACCTTAAAACCACAAACTTATGTTTTTTATTAAGATTTTCTGATAGGCCAACACAAAGTTGCACATAATTGTGAAGTGGTACGAAAATGATACCAGGTTTTCAAAATTTTAAGCAAATAAAAAATCTGACCCTAAACAATACATTTGCATTCAGGGATACATTTGTATTGTTTAGGGTCATTGTCTTGCTTGATAGTGAATCTACTCGCCAGTCTCAAGTCCTTTAGAGCGTACAACAGGTTTTATTGTATTTATCTCCATCAATCTCCCTATCAACTCTGACCAGCTTCCTGTTCCTGCTGAATAAAAACATCCCCAAAGCATCATGCTGCCACCACCATGTTTCACAGTGGGGATGGTGTGCATTTAGGCCCAAAGTTCAACTTTGGCCTCGTCTGACCAGAGCGCCTTCTTTATCCACATGTTTGTTGTGTCCCCTACATCGATCCTGGCAAACTGCAAACAGGACCTTTCATGTCTTTCTGTCAACAATGGCTTTCCTCTTGCCATTTTTCTTCGCCAGATTTGTGCAGTACACGACTAACAGTTGTCCTGTGGACAGATTCAGACATCTGTCATGGGGCGATCGTGGCAGTACGAGTTGGCAGTTCGTCTTGTAATCGGAAGGTTGCCAGTTCGAGCCCTGGCTCCGACAGTCTCAGTCGTTGTGTCCTTGGGCAAGACACTTCACCCGTTGCCTGGTGGTGGTCAGAGGGTCCGGTGATGCCAGTGTCTGGCAGCCTCGCCTCTGTCAGTGCGTCCCAGGGTGGCTGTGGCTACAATGTAGCTTGCCATCACCAGTGTGTGAATGTGTGGATGACTGAATGTGTAAAGTGCTTTGGAGTCCTTAGGGTTTAGTAAAGTGACTTGGAAACTCTCATCCATGCTTTTATAACCTCACACTTGGATTACTGCAATTCCCTTTTTATATTGGCCAGGGCACTCTGTCATGTCTGAACTGGAGGAGAATGCTGCGGCATGGTTTTTTAATTGGTAAAACAAAATTTGAGCATATTATTCTGGTTCTGGCCTCCTTAGACTGGCTTCTAGTTGAATTTAGAATCTATTTGAAAATCCTTTTACTGGTTTTTAAATCCTTAATTGGTGTGGAGCCTGTATATTTGTCCGATCTGCTGAAGCCCTATGTCCCCCCTCGTTCACTCCGGTCAACTGAGCAGCTGTTGCTCTCAGTTCCTAAATCATGGCTGAACCTTAGAAGAGACCGAATATTCTCTATTGTGGCACCAAAGCTTTAGAATGATCTTTTTACCTGATTTTGCTCTACAAATCCTGATATCCACATAGGAGAACATTCATTTTACATTTCAATAGAACAGTGGCTTGTGTGTCTTTGTATGTGAATGATTTGGACCCCAAACAATGATCAGGTGACTCTTTCGTTTCAGTTTATTTAACTTGCACATGGACTGGACCTCAGTTTCCTTGGTACTGGCCCTTGAGCCCGCTGCACCACCTCATGCTGAAATCTGTTCCTTCAGCTCCCTGTTGTGACTCCTCACCTGGTCTTGTTTAAAGTTACAGTATTTCGCTGCAATAGGGCAGGTCTCTGGCCACCAGTTTTCCTGGTTCCTAGACAATTAAAGCTGATGTTCTCCACAGTGTCCTTCGGAAGCTTCAGATGGGTCTTAATACAGTTTTTAACAGTTGTCCTATGGTGTGCAGATACATGAAAACACAAGGTTGTCTCTCATACTATGGGCTGGATATCTATGACAGTCTCTCTTTTTTTTTCATTTTCTTCATTCTCAGTTAGAGACTTGGTGGAGTTCTTCATCATTCACCCTTCTTCATAACTATCTCTATGAAGCATTGGTCGATGTAATCTTGGAAAGTGTTTAATTCTGAGCTAAAATTTTGTTTTGTTTCCGGCAAACTCTCTGGTGTCTGACGTCAACTACAGCATTTTCCTTTCCATCACTTCCGTCACTTACCTCACTTTTTATTTGGATGTGTCCTTAAACAATTAATGGCTTAAAAAAGAAAAAGAAAAAAAAAACTCTGCAAAGAAGATTGATTTAAAATTCCTCCACAGTAATGTGAAAGCGCCATTGCCAGTTTTCAAGAGTGCATGTTGGATTACTTTTTGCATATAGGGCCAACTAGGTTTTGATATATTTTATTAGGAAATAAAAGCCATCATAATTTAAAAAATGCATTTGTATTTACTTGAGTTATTTTTGTCTAATATAGCATTTAAGTTAAAACATTTAAGTGTGAAAAACATACAAAAAAACAAACCAAAAAAGAAAGAAATTTGTCTGCAACTGTTGACAATCATTAAATTCCTTTTTAAGGGTAAGGTTGCACATGATGTTCTTTTTTCTTTTCAAGATTAATTTAAGGGATGAAGGGAAAAACAAAACAAAGCACATGACTCACAGAGCTTTGTTGGAGGCTTTGACCACTGGCAGCAGCCTCAGAAGAGTCTCCTCTGAAGCAGAGTATTTCTTCAGGTCAAACACATCCAGATCTTTTTCTGATGACAGTAAGATGAAGACCAGAGCTGACCACTGAGCAGGAGACAGTTCATCTGTGGAGAGACTTCCTGATCTTAGGAACTGTTGGATCTCCTCCACTAGAGAACGATCATTCAGTTCATTCAGACAGTGGAACAAATTGATGGTCTTCTCTGCACTCAGTTTCTCGCTGAGCTTCTTCTTGATGTACTGGAGTGTTTTCTGATTGGTCCGTGAGTTACTTCCTGTCTTTGTCAGCAGGCCGCGTAGGAGAGTCTGATTGGTCTTAAGACAAAGACCCAGGAGGAAGCGGAGGAACAAATCCAGGTGTCCATTTGGACTCTGTATGGCCTTGTCCACAGCACTCCGGTAGAAAGATTTAAAATTTCTTTTTTTTCTAAATGAATCAGACTTCTTGGAGGTTGTTTGTTCTTCCAGCAAATTGAGTCCAGATTTGATGAAGGTCAGATGGACATGAAGAGCAGCCAGAAACTCGTGAACACTCAGATGGACAAAGCAGAACACCTTGTCCTGGTAGAGTCCTCTCTCCTCTTTAAAGATCTGTGTGAACACTCCTGAGTACACTGAGGCTGCTCTGATATCGATGCCACACTCTGTCAGGTCTGATTCATAGAAGATCAGGTTTCCTTTCTGCAGCTGATCAAAAGCCAGTTTTCCCAGACACTTAATCATCTTCCTGCTCTCTGGACTCCAGTGTGGATCTGTCTCAGCTCCTCCATCATACTTGCCCTTCTTCACTTTGGCCTGAACAACCAGGAAGTGGATGTACATCTCAGTCAGGGTCTTGGGCAGCTGTCCTCCCTCTCTGGTTTTTAGCACATCCTCCAGAACTGTAGCAGTGATCCAGCAGAAGACTGGGATGTGACACATGATGTGGAGGCTTCGTGATGTCTTGATGTGGGAGATGATCCTGCTGGCCTGCTCCTCATCTCTGAATCTCTTCCTGAAGTACTCCTCCTTCTGTGGGTCAGTGAAACCTCTGACCTCTGTCACCATGCCAACACATTCAGGAGGGATCTGATTTGCTGCTGCAGGTCGTGTGGTTATCCAGAGATGAGCAGATGGAAGCAGTTTCCCCCTGATGAGGTTTATCAGCAGCACATCCACTGAGGTGGACTTTCTAGGGTCAGTTAGGATTGTAGTTTTGTGGAAGTCCAGAGGAAGTCGACACTCATCCAGACCATCAAAGATGAACACAACTTGGAAGTCTTCAAAGCTGCAGATTCCTGCTTCTTTGGTTTCAGTAAAGAAGTAATGAACAAGTTCCACCAAGCTGAACTTTTCCTCTTTCAGCACATTCAGCTCTCTGAAAGTGAATGGAAATATGAAGTGGATGTCCTGGTTGGCTTTGTTTTCAGCCCAGTCCAGGGTGTATTTCTGTGTTAATACCGTTTTCCCAATGCCAGCCACTCCCTTTGTCAGCACTGTTCTGATTGGTTCATCTCTTCCAGGTGAGGCTTTAAAGATGTCTTCTTGTCTGATTGTTCTTTCTGGTCTGTCTGGTTTCCTGGATGCTGTTTCAATCTGTCTGACCTCATGTTCATCATTGACCTCTGCAGTTCCTCCCTCTGTGATGTAGAGCTCTGTGTAGATCTGATTCAGAAGGGTTGGGTTTCCTGCTTTAGCGATCCCCTCAAACACACACTGGAACTTCTTCTTCAGCTCAGATTTAAGTTTACAATGACAAACTTCAGCAAGGCTTTCTGAATAAAGAAAGAATATCACTTCATCTTTTACATAGTCCATATCAAAACATGGTCTTTTTAAATACATGTTGTTTCATCTCTTGAAATTTTAGTTAATGTTAATGTTATAACCAGCAGCTTAAATCTTTAGAGAAATCCTTTTACTTCTCTGCAGATGGTCAGCCAGCTCCTCCTGCTTCATTCTCCTCAGAATGTCCACTGTGATCTTCACAAATGCCTCTCTGCTGCTCCTCCTCTGTTCATCATCCTCCCTCTGACTCTCTAAGCATTCTGGGCCATCTGGACTCAGAACTTTCTGGATCTTCTGCAGCTCGTTTCTCACAAAAATGATGATGTTGTCCTCCAGCAGCTGGAACAGAATAATTTATGAATGACCCAATTGGACTGAAATCATGGAGCCACACATCAAATCTGTGTTGGACACACTGACAACCCACTGAACTACAAAGAGCAGCATGGAGATGACTGTGAACAAAATAGATGTAAAAGTACATTTACAGACCTTAAATATGGAGTCCAGGTGTGTTTGATGCTGCTGGGCAGACTGACCACTGGGAACCTCAGAGCTCTCCTGGTCAACTCTGTGGAGGAGCCATGGAGATTTAATCCACAAAAAAAGCCCCCACCATAAAAGCAAGCAAACAAACAAAAACCACACACATCTTGACATGAACTAGATCATCTGTTGGTTGTTGAAATTTGTGGATGGAAGCTGTGGGCATAGTCATTTCTGCAACTGACCTTATTTGCATTTGTACTTGTATGAGTTTCCCTTTCAGAAAATAAAATTCTGAACAGAAAATCAAATATACAAATCAGATTCAAGTGTCCTACCATTCATATCATGATTAATGACAGTATGTTCTTTTTAAATGTCTTCAAGTTTGTTTTAGATACCACTGAATTTTAAATCCTTGTGTTTGATTGTAATTATATCTTAAGCTGTATCATCTTACATGTTGGAGAAATCCCAACCAACCTAGAGCAGTCTGATAGAAATCTGAACATGATCTAGCATCTGAAATTCAACCAACTCTAGTTCAGTCTTTCTTCATAAAGATTAGAAAAAAATGCCAGTGTCAGACCAATGCTTGTTAATGCCTTATGCACACCCTCATTTCCTCCTGATCAGAAACTTGCAGCTGGTTGTATACGAGCCTAAATGATGCAGCATCTAAGGTCAGTATGAAACTGTGTCACACTGAATAATGTGGAGCTGCAGTTGTAGCAGGAGTAGGCCTCAGAACGACTACAGCTAACAACACCAAGTAGAAATCAAAACTGGCACACAAATTGAAACACAATCAGTACAACTGAACCCTTCAGGTACCACAAACCCCACAGGCTGCAAAAGCAGAGCTGCACGGTTACAGACTCAAACAACAACAGTGATTATGAGCTACATTAGCTGCTGGCGAGCCGCATTTAGAGCTACAAGGGTCAACAACTGAACATGACTCTGATCTGAATGCACAACATTAAAATCCCCAAATTCTTTTAACTAAAGCTCATATACACAAAGCAGCTTTACAGAGGTCGTCATTACTACCACATGCTGCCCTTGACAGCTGTTTGGCACGTCGGCCATCTTACTCTAGAGCTTTCTCAGTTTCCTGCCCACCTTAAAAGTTTGTCTAACTTTAAGCTGTTTATCTGCAGTGGACTCTGCAGCAGCCACCAGCTAACGTAACTCAGCAAGTCAAACAGCAAAGTCTGTGTGGACAGATGGATGCTGGAAGTCTCCAAACATTTACAACAAAAAACTTCATATTTCTGTTTTTGTCAAAAGTTCAGTGAGCAGAAAATGACCTGATCTTCAAAAGCCACAATGGAAGAGAGGAAACTTTCGTTTTAGCTTTTCCTTTTTTTTTTTTTTTGCAGATTACAATTTGATTTTTATTTGATGGATTTTAAGAAATGTGGCAAAAAGTGGAGATTGACTTTATTTTTTAAAAGTTAAAATAATAACCAGTATTTGAGTCATTATGATGCTCTGAGTATTATGAGTAAAAGTAAAATCTGTGCAGCAAAGTTAGTGTTACCTCCTCTAACGTGCTACAACATACAGCACAGCATGACTGATGGAATAAAACATAAGCACGAGCATCACTTCCTGTTTGCTGAAGTCAATTTTCAGTAGCTTAGAAACTAAAGGCTTGTTTTTAAGAGACTGTTTAAATGGGATTGAGGGAATGACATGTTTGCACTGCAGTTTATATCCAGCAACATCAAGGAGTCAAATCTGTTCTCAAAGAGTTCATGTTACTAACAACTCACCTCTCTGCAGCAGATTCCTGCTGGAGTTCAAAATTAATGGGTTGACTTCTAGACCGGTCACTCCCTAAAGACACACAGCTGGGTCCAGGTTTAGTTTTGAGTTTCTGAAGGATCCTGACAATTGAAGCACAAATCTTTAATCAAGGACTCATCACATAATACAAAATGCTGACAGAATTTTAGACATTATAATCGTGACTTTAACTTACATCTTTCTTGATGACTGTTTTTGTTGAAATCTATTAATGACATGATTCAACACGGTGTTCATACAGCTGGGTGGCGGCCCAGATTCAGGTCTCCCATTGATCCTGTTAGTGAAGTGTTTTTCATTTACAGTCACAGAAGCTGATGAAGACTTAGAATACCTTCATCATGCCAAAGAGAAACTGATTTGCAGGCTGAGCATGAGCATACATAAACTCCAAACTAGTGATGGTAGTGTAAAAACAGAGCGCCACCCAGAGGTAAACACAGCGATTTACACTGTGCAGGACTATTGATGGTCCAATGAGCATTAGGAGTACATGTTGGATGTTTTTATTGAATAAAGGAATTCCTCACTCAGTGACCTGCTTTGAGATGCAGTTTAGACACCAGGAAACAACATCAAATCAGACACCAAACTGACATCAAGCAGTTCATGTCACTAACAGCTCACCTCTCTGCAGCAGACACCTGCTGGTCTGTAAAATGAATCAGGCGATCTTTAGACTGGTCACTCTTTAAGGACACACAGCTGGGTGGAGGTCCAGGTTGGTTCCTGTGTAGAATGATGGAGCAGTGATGTGAGTGCTGAGCTGTGACATGGAGAAAAGTCATGGACAGTTAGAGGTGGTCATCTCACCTCTGAGCTTTGGTCTGCTTCTCATGTTCCCCACACAGAGCAGTTTTAGAGGGAGGGCCTCCCTCCTCTCTGTCCTCACACTGATCCATGCTGCTGAATTCACTACTCACACACTTTCTACCTTCACCTGCAGAGGAAACACAAATCATTCATGTGCATATCAACTGTCAAGATCAGGTGACTCCACTGTGTAGTGCACATTTGATATGTTTGGAAACTCACCTTTGGATTTAGTGTAAGGAAAGGAATCGGGTGTAAAACTCATAGTTAAATTAAAGTGGTGGGCTCGCTCATTTTGGCAGAAGTCAATTGATTTCAATAATAAATTAATTGCAGTGTTTAGGCTGTCATTTCTAGCATCTACATGGATGTTAACATCACCTAGTATGATTATTCTATCTGAACTCACCACTAAATCAGATTAAAAACTGAGCCAGATGAGGCCATCTCAGCATTGAAAACCGTAATGGAAAACCATAATGTCCAGCTGAAAAATCTATCAGAATCAGCGACAATTACTTCAAACTCCGTGGTGAAATTAGAAGAAAAAGTAAAACAACTTTCTAACAAAGTGGAACAATTGTCCGAAAAATGCATTGATCTGGAAGGGCGTTCAAAGAGGAACAATATAAGGATAGCCGGGGTACCTGAAGGTAGAGAAAATGGACAACGTGTTAGAGATTTTGTGGCAAAGCTGTTACAAGATCTATTGGACCTGGACACAACTGCCACAACTAGCTAAACGTAAGCTAAAGTGGCAGTTTTTCGTTGTTGACGCTGTCACCGGTACGAGATTTCGGAATGGCACCACTTACCTCAACATCCAGTTGTGAAAGCTGCGTCAACCTGAGCCAAAAAGTGATCGAGCTGGAGCAAAGGATATCCACGCTATATCAAATCCAGGGGGCTGAACGCGATCTTGACACGATCCTCCTTGGCAAAGCTCAAGCCACCGCTACTAGCGCTGAGCTAGCCGACACAGTGCACCACTCAGCTGTTGTGACCCAAGATCCCGCCAACAGTCAACCCAGACTCCAAACTTGTGTCGCTGGTGTTTCTGCCACGGACGAGAACTGCTGGTTTCAACTAGGGGCCAGACCCAAGGCTCTGGTCAGCTCCACTCCACTCCAACCAGCGCCATGGACCATGGTTGGGACGCGCGGTGGCTGCAGAGGGGCCAGGAGGATCTCGCACCCTCACCCCTCCGGTGCGGTAGTGCTGGAGAACAAATTCAGTATCCTGGATCCTGTGGACTTTCCTCCTCCGGCCGCCAGCCCTCGCCACCCCGCTGTGTCGCTGAAGTCTGCACCATCTCCACCACTACGTCCCCGGAGCCGTGGCGGGCAGCCCGGCGCTGTGGCACAAACTCGCCGTGGAGAACCCGGCTCCTCGGAGAAGAGGACCCACAGCGCGGCTACCTGGGAGTCACTCACGCGGTCCGGCTGGTGCATCTCCATCTGAACACCCCCAGTGCCGTGGCGCAGGCGTCTCAGATGGCCAGCAGTCCCCGGTGGCATCTCCTCTCTCCACGCTGGTCCTCGGAGATTCCATCGTCAGGAACGTGCGGATGAGGGGGGCGCTCACGCTGTCGTTCCCGGGAGCCACCGTTGTCGACATCGTGGACAGAATTCCCAACATCCTGGCGTCCCACCCACAGGCCAACCGGCTCATCATCCACATCGGCACCAATGACATTCCCAAACAGCAATCTGAGCTGCTGAAGCTGGACTTCCTCAAACTCTTCAGCCTCCTTGGTCAGTTGCAGGTGAGTGCTTTTATCTCCAGGCCCACCCCCACCTGCGGCAGAGGGATAGGCCGTTTTAGCCGGCTGCTCAGCCTTAACACTTGGCTCTCCTCCGCCTGTGTCTCCCACGGCGTGGGTTTTATTAACAATTTTGATGCCTTCTGGGAGAGGAGACATCTTTTGGGGGCAGACGGGCTCCACCTCAACGCCTGGGGACGCCGTTTGCTGTCCGCCAATTTGGTATTTGGCATACAGCACTCCCGCACATGGCCCTGTCATTACCCCAAACCGACACTACCCGCTGATCTGTCCTCCACTGACTGATGTCCCCCTGGTCCCAGCTCCTATATTTGTTCCACTTTTAACAGTAATACACAAAACTCTGGACTCGGACCTCTCTCTCCCACAGTCAACACAATACCCGTCATAATCACAAACAGAGAGCAACACAATTATCATAAATCCAGTAACTCCAAAAACATTAATAACCTCCGGCCTCTTCAAAAATCTCAGACTTCATTGAACTCTACTGTCAAAAATCCACCAGTCTCAATTAGTATGGCACTTTTAAATGTCCGCTCTTTGTTGAATAAGACTTTTATTATTAATGATTTAATTTTAGATAATAAACTTGATTGTTTATTTTTAACTGAAACATGGCTGGGTTCGGATGCACCAGTTGTTCTCACTGAGGCCTCCCCACCAGATTTTAATTTCTCTTTTTCCTTTAGAAGTGGTAAGAGAGGTGGTGGGACTGCATCTTTAACCAACAACACACTCACCACCAAACAAATTCTATTTGATCATTTTACCACTTTCGAATTCCACGCTATTGTTTTTAGCAGCCCTCCAGTTTTATCTGTCACAATTTATAGACCACCTAAAGACAGTGCTGCTTTTATCAAGGAATTCTCAGAATTTTTAACAAACATACATTCAAAATATAAAATGATAATTCTAACCGGTGATTTTAACCTGCACATAGATAATCCTTCTGACCCTACATCAAAAGAATTCTTAAACATTCTTCACTGTATGGATTTTACCCAGCACGTCACGCAGCCGACTCACAACAGAGGACACACTCTGGACCTGGTCATCACCCATGAGCTGTCCACCAGTGTGTCCTCTGTTGTTGACTTGGCTGTCTCTGACCACTACTGTGTGTTTTTTAACATCACCGGTTTTATTCAGCGGGAGACCTCGGTGTGAACTGTGAGGAGGCGCTATCTAACCTCTGAAGTGGCTGCAAATTTTACCAGGGTTTTAGACGAATGCCCTCCTGTGATTTTACCTGCACCCTGTGATTTTATTTTTAATCATTTTAACCTCAAACTGAAGAAAAGCCTTGACTCCGTTGCTCCACTCACCACCAAAAAGATTAACGTAAAACGTGTATCACCCTGGAGAAACGAAGAAGTCAAAAAACTCAAAAGAAATTGCAGGGCAGCAGAAAGGAGATGGAGGAAAAATAAAAATGAAATCAACTATCAAATACTTTGCAAGCAACTTAAAATTTACAATAATACACTAAGGAATTCAAGAAATTCATACTTCGCCAAAATAATCAGTAATAACAAAAATAATCCCAAGGTCCTCTTCTCCACCATAGATCAATTATTTAACCCTGATTTTAACAGCTCCCAAAGACCCCCCACAGACTCACTCTGTGAGCAGTTTGCAGACCACTTCAGGGGAAAAATCAACACCATCAGATGTGATATTTTATCTTCTCGTGACATGATTTTAAACACATCTGAGGGCTCGACTGTACCTGAGGAGACACTGGACAGCTTTGTCCTGGTTAATGCTGAGAACCTTAAGAAAGTTTTCTCCACAGTGAGACCCACCACATGTCTTTTAGATCCAATCCCCTCTCCACTTTTTAAAACACTTTATGGATTTTTTGAAGCTGAGCTTTTATACATGATGAATTGCTCTCTTCAGTTGGGTGTCTTCCCTGCTGCCTTTAAAACGGCGGTGGTGAGGCCCCTTCTGAAGAAGAGCAATTTGGATTGCAATGATTTTAATAACTACAGACCTGTATCCAACTTACCATTTTTAAGTAAAATTTTAGAAAAACTTGTTTTTACTCAGATTAATGATTTTCTGAATGATAAACAGATCCTAGAAATATTTCAGTCTGGATTTCCGGTGAACCACAGCACAGAGACCGCTCTCCTAAAGGTTTTAAATGATCTTAGATGTAACTGGGACTCCCAAAAGCTCTCAGTCCTGGTGCTACTGGATCTAAGCGCAGCCTTTGATACAGTAGACCACGCTATACTTTTAAACAGATTGAAACACATGGTGGGCCTCTCTGGTGCTGTACACAACTGGTTCACTTCCTATCTCTCAGACAGAACTTTTATGGTGAGTATGGGGTGTGCCCCAAGGGTCGGATTTAGGCCCTGTACTTTTTAATTTGTATATGCTCCCTCTTGGCGGCGTCATCAGGAGGCATGGAGTGAACTTCCACAGTTACGCTGATGACACGCAGCTGTACATCTCCGTGTCTCCTGATGACACCAGACCAATGGATGCCCTTTTTAACTGTATTCTAGATATAAAATCTTGGATGGCAGAAAACGTTTTACAGCTTAACCAGGACAAAACTGAAGTTTTAATCATCGGTCCTGAGGCTCAGAGAGAGAAACTCTTGTCTAAATTACAGGCATTTTCACTATGCCCTTCACTACGAGTGAAAAACCTGGGTGTTATTCTTGACTCTGAGCTTGGTTTTATCCCACATATTAAACATGTAACCAAAATTGGATTTTATCATCTAAAAAATATAGCCAGAGTCCGCCCTATTCTCTCTCGGGCCAACACGGAGATGCTGATGCATGCTTTTATTACCAGTCGCATTGATTACTGTAATGCCCTGCTCTCTGGTCTCCCCAAAAAGAATATTTCACCTTTGCAACTTTTGCAAAACTCTGCAGCTCGTGTGCTGATGAAGACCAGAGGGCGGGCCCACATTACACCGGTTTTACAATCGCTGCACTGGCTCCCCGTGTGTTTCAGGATCGATTTTAAAGTTCTTTTATTGGTTTTTAAATGTCTTAATGGTCTTGGGCCTTCTTATCTTTCAGATCTACTTTTACCATATGAACCCTCGCGGACCCTGAGGTCCTCTGGTACTGGCCTTTTGATAGTCCCTAAAGTCAGCACACATACTCACGGAGAGGCAGCTTTTCAGTGGTATGGTCCTCGACTGTGGAACAGCCTGCCGGAGGAGCTCAGGGCCGCAGAGAATGTTCATGTTTTTAAAAACAGGCTCAAGACCCACCTTTTTAACTTAGCTTTTAACTAACGCTTATTTATTTTATGCTTATTTATTCTATCCTGTTATTCTATTTATATCAATAATTTAGTTTTACCTAATATCTATTGATTGCATTCTTATTCATTTTTTTTATCTTCTTACTCTGTTATACATATATTTATATTATATACCATTCTTATTTATTTTATCTTTTTATCCTGTTTATATTCTTATTAGGTCATATCTCCAGTGTTTCCTCGGAGGGGGTTCTCTGCACCGGGGCTGTGATCGACTGTGGCTGCTGGGGCCCTGTGGGTCCTCTGAGCCTGGCTGGGGGGCTTCTCTGCCTCCCTCCTGCTGTGTGCCCAGCCTGGAGGCTGCGGTCTGTGACCGGCTCCCGGTGCAGACAGCTCCCTGTGATAGTGTTTCCTCACTTGGCTAATGCGTACCCAGCCCAATTTTACTCTTTAGTTGTGTGTGTGTGTGTGTGTGTGTGTGTGTGTGTGTGTGTGTGTGTACGGGTTCGTACTATCCTGGTGGGGACCAAAATCTGACTTTTACTATCCTGGTGGGGACTTTCTGCACCGTGGGGACCAAAATCCAGGTCCCCTTGGGGTTGAAAGCAATTTTCACACTCAAAATGCGGTTTTACTGTCAGGGTTACAATTAGGTTATGGTTAGGTTTAGGGTAAGGGTTAGGGTTAGGCATTCATTTTTAATGGTTAGGGTTAGGGTAAGGGGCTAGGGAAAGCATTATGTCAATGGGATGTCCCCACGAGGATAGCAAACCAGACATGTGTGTGTGTGTGTGTGTGTGTGTGAGGGGGGGGGGGTGTATCTGAGAGTGCGGGGAATGAGTGGGAGGGTGGGGTGGGGTGGGCTGCTTTTAACCATGTAAAGCACTTTGTGCTGCAGTTTGTTCTGTATGAAAAGTGCTTTATAAATAAAGATTGATTGATTGATTGATTGATTGATTGATTGATTGATTGATTGATTGATTGATTGATTGGATGAAACCCCGCTGGTGGACCGAGCACACAGAGCCCTGCGAGCGACCCCAGAAGATGAAGCCCCGCCACGACACTTGATCGTGAGGATACATTATTGCCACACCATGGAAGAAATACTACGAAAAGTTTCTACCAGGAAGAATTTGAAGCTTGGAGATATTCGCGTTCAGATTTTCCGCGATCTACCTCAGGCAGTGGTAAAACGACGTGCAGCGTTTACTCCAGCAAGAAACCTGCTTCGAAACCAACCCGGAGTCAAATATGGACTTCTATACCCTGCTAAACTTAGGGTGACATACAACGGTACGGAGCTGGTTTTTACGGATCCTAACGAAGCACGCCGCTACGCACAAGAAAAATTTGGATCTTAATAAGGACGGCATAAGGTAGATAAATCAGAGCTCAGCCTCTGGCCCAGTGACACGTATTTACTTTGATGTAAGAGACTATAATTTGTTATGGAGCTACGTTGGATAGCGGAAGTTTTGAGATAGAGTATTTTGGTAAGCTCAGTTTTTGTTATAGCATCCCTTTAGATTTTTTGTTTTCGTTTTTGTTCTTATTTTTATTTGGGAATGCATGGAAGGGGATGCATCGCTTACATATTTGTCTTATTTTGTTACGGTTATACATGGGTAGGGCGGTGGGGGGTGAGGGTTGGGGCCCATATCTTGACTGCATAAGTATGGAAAGTACTAGAATTAAGCTGCCTTAAGTTATTCAAATGCAAGACAATGGAATTGTAAAGAATGTGGACTTAACTTTTTGTACATGGAATGTGAAAGGTGTAAATGAGCCTGTTAAGAGAGGCAAAGTGTTATCACACTTGAAATCTCTTAAAGCGGATATTATTTTTTTACAAGAAACTCATCTGAAAAATGCGGCTCACAATAAACTTAGGTGTAGATGGATTAAACAGGTGTATTATTCAACATTTTCCGCTAAAACTAGAGGGGTAGCTATATTAATCATGAAAGATACCCCGTTCAAGCATACTTCCACCATAGCTGACAAGAATGGTAGATATGTATTAGTGACCGGGGAGCTGCACGCTACTCCGATTACCCTACTGAACATTTATGGGCCTAACCATGATCCAGAATTCTACAGAAAGGTTTTCAGTTTAATTCCGGATATACCTAATGGTAATTTAATAATTGGAGGTGATTTCAACTTAGAGTTAGATCCATACTTAGATAAATCCCTGTCCAAAAAAACTACATCGTGTAAAGGTAGCAACTTTATTAAAACATACATGAGCAATATGAACATCTGTGATGTGTGGAGAACTTTAAATCCATCAGGTAGAGAGTACTACTTCCATTCTCCTGTACATAACAGTTATTCAAGGATTGACTATTTTTTGGTGGATGGAAAAATGCTTTCCCTAGTTCGTAATGTAACCTACCACAATATTATTATTTCTGATCATTGCCCTGTCACCTGCTCCTTCGCACTTAGTAATCTCACTAAAGCATACAGGAATTGGAGATTTGACCCACAATTACTGAACGACTTAAAATTTAAACAGTATGTAAGTTCTCAGACGTCTTTATTCTTCGATATAAACGATAATGCCGAGACCTCACCGGACATATTATGGGAAACGTTTAAAGCTTATATTAGGGGGTCCATAATATCATATCAAGCTTCACGGAATAAAAATAATAAACTAGAACAATTAAAATTAGAAAAAATAATCCATGACTTGGACGCTAACAATGAAAAGGCTCCCTCTTTAGATAAGTATAACACTATTTGCGCATTAAAATATAAACTAAACCAGATATTAACTAGCAATATTAATAGAACGTTCATTTTTGTAAGACAGAAGTATTTTGAATTTGGGGATAAACCACACAAGTTGTTAGCTCGACAACTAAAGAAGTTAGAAAATGACAGAACGATTCATAAAATTAGATCACGTAATGGAAACCTGGTCACATCGCATAAAGATATTAATGATAACTTTAGACAGTTTTATGAATCTCTTTATACTTCTCATCCCACTGCAGGGCCTAATGATATGCAGGATTTTTTAGATAAGTGTGATCTTCCTGTTTTAGATCAGGCGAATCGCAATATTTTGAATGCCAAGATTACAACTGAAGAAATTACTAAGTCTATTGGTTTATTAAAAAATAACAAGAGTCCAGGCCCAGATGGGTTAGGGAATGAGTTCTACAAACACGTCAAGATTAAACTTGGTCCATATCTATCTAAACTATACAACCATGCATACAAAATGGGCACCCTACCACCAACATTGAATGAAGCAATTATTACAGTACTCCCAAAAAAAGGTAAAGTCTTGGAGGAAGTGGGATCATACAGACCTATTTCTTTACTAAACTCAGATCAAAAAATCCTGGCTAAAATACTAGCGAGTAGACTTAATACAGTAATAGATAAACTGGTACATCCAGATCAAACAGGCTTCATACCAAATAGGAGTTCTTTTAATAATCTCAGACGTTTATTTAATAAAATCTATTCCCCCAAGGTGCAACAGGACCTACTTGTACTTAGCTTAGATGCCGAAAAGGCATTTGATCATGTGGAGTGGTCCTATCTCTTTGCAGTTTTAGAGAAATTTCAACTGGGACAAGATTTCATTTCTTGGATAAAACTACTCTACAAGAACCCCACAGCCAGAATTCTTACAAATCAAACATTATCAACTCAGTTTAAGCTCAGCAGAGGGACAAGACAGGGATGTGTTCTTAGTCCATTATTATTTGCTCTGGCTCTGGAACCCCTGGCACAGACAATTCGAACTCATACTGATATACATGGTTATGACACAGTATACACTTCTAATACTATATCGCTTTATGCTGACGACATTTTACTATACATAACAAAACCCCTAACTTCCCTTCCAGCAATCCTCTCCGTTATTGACAAATTTAGTACCTTCGCTGGCTACAAGATCAACTGGGGAAAAAGTGAAATATTGCCCATCAAATTAGAAAACAAAGAATGGCTTACATCCCTCCCATTTAAAATAACTTATGAAAAAATTACATATTTGGGCATCACAATAACAACTAAGTAAAGAAACTTACATCCAGTATTGGAGGACACTCCCTATCTCATTGATAGGGAGAGTGAACTCAATAAGAATGGTATTTCTCCCACAGTATTTGTATTTGGTCCAAAATATTCCAATTTTCTTGCCCAAATCTTTTTTCAAAAAGTTGGACGCCATCATTATGCCGTTTATATGGAACTATAAAACACATAGAATAAAAAAAGACCACCTATGTAAACACGGATCCCTTGGAGGACTTACACTACCCAATTTCATGCATTACTATTGGGCACCAAATTTAAGAATAATTTCCCTCCTATTGGAAGATACAGTGCTACTCCCTCATGGCCTGCAAATGGAGCGGGAGGATTGCCTTCCTTATTGTGTTGGTGGAATATTACTCTCTCCTACTCCCTTGACAAATGCACATTATAATTCGAACCCAGTGATTCACACCACCTTGCAAATCTGGAGACAAATAATTAAGCACTTTAAATTGAAAACACTATCAATGTGTACACCTGTTACAGCTAACCCCTCTTTCCTTCCATCATGTGCAGACAGAGCTTTCTACGTGTGGCAGGAATTGGGAATTTGTAAACTAAAAGACTTATACTTAAACGACACCTTCATGTCATTTCAACAATTAAAAGATAGATTTGGATTACCGCATAGCCACTTTTTTAGATATCTTCAATTACGAAACTATATCCGTACATATCTGCCGCAGTTTGAAAACATGCCATCTGACTTTCTGGATAGATGCCTTAGTGATAGAAGGGGGTCTGAACAGAGAATTTCATTACTCTATAACTCAATACAGGAGATGAGTATACCCTCAACTTTCTCAATTAAAGAGGAGTGGGTAAAGGAATTTGGGATCCCCCTATCAGAAGATTTTTGGCAGGAGGTCTTACGCAACATAAACACGCCTTTTATTAATTCCCGTCACTGTTTAATTCAGTACAAAATTATACACAGATTACACTACTCAAGGGAAAGACTTCACAAAATGTACCCAGACTGCTCCCCCCTCTGTGAAAAATGCATGATACATTATGGAAATCTGTTACATTGTTTTGCACTTTGTCCAAGGCTTCAGGGTTTTTGGTGTGACATTTTTACCTACTTGTCTAATATTTTTAAGAGTAAGATTGAGCCAAATCCGATAGTAATTATCTTTGGGATCTCCAAAGAAACACAAAATTTACAACACTCTCAAAAAAGGTTCATGTCATATGCATTGATTATTGCAAAGAAACTGATCCTGCAGCTTTGGAAAGGCAACGAGATTCCTGTATTAAAGATGTGGCTTACAGAACTTACAAATACTCTTTATCTTGAAAAAATAAGATATATTATGAATGACAATGTAAAAGATTTTGAATTAATCTGGCACCCTTTACTTACATACCTTGGGAAAATATAAACTTTTCTTTTCTGGCAGTCGGGGGATCGGGACCCATAATGGGCGGTTGTGTTTTTTTTTTTGTTTGTTTGTTTGTTTGTTTTTTGTTGTTGTTGTTTAATTGTCTGTTTTGTTAGTTTAGAGAAAAAAGGGGCATAAGTTTTGTTAATTTGTAACAACCATGATATTTGCTCCTAATAAAAGATATTTGAAACAGATTAAAAACTGAGCTGGGTGCATGATACATAACAAATAAAATAATTTTTTTGAGTTTCACAGTTAGTGTGCAAAAGGCAAAGATTCAAGCTTTTTGTTGTGATGTTGATCAGGGTAGTGTTGGAACGCCTAGCAGCAATGTTCCCTCTAAGCTGTGCGCGTGCACAATCGCGCACTGCTGACACGGTGTACACGCACAGAAAATCTGCATTGCACACAACAACAACAAAAAATCCAACCTGAATTGAAATTAAAATAAATACATAACAATTCATTTTGTGCTATTTTGTAGTGTGAGTCAGTAAGGCTACGTTCACACTGCAGGCGAAAGTGCATTAAATCAAATTTTTTTGACCCTATGCGACCCATATCCAATCATGGTATTACAGTGTGAACGGCACAAATCCGATCTGGGTCACTTTCATATGTGGTACTGAATCCGATACATATCTGATGTTTTAGAAAGCGACTGCAGTTTAAACTCTCAAGTCGCATTAAATCCATCTTTTACGCCACTAAAGCACGACAGACGCCAATTATCAGCGCCCGATAAGACATCACGAACGATTCCTGGCCATCCGGTGAAACTGTTGGGAAGACAACGTTGGAGAAACGTGAACATTTTATTTTTACTGTATTTTCTGCAGATTCTGACAGAAATCTGAAATATCCTTTGAAGCATCGCTCCTCTAAAACAGCAATAAGGATCATTATTAGGTTATCTACATTATTATGTAAAGAACAAAATAACTTAATGCAAAGATTGGGGAAACATAAAGTCCGAAGTCTTTATATTAAGGTCAATCAGTCAAACAATATTGTTTTGTCTGGGTCTAAACAGAGGGAGTTGTGTGTGACATCTTTGCGCATGCGGGCCGCTTTGAGCGTTCACACTAGAGCGTGGTTTTTTAGTTGTGTAAAATTTGGCCATGTAAAACCAGAGCTATAATAAAAAAATATATGTAATATTTTTTCTTCCCGAATACTATCCTTGTTTATATATCCTTGTGTGTACTGTAACTGTTTTGTAACTGTGTTATGGAAATAAAAGGCTGTGAGGAAGGCACTTAGATGAAGTTGGTTAGGAGACAAGTGAGGAGCGTTCAGCTCTAAGAGCTTGGGTTCCGACCAGCCTTACCTTGCTAGCAAGTAAAAGATGTTCATCTTGTTTCTGTCGTTAATGACAATAAGTTTCTAAACTAGCGGGCCCTGTGGAAACGCAGACCCAACAGCAGTGTTTCATAAGGAAAGCTCTTGCCGCCTGTGAGCAACCAAACTGAACCGAAACTTTAAATGCAATTAATCCAATTGGAGCACAGAATGACTCAAAATCCCTGAAACGTCCCCACATTTCAGCAGTTTGTCCAAAGGTTGTCCATTCTGGCTCCAGATGGGTTAATTGCATTTTAAATTTTAATTGCATTAATCATAATGAAGGATTAACCTGTGTTAATGCATTAACTTTCACAGCCCTAAAAATAATGTAGCTAAACACTTGAAATAAATACAGTCAAGAACACCCCATGCCCCCTTTACGCTCAGTCCTGCTTACTGCAGATATCACTGTTACATAAAGTACCACAAGGTAGAACTTACACATTGTGCTTGGTTAATGACAAGTATTTGAGTCCAAATTTGTTGTATGTTGTATTTAAAAAGAAATGAGCTGCTATCTTGAACAAGTCAGCGCTTCACTTCTGAAGGAAAAAGTGGCGGCAAGGAGAGGAGGGAGATTTTCACAAACAGAGGATGTAAATAAGAGACAAAGGAGGGTAGAAGCATTCCTGATCATATTTACTCCAACTACTCATGTTTCAGAAACAGAAAATACTCCAAAGACTTTCAAAACAAAAGTGTCTCCAGCTGAAGCACAAAAAATGTCAGTTTAACGAAAACAAATCTTCTTTATTTTAACTGCAGCTTCTCAAAACTCTGACCTAATGAACAAACACATCATTTTCTCTCTCACACTGACTCACACCTGAAAAATGAGGCATTGCAGCATAGTTGTGTCACACCTGCCCTGCAGCTAAACTGATCGCATCAGTTTTACTGTAAATAGTCATGGTCATATGATTTAGAAGGCAAGCATCTTCCTCGTCAGTGCCCGTCAGTGTGGGACCAAATTCTCCATGTTATCAGATTTGTAAGCAGCAGCTGAAGCTGTCACATGAATGAATGTTCATTAAAACTGTTTGATTCCGGCCAATCAATAATCTACACTCATGTGGATTTGTCTTCAAACACAAGAGTGATTTAAAGTTTGTCTTGATATAATAGCTGAACATCAGGTCCAAACATCACAGAGCAGAAAAACAGTCAAAGTGTTAAAGAAGGAACCAAAGCAAACTTACCGTTTCTTCAAACACACACGCGAACAACAAGCTCCACTCCACACCTGGACACTAAACACGGACACACAGGTGAGCTGCTCCCTGGAAGGAGGTGTAACATAACACCTGAACACTGTGAGAGCGCCACACCTTCATCTACTGATTTACAAATATGCCGTCTGACTGCTCAGGCTCAGGAGCACCAAGGGGCTTTCTGAGCTTCCTGCTCGAAAGTCACATGTCCAAAATGAATGGAGTATTTCTCTGCAGTTACAAACTCTGTGTAAACAATCTTGGTATCAAACTAAAGGTAACACTTGTGAGAGTTCATCAGAGGTGTAAATATTACAGCAGATATTACTGTGTCAAAGTTACTGAGGCTGGGACATTTTAGTTTCTTAGTTTTTTCCTCATCTAATTTATTTTTGGTTTTGTTTATTTCATTTATAACCACTTTGAAAATATGATTTGCTTCACATTTAAGTCCAGAAATCCAGGAATCAACATATGAACATTGTCTGTGCAAATATCGATGCTGCTGAAGTGAAACAGTGGAAATTGACATCACTTTTAATAAATAGATAGCCAGGCATTTTGCCATTTGGGACATTTTAGCACCATCTGTTAAAATGTCTTAGGTATTGAACAGCAGAAATGATTTGCATTTGCATGACTGATACCTCTTTTTAATCATTTGAGCCAAGAGAATAAAGTTAACTGCGTTTGCAGCTGGTTTGGTGAATTTTTGTTGGAGTGTCAAGAAAATTGAAGTTTTGTAATCTGTGAGATCTCAGCTTTTAGAAAAAGTATTGCTTCCTTGGTTGGCCATGACTCTGTGTTAACGAGGCTCCTTTTGTTTGTTTATGGGCATTTAATGGAACAACAACAGCACTTTTAACTGTTTGTTGTTTTCGCTGTGTTTGGTGGTCGTACAAATGGTTTAAATGTGCTTTTAGCTGAGATTCAGAGGTTTGTGTGGATACCACACTTTCCAATACTTACACAACTGAGCTTGTGTTGCAGCTGATTAAAGGGAATCTTCTCCCTTTTGATTCTGTTACATACACATGAGAAATGAGAAATAAAATCAAACAAATGCCGCAGGATTAAAATGGCACACTACCATATTTTTCATTTCCCAAACTGTATACGCACAATTCGTCCCATCAACAGCAGGATTCAGCAAAACCAGACGTCAAACGAGGAGGTGGCTGGAGAAAGAGTTCTGAGCTTCTCTGCTTAGGTTGCTGCCCCCACGACTGGGACCCAGATAACCTGAAGAAGATTTATGTATGGATATTATTATTATTAGTAGTAGTAGTATTAGTAGTATTATTATTATTAATAATACTAATAATACTACTACTAATAATAATAATGCACTGCACATGTCATTTATATGATCTTGCATTTAAACACTGATTTCAGCCACCAAGGTGTGAGTGAGTAAATCCAACACAATTCCCACCCTGAGATCAAGATGGTTGGATTATTGATTACTATGTCCACCCCCAGAAGCCCTTAGGTACAACAGGTTGAGCAGCAGGAGAGTGGAACATCATTGTTAATAATAACTGAGTTCAATTTGGTTATGAAGAAATCTTAGAGGGTTTTAACTTTGTTTTAAATCTTGTGAGTAGCCGTGTGTGTTGCTGTCTGTGCTGCTGCTGGAGGCTGTTTCCTGTGTGAGAAACCTCTGAGTCAGCTCCCCAGTCTGTGCTACATCTTTGTATGAAAAGTGCTTTATAAATAAAGATTGATTGATTGATTGATTGATTGATGTGCGTTGAAGGACATGTCCTTTTCAAAAATGACACCAAGGTTCCTCACAGCATTACTGGAGGCCAAGGTAATGCCATCCAGAGTAAGGATCTGCTTAGACACCATATTTCTAAGATTTTCAGGGCCGAGTACAATAACCTCAGTTTTATCTGAATTAAGAAACAGAAAGTTAGCGGCCATCCAGGTCTTTATGTCTTTAAGACATTGCTGCAGATTGGTGTGTGTTATCTGGCTTCATGGATAGATAGAGCTGCGTGTCATTAGCATAGCAGTGAAAATGTATGTAATGTCTTCTAATGATGCTGCCTAGGGGAAGCATGTATAATGTAAACAGAATTGGTCCTAGCACTGAACCCTGTGGAACACCATAATAGACCTTAGTGTGTGAAGAGGACTCTCCATTTACATGTACAAACTGGAGTCTATTAGATAGATACGATACAAACCACTGCAGCACAGTACGTGAAACTAGAGGAAGTAATTATTGAAGTTAACTCAGAAAGATCCATCGGAGAAAAAGAGTCTAAATGAAAATCAACGGTACTAAAAGTAGCTGTAGATAATGTTACATCTGTGAGATGTAGCAGAGAAAACAGAAAACTACCAGACTTTGGAGAACACAGACGTCATGGATTTGGTTGAGTTACGCATTGATGAGCAGAGAGAGGAGGAAACTTTTTTTTTTTGTGTCCTACACAGAGACATGTGTGCTGGGCTAGAGTGCTGGTAATCTTGTAATATCACCAGTGATACTCACAGTACATTTACAGCACTTGACTTAAATTTGCCTCACTTTATAATACAATAAGATATTTCTTTGTTTTGCAGTTTTCTTCTTTGGCTCCATTGTAGTTTAGATTAGACAATGTGTGCCCCTTGCCATTTATTGCAAAGCTTACTTAGTATTTACTTTATGATCTTATTTTATTGTAAATAAAGTTACTCAGCAACATATAGGTTATTCCAAACATCAAGCAACATCAAAATGATACACACATAAATAAATAATTATAATCCAATAATATCGTTGATATGATTCAGAAGAATGCATGAAATTTACATTGTAGATGATAAAACATTTTTATTAATACTTAAGTAAGATTCTAACTTTTATTGTAGCAGCTTCCCATATCATAGATGTCTGTGAGCACATTTACCTATAATCTGCACTGAATTTCTACACTTACTCCTGTTGACCCTCTTTGTTCTTCTTGGTCTCCTTGAAAAAAATCGTGATTCCACACCAACCAGGAAGTTGTGTGATAAAAAAAAACAACAGATTTTCATAGATAATCATTACAGTGTACTTACAGAGGAGCCACAGAAGAGAGATGTTCTTCATTCTGCTCTCGATGTCATATCGACAATTTGACCAGTTCAGTCACTTAGGTGGAGGAGGACAGCACGTCTTTGAGATTTTTCCTCAAACTTTTCGTATTGAACCTAAATCACAATTAGTGATTGTGTTTAACGTAACTTGTTATCTTCTGATTGTTGATCGTGTTACGTATTGGTAGAAACATACATATTGCATCATCCTGTAGCCGATAAGGCAGAAAAACTTCCTGTGGGTTTACCTGTCACTGATTTCCTGACATCGCAGGGATTCTTCTTCTCTAGCCCCCCTCTCCCCACCCCCTGCTAATTAAATCATGAAACTGATCAGTGATCAGCTGATCGGCTTTTCCCTCGTTTGTTTATTGCCCACTTTGCTCCACAAAGAGGAAACCAGCGGTAACTGTGCAGGGCAGGGTCTAGCAAAGTAGAGTAGAGTAGAGTATGTGGCACTCGTAGGAATCTTTGTATGCAGAAAGAGGAATGTCATATAAGGCATGAAAGATCCCCTTTTTACCCACCAGCCCTAAAAGGCCTGTTGAGATTTTATGACCAGCCGTTGCTCTGTGCCACAGCACCAAGAGTTAACATAAACCATACTTATCACAGATAGAATGGATTCCCATTAAGCAGAAAGTGCAGCAGATTTGAGTGCGGCCACTTTGTGTTTATCATATTTAGTGTGCTGTTTATTTTAAGTGGGGGTCAGTTTGAGCAAATATGTTGAAACATGTTTCGTCCCAGTCTCTGTGTGTGTTTGGTAACTGAACTTTGATCAACAGGTTTTAGATAAATTTGAACTTGCTATAACTGGGGAAACAATATTAATGTTTTAATTATCCTGCAGGACATTTCACCCTTAAAGCATCCCAAAATGATTCTTATATCATCTGTCCTAGATCTCAAGTAACTCAATGCTGTAAAATGAGTGAAATGAAGCTCAACAATGTAGCAAACATGGTAAATCTCTTAAAAGAGAGGTGCTACAGAGGCTGAGACATTGACCTGGATCTGTTTCCTAATATGGTTTAGGTAAAGATTCTAATCACCCTCTGCCTTTACCAAAGTTTGGGACACTCCGATAGGGCTTCAATCTGGGACGCTCCATCAGTTGTTCTCAGAATTGAGGAACCTCCTCAGATGAGAGGTGAAATGAGAAGTTCAGACGTTTTTCTTTTCAAGTTCCTTAGATTATCTGGGCATGAAGTTGTGCTGAAATATAAGTAAAAAAATAAAATACATTAATGTATGCCAATCTAATTACACAACAGAAATTATAGAAACAACATAAAACAGTTGATAAATGGTCAAACCATGTAAGACCAAAACACAAGTGATATAGCTCATTTTGTGGCATAACACAAATTAACAAAAATAGAAACAAAGCTAACGCAATCTAAAACTGATTTCTAAGCAAACACTGATTTTCATTTTTAATGAGAATAACAAATGTGTCTGGTCATCTTTACCATGCTTATGCTTTACTACTAGAAATTTACACTAAACCCCAAAACCAAATACATAAAGTATAAACTAGGCACCTATCTATCCTCAATAGTCCTACATTCATATTTTTGTTTTCAAGGATGTAGCTCAGTTGCACTATACCTACAGAGTAAAGATGAAGTCCAACAACATTTTTTGATTTTGCTTACAAAGTGTGCCAGCATTACAAGTTGACCATCACCTCACATGCACAGACAGACCCCAGGTGGTGCTAAAGCACACACCCTGTTGGCCTCTTATTCCTTGAGCCCCCTTTTCTGTGAGCCTGTTTTTATCATTTTTTTTTTCTTTTTTTAACATCACTTGTTGATTTTAAAGTGGCCTATGGCATCAGTTTCCTAATTAAAAGCATGTAATACCTGGCCATTGCATTGTTATAATTCTGCTACACCTTATAAACCCCTTTCCTATTCTTGCTGACGCAGTGAGTTGCCATTAGTGCGCCCCGTGGAGCAATCAATGGGTTTTATTTGTTTTTTAACTTTCCCGAACTTTGGAATACATTTCATCCCGATCAGTGTGTTTAATTTGTCTCTCTGGATTGTGTAATCATGAACACAGCCTTTTTATGTAACCCATCATTTATTCCGCATTTGGATCCTCTGATCTGAACCCAGACAGTCACAGCTTTTTCAGCTGAGCTATTTCAGCAATAAGGAGATTCAGCAGCAACTGTGAAACAGCACAGACATCATCATGAGGAGTGTGTTTGTTTTCTTGCTTTTGATAACTGTCGCCAGTGCTAAAGTCTTTGAGCGCTGTGACTGGGCCAAAAAGCTGAAGGAAAACGGGATGGATGGCTATCGTGGTGTCAGCCTGGCTAACTGTGAGTACAGCCTTTTACTTAAACAATCTAAGGTGATCAACTCTGGATGGTCACCAAAATAAGCAGTTCCCCATTGAACTGGCTAGGATAAGAGTCAGAAGTAGGTTCATCTCTACCCATTTATATGGATATTTGGCACAAGTAACTAGAGATTATATATCAGAAAAACTGTAAGGCCAACCATGTAAGAGAGCTCCTGTAAAAGCAAAAATCTTTTTGTTTTTGAAACTATGTTTGTTTAGGAGGTGGGTAAAATGCTACCGTAGCTTTTTCCCAGAGTGGTTCTCTGGCATCAGTAAGAGTTCGATGAACTATCAATTAATGTCATGTATGGTGCTGATTGTCATGAAGTCAGTTTGAATGAAAATACAACAGTAACAATTTCTGAGTTTTTGGTAAGACCCTGAAGAGAAATGTCTCTGTTTTGCAATCCAAGTTTGTTTATTTATTAAATGATCATAGCAAAAAGTTGTACATGGTTTCATGAGCAAAAGTTATTGAATGTGAGCAATGTGAGCATAAAATCATCTTTCTGACCAGCTTCATCAATCCTTAAATACCTTTTACAAATATTTCCTCCACTAACCATCATGATGTAATTTATTTCCTTTTTTTATTCTCATGTGAAATTGTATTCCACTGCTTTTTAGAGTTAACGTCGGCGTTATAGATGTATCTCACAGCTCAGGTAGAGCCAAGAATTGAGACAGAGGAAGGTTTCTTTATTACAAAATATTCCACTCTGTAAACTTGCAGTCTGTGTCACAGCTCACTTGTATGGTGTGCAAAAGATTCCAGAGTAAGCGAGTCAGTGAGTTGGGGCGGCTCATGGGTGAAGGTGGTTTGTTCTTGCTTTTGACATCTGTGTGATCTGAACCAATGAATCATTTTTGATGCATGTCAGTTAGCAATATGATTAAAACCAAAATTACATACTCTGATTGTCTGTGATTAGGGTTAATCACAGATGAACCTAAGAAATCAGAGGATTAAAATATGATGTGAAGAGTCTCTAACAAAGTGTCAGCATGTGAGAAGTAGTTAGTTCAGGATGTGCAAAGGACACTTGACCTTTGGCTTTCAGGTAATCTGCATTTCCATCTCTTCTGTTCTTTCTACAGGGGTTTGCCTGACCAAACATGAGTCAAACTATAACACAAAGGCAACAAATCGTAACTCTAATGGATCCACTGACTTCGGCATCTTTCAGATAAATAGCCGCTGGTGGTGCAATGACGGTCGCATAAATTCAGCAAATGGATGCAACATTGACTGCAACGGTCAGTGATGATCTGAGTTTATGTTCAGCAGTAAAATGCTGCAAGTAACAATTTACATCTTCAGTGGCTGAATACATCTCTTGATTTATTCCAAAACTGATTTATTTACTTTCTTTTCTCAACCTGCAGTGTTTTTGATAAAAGCACTTTAACTCACTTTTCCCAGATGTTGTCCTTATTATTCCACAATGTTACCTTTTTAATTTGCCATTGTTATTTGCTTTTTTCTTTCCCCCTTCGGCCACAGTGCTTTTGACAGATGATGTCACCTCTGCGATCAATTGTGCCAAACGCATTGCTAGGGAACAAGGCATCACAGCCTGGTAAGAAGAGATCATTATGTGATTGGGATACACTGATAGTTCTGTGTTCATTGGACTGACCTTTGAATCTGGTTTTAGGGTTGCCTGGCGCAATCGCTGTCAGGGCAAGGATCTCAGGCCCTATTTGTCCGGATGTCGTCTTTAATCAACACATAAACAGAAGGGTGTCATCGACATAATAAATTGTCTCCATCCTCCTCTGTTTCTACTTTTAAAGGAAAACATATCGGGTGACCCAAATGATTAAAATCAGTTAAAATCTCTACTCTTTCAATGGTTTTCATTCCTCATTTAAAAAAGAAGAAAGAAAATGTGGTCTCGTGTGTTCTAAATAAATCAGTAAATATGGCATGCTTTGTGTCTTTGATTAGACATTTTCTTAAGTAAAAACAGACAAGAAACCTTCCAGAACTTTGGAATCTATTTCAGCCCAAACAATGTGTTTTATTTGTTCAGCTGTATTTTTTTTAACTCTAAATTCATGATTGCTTGTATTTCTATTCTTACCTAACCCTTCCCTTGTGTGTATTTGGGTCCTCTTATCTAGGTAGAACTTCTCCAAACTTTGGGGAACTTTCTCAGCTGGATCGATATGCTTTGTTTGTACAGCTCTATTTTTTTAACCATAAGTTCAATACTGCTTGCTTTTCCACTTTGATGCAAAAGCAATCCTGGGCAGCTGCATCATTTTCAGCTGAGCATTTTTGCCAATAACAGGGGAAAGCAGCAGCAGCTTTAGACATATTTGGACAAACAAAAATACCATCATGAGGAGCCTGTTGGTTTTGCTCTTCCTGACTGCAGCCAACGCCAAAAACTTCAAGCACTGTGAATGGGCCTGCACGCTCAGGGCTAATGGGATAGATGGCTACTATGGAGTCCTCGCTGACTGTGAATATTATACTGTCAGCTTAAGAAAATACAAGATAAGAATTAACTTCTACTATGCTACCAGTGAAATGTTACTGTAAGGTTACTGTTATCCATGTAACAATAATGCATATCTTCAGACGTATTGATCTGTGTTTCAACTGGGAAACCCTTACTTTTAAAATCTGTCAAGTCTGGGATTCTGACTAAGCATTAATATATGATTGGGGAAATAACAAGGATTTGTTTCAGTGCCTGAGCTTTAGCTTTTTGTTTGGATATAAATCCATCTCTTCTGCTCTGTCTGCAGGGGTTTGTCTCACCCAATGGGAGTCAAACTATAACACAACTGACTTTGGGATCTTTCAAATTAACAGCTACTTGTGGTGCAGTGACTAAATCATCAGCTCGCATAATGGTTGCAACATTAACTGTAGTGGTCAGTAATGCGCCTCAATAGGTTTTTCTCTCAGGGCATCTTGTGGCCTGAGTCCCTGTGAGGTTTAAATCATCATAGGTTCTAATGCTTGCCTTTTACTTTGAGGAAAAGCAAAATTAAATTTAGGGGTCAAAACAATAGTTTGTGATGTGTGTCATAACCGTCTTTGGATTAGGAGAACTTCAGAAATCTAATGAAACAAATATTACATTTTCAGCTTGCCTAGAGTTAAAAGGTGCGAGTTTGCTTTTACCATTTTAAGGTGAGGCAGCTGCATATTATTCACTAATTATCAAATGACTACTCTTAAAACATTATGTGCTACATTGGGGATAGAAATGTTTGTGTCAGTATTCTATTGGCCCTCGAGTCTGAAAACCACTTCTGGTTTGTGATCATTTTATTTGTTTTGAAATTTACAGCTTTGCCTAGATTACTTTAAATTGCAGTCACAAGAACAATAACAACAATTAAATTAAAATAAAATAAGAAGAATGCACTATTCAGAAAATCTTACATTCTAGCACGTTCGGCATTAGTGGCGAGTTGCAGATTCATTTACTGGTTAGGTAGAGGATATAGATTAACCAATAGATGGACATTTATAAGTCTGGTTTCCATTTCTCATAGCATATCGGTGCAGCATTCACTTTAGTGCAAGAAAATGAATCTTGTCTTATTATGACACATGCTGACTAAAATGTTAACTGTAATCATCGGGGTCTAAACACACATGAAGTCTTAACACCCACACACAGAGCAACAAGCATATAAACAGAGAAAGGTGTAGGGGGGGAGGGGAGAGAAAGAAATGGTGGAGAGGCACCATGGAGACGCAGACTGAAGGACCATGACATTCACTCTCAAAGTTATCATCAGTTACGACCCCAACCTTAACCTGTGGAATTAAAATATGTGATTTTGTTGTATAAGTCCTTACAATCAGAGAAAAAGAAAATGATCGCAGCGATTATTATAACTGGCACAGTTAAAAATGGGTTCTCAAATGGGTAGGATGACCAGTGATGACTTAACAGTTTGTGTCATGCAGAAAATGTTATCAGTAGGCTCTTAAAAGGATAACAGTTGCACAGTAAAAATATAGATGGACAGCCTACAGGTCTAAAAAATACATTCATTCTAAACACCTCAAACCTGCATGATTTCTGAAGGATAACAGGTCACGGGTTGTCTGAGAGCAAAAATAAAATAAAATAAATAAATACAAATTTGAGAAAACCATAGTACTGCTAAACTGATCTATAACCTCATAAATATTTTCTCAGTTGGCTTATTGGCCTGTGCTAGTTTCGTAATTTGATAAACTATGGTCTTCTGATGAAAAGTAAATAATAAAGCTTTGCAAAAAACTAAACTTTGCAAAACTTTAGAGTCCATCCAATCAATCTGCTTTGTTTGCCTGTCTGGGTTTGGTAACCATGAACCCATCATTGCGTGTTAGGTTTTTTTTTTTACGTAACTCTGTTCAGGTCATCTTATCTGAACATAGTCAGTTAAAAAGTAGGAAATTCAGCAACAGCTCTGGAAAAATTCAAAAGAGCAGAGACATCATCATGAAGAGTTTATTGCTATTGCTTCTGGTTAGCTGTAGCCAAGTTGAAGGATAGTGGAAGGGACGGCTACTATGGTGTCAGCCTGTCAGACTGCCTGGTCTTACATAAAAGAGCTTAATGACTTCATATCCACTAAGATGATGTGTTTGGGGTTAGAAAAATTTCTAGCTTCACTTTACATAAAACCTACCTGTATATTTTTGTGTTGGAAATAAAAAAATTCTAATAATAACACATTTTAGACATGCAAGAATATTGCTTTCTGGGTTAAATTTAGTTCTATGCCTCTTGAATTCACTGGTTCAGCTGCAATTTGGGTTAAAATTATGATCAGGGTAGGTTCATGTCTAATTGTAATTAATGTAAGAAACTTCATTTGAAAGCAAAAAGGTTCTAGTTGATAAACTATGGCCTGTTAAAGTAACAAATGTGATGATTAATAACACTTTAACCATAGCTAATGCTGCAGATCAAACATTAGTCATGACACATTTACTTTCATACTATATGAGCTACCTGAGCATTTTTTTGCCTTTCTATGTCTTTCATATATTTATGTTGGTGTTGAGTAGAGAATTTCCTTCCAATACACATTATTTTTGCAATGTTTTAAATTGCAGGTGTAAAGTAGCTGAACTTGTGAAAGAGAAACAAACTAAAGTATCGACGCTATCGCTCTAGTATTGATTCAATAATAAACCTAGTGTTGTGTCAATACTATTGATATTTGGACAGATCCGAATAGCAATAGTTTGAGTTGTGGTAGCTACCTGGGTTATGTGCCATTTCAGTATTTAAGAACAGCAACAACAATTGATGCAGAAAACAATCAAGAATTTGCAGGATGTCATTGAAGATGATTCCGTAATCTGTAGTTAAATACTGTAGGAATGTTTAGCTTATTTTAGAGTTTAGAAATGTGTTAGATATAATGTAGAATTATTGTAGAGACACTGCCCTGGATGTAATAAAGGCCTGATTGTGTCATGAGCTTAGAAGTAGATTTGTAACTGGATAACTGTGGTCTGGAGGGGAGATGGTATTTATGGCCCCTAGGAAGAGACACACACCCACAGTGTTTTAACTGATATACTCCCACACCTATATGCACACTCACTCACGTGCACTCACATAGGCATACGGGTACGTGCACACACAGGCACTCAGGTGCTCGTGCACATAGACACAGACACAGAGTTTGCAGCACACGATGGGGGGATTTATGATGCAGCCGCTTCTATAAAGCTGGCTGTGACTAACAAAGGGGAGAAGATTTTGCAGAGGGACACCGGCCTCATCTTCCCTTCTAGAAGTGCATGCTTAAATGAAGAATAAAGAATGAGTAAAGATGAAGATGAATAAAGTTTTTGTAAAAATGACTACTGGGT
Source organism: Pelmatolapia mariae (assembly GCF_036321145.2). Taxonomy (NCBI): domain Eukaryota; kingdom Metazoa; phylum Chordata; class Actinopteri; order Cichliformes; family Cichlidae; genus Pelmatolapia; species Pelmatolapia mariae. The sequence continues at coordinate 61,373,288 of NC_086229.1, read as the reverse complement.
GCATCTCTGGAGGCCCGAGGAATGAAAAAGAACCGGGGTAGAACTGATTTCGTAACAATACATTTTAAAAGTAACCTTAACCTCACCAGACTGTTATGAACGTCCTTCATACACCACTCTGGTGCCTAACTCCCATTTACTTTTTATCCCTCAGCCACAATAGGCTGATTTTCAAATATATACTATAGGTGCATCTACTAAAAATATCAGACGAGTTTGAATCTCAGTGACCTCAACCTCAACGGATCAACCTCAACACAAATGCTCAGGAGTTTGAGATTTTTCATCAAACTTTTCGTATTGAACCTAAATAACAATTTTGTTTAACGTAACTGGTTGTCTTCTGATCGTTGATCGTTTTACATATTCGTAGAAATAGTTTGCATCATCCTGTAGCCGATAGCCTCAGAAAAACTTCCTGTGGGTTTACCTGTCACTGACTTCCTGACATTCCAGGTGCTTCTTCTTCTCTAGCCCCCCTTTCCCCACCCTCTGCTAATAAAATCATGAAACTGATCAGTGATCAGCTGATCGGCTTTTCTCTCGTTTGTTTATCGCCCATTTTGCTCCACAAAGATGAAACCAGTGGTAACTGTGCAGGGGAGGGTCTAGCAAAGTAGAGTAGAGTTTGAACTTGTTATAACTGGGGAAACAATATTAATGTTTTAATGATCCTGCAGCCATTTCACCCTTAAAACATCCCAAAATGATTCTTATATTATCTGTCCTGGATCTCAACTAACTCAATGCTGTAAAATGAGTGAAATGAAGCTCAACAATGTGGCAAACATGGTAAATCTCTCAAAAGAGAGGTGAATTTGCGTAAATTCCCCCGACCCCAACAGCTCTTGGCACCCCGCTGAGATTTTCACAGGTCTTCAGCTCCATTGTTCTCCTGCTTTTTTTGTGCAAACACTCCAACCCCTCCCCCAACCCCCAACCATGAGAGATTCAGGTCTTTCCTTTCCTGCAAGGCTACTTTCCTTCCTTACCTGCAGCGTACAATACACCATGGTAGTTTCTATGTGCAATATGTCTCATATGCAATATTAGTTCTTGTCAATCCTTGTCACTACATTTTATACATACATACAGACAGACAGACAGTGTGTGTGTGTGTGTGTGTGTGTGTGTGTGTGTGTTTACTCAGATCCAAGACAGGCCAAACCTCTGTGTTACAACCTACATACAAAAGAAACACATTCACAATATATGGGTACACAAGTCTGTTTTATTTCAAAGTGTATCAAACTTTACAGTGTTTGCAAACCCAGTGTTCATCATCCCTGCATTTGGCACAGGTGAATTTCTGACATGTTGCACAGGTAAACCTGCTGCGATTCCTGTTGCAGCTCTCTTGCACCTGGCACTGCGTTGTCTTTACAGTCCCTGGCACAGCAGCTGGAGCATCTTCAGCAGCCTGCCTCTGTTCACCGTTCACTATTCACCGTGCCCAGTGACATTGTTTTGTGCTGCAGCAGTTTGTGCGACAGTAACAGTGAAGTAAAGAAATTGTCCGTTGTGACATTTCTCCCATCATCCAAAAACGACTCCATCAGTTTCATAACCACGTTCTCTGCAAGCCTCTCTCCCTTCTGACGACTGGGGTCTTTTCCCAAGTAAGGAGAAAAAAATAACACCCCGGCTTGTGTCTCAAATTTGATTGATGACCCTAGCCTTGACCTTTTGACCCCCACCGGAAGTACTCCGGAAGTGTGTAATATGATCCATAAGCGTGACACCTGTTGTGAAAAAAAAAGTTTTCTTCATTAGAGGGAGGTGGTCTGCGGAGGGAGGAGAATAAAAACAGAGAGGGTGGCGTACACATTTCTATGCGCAGACAACATGGAACCTTTCATTCTGCAGCCCTGCGTTCCTCTGTACTTGGACGGGGAAGAGATCTGGGGATCAAAGAGGGAGGGGTATGGTTCCTGGGGGTGAAGCAAGTTATTGTTATGTTGTGGCAGGGATTTGTCCACCAGGGGGCAACAGTTGTTGGAGAGTTTTCAGTCTGTGGGGCGCATGCCCCGTTCCTCTCAATAAAGAAGTAACTGAGTTAAACATGGTCTCCGTGGTTCCTTAGTCCTAGATATTACAGTTATCATCCATCCAGATGGAGGATTACTAACAGGAGCGTGGAAGACTCCAGAATCCACTCTGCAATCCGGTGGATACAGCAGTGTTTACAGGTGGTTATGTTAGTAATACACCAGGTGCTAATATAACAGCTTTAAGAAGCATTTGTGGATATTATTACGTGTTTTACCGTCTTTATGGTGCTAGCTTAAAGTTACGGTGTAAACTTTAGCTTATATTGGAGTAAAGCTGTTACTGTTTAAACGATGTTGGGACAGAAATATTAGCTTCTGTCATGACTGATGATAGCATGATGTTAACTTATATCCAGCTGTTGTTGTTTAGTCAGCTCTTGTCAGCTGTCCACACTGTTAGAAAAAGCATCTTGAAAAAATGGTGATATAACTCCTGCATAAAAATACGGTTATTTCCAGTAATGATAATACAATTAGTTGTGCTAATTTGACATGGGATGTCGCCTTTTTCAAGTGCCGCTAAACATTAAATTAGGAACATGTTAATGTCATTAAACAGTGAAATCATCTATAAATAGGAAAAAAAAAACATCTTAAAAAACGGTAATATTCCGGCAGCTGGGGCAGCAAGATACGACCATACAATAACAGAAAATAACTGTCCCATAAAAATACGGTCATTTTCAGTAATGAAAATAGTTTGTTGCGCTAATGTTACATGGGATTCTGCCTTTTCCAAGTGCTTTTAGACATTAAATTAGGAACATTGTAACGTGATCAAACAATGAAATTACCTATAAACAAGGTCAATGAATGTGGCAATATGAATCATAATACGTACATGTCCAGAAATATACGGTTAACAGTTGGTTTAAATTATAATGGATTGCATGCCCTGGGACAGACTGATAGAGGCGAGGCTGCCATCTGGCCATCGCCAGTAGGTAAAGATTCTCGACCACGGAAACACCGACGGAGAGTGCCCAAGCCGTGGCTCGAAACGGCACCCTTCTGATCACAAGGCGAACTACCAGCTCTTGAGCCACGATCACCCTAACAAGCAATGATAATAATACTTATGTGATGTAACACAAGCTCATAGGGATCATGTTATATACTTTATCGTAGCATTACATTTGAATTCAACAGTTCAAGCTTTCAAATAAGGAACAGATATTTGTGAAACCATGATACATTTGTGAATGTATTTTAACAATCTAAATATGCATATGTACAGACAGATACATTTAATAATCATGAAAATTATGTTTCATTACATTACAGTGATTTAACGTTAATGAGAACAGTACAAAACTGTAAAATATACAGTAAGATACTTTGACATTACTATTTGTTGGAACAGTGCAGAGATCATCTTCCTCAAAGTCAAGAATTTGAAATGGGGACAGCTTTAATGTGTTAGTCTGTGAGTAAAAACATTATGTCATTGCAACATGCCAAAGTGTATCAATAACATGTTTCTGCAATTTTCTGTCATTTATCTTCTCTTATGTGAACTATTAAATAAAAAGATTCAAAGTTTAAAAAAAAGAACAGTTTGAGCTCCTTATCTGATTTTACTGATTCTCAGTCATGTACAGCAATGCACTTGGCGTGACTGTAGCGCGGGTGGCAGAGCAGGTCAGCCACTAACCAGAAGGTTGGTGGCTCGATCCCAGGCTGCTCCAGCCTGCATGCCAAATATCCTTGGGCAAGATACTAACCCCATGTTGCTCTCCGATGCATCCATTGGAGTGTGAATGTGTATGAATGTTTAGATACTCAGCACTTAAAAACTTACAAGTGCCAGTGTGATTGGGTGAATGAATTAGTTGTGTAAAGTGCTTTGAGTGCTCAGACAGAGTAGAAAAGCGCTGTATAAGAACTGGTCCATTTACTTGTAATCTTTTAAAGTTTATTTTCCTACAGGTGTGGCATTTGGCCCAATCCCAAGTCAACCATCAGATTTAAGAGATTTTTCTTCTTCCGTGCATATTTAAGCTTAGTTTTTCTCCTGTGCTTTCATGCTTGTGTAACCTGGACGTGTGTCCCTCTATCTATAAAGAGAAGATCTATACAGCTCGCCCAAGTGCAATATCTGAATCTAGGTTTGGGAAGGAGATTGGTGGTAGCAACTCTGTAAGAGCAATGAGACTTCCAACCCACATAACACGCACAACCACAGGTTTGTGAAACAAGGTTTGCTTTTTTTTTTTTATTTATATATATATATTTATATATATATATATATATATATATATATATATATATATATATATATATATATATATATATATATATATATATATATATATATATATATATATATATATATATATTTTTTTTTTTTTTTTTCTCTTTGGATCAGTTCCCTTTACTTATCCTCAATGTAGTGTGACCAAGTGGTCGGCGGGGGTAGATAAAAGGAAATAAAATGACAACGCCACCTAGGGGATTTTCACCCCTAGGACATATATTTAAGAAAAATAGATAAAAGGAATAAAAAGAGGCCGCACAGATTCAAGGATGCACTCCGAGGCAGGTTGGCTCCAATATTAAAACAGTTTATTTATAATAAAAATAAATAAAATATTAGAAACCAAAATGTAGCGTCATTGTTGACAGTGTCTTAACATGAAAATAAAACAATCGTGGAACTGGGACTTACCAGCAGCCGTGGACCCAAAAGAAAATCACACAAAACGAAAATCACTGCAGCCCACCTGGTGCTGTACAAAAGAAAGTGTGAAAACGACCCACCACCTGAGGTCCTAGGGCCACTGGTACGTCCTCCGTTCACTAAAAGAAAACACAGAAAAATATGTTAAAAGAATAAAAGGACACTGAGCGTCAGGCTCGCTACAGATGATAAAAAGAACTAAAACACACTTTAATAGCTTTAATAAAAGAAACCACACACACACACACACACACACACACACACTGGAAGGCTTGTGCCCCACGGGTCCACTCGTACTGGTAGTAATTGTCCCAGCCTCAATCGCGAGCTGGTCTGGCTCCCCACAGGCTAAGACCAGCAACGGGGGCAATTTAAAATCCCCGGCATGACACTCGTGCAAAGAATTGCTTCAGCCCGATCACAGAAGCGTGGGCACACGCAACAATCCAGAAATAAAATAAAATAAAACCAGGCGAACCAGGAAATGGTAGGCCTACTTAATACAACCACATAAGACACAATAAAACAATTCAAAACCAGACAAGACAAGACAGCAGGCTCCACTGAGGAGGAGCCCTCACAACAGCGGCTGGGAAGGAGTTTCACTCTTCCGATTTAGGTTGGGGCGATTTGCCACGGAGAGATGAATGCAGCAATCAAACCCCCAGGACCGGAGGCGCTATACTCTCACTGGTGGGGATCACAGGAGCACCTCTCTCCGCAACGCCGGAATAAAATAAACTGCCGCGCTGTGGCTGTCATATGATCTACTCTTGCTGATCAGTCCGTCGCAGAGTGCCAGCATTTACTGCTGCTTTGCGCTGAATGCATGGGAGGAATAATCCAAAGAAGCACCGGCTTAGCTTTATACCTGGTGCCAGCCTGCAATCAATATGCAGGTGGGTTCCCAATTGACCTAGTTTTGCAGTAAGAGTGAGCGCAGGAGAGAGCGAGAGCAGTAGAGCGAGCGAGCGAGAGAGAGAAAAAAAAGGCGAGTAGCCCATCCGGCTACAGTAGGGATACCTTCAAATGTAGTAACCGTCTCAATTGCATCACAACAATACTTGAAACAATCAAAACAGATGTAAGAAAAGAAAGAAAACACAATATTTCAACACCCCAAAGAAAAGGGAAAAGAAAAGAAAATGTGGTACCACTAGACTTTTACTGGTTGTCAACCGTCAGTTTTTATAATGTCAGTTTCATTTAGTTACCAGTTTATTTGGGTTTGAGAACAAAAAACAACCTGAGTTCCAGGCGCAGAAGAAAGTGGCAAAAGAAATGATAAAGTGTCTCTCAGGTGGACCTCCTTTTGTTTTGTTTTGTTTTCCTACCGCCCTCCTGGTAGGGCAGGCATCAATGAGTCGCGCCCTGACACACAGGAAGCCTCCACAGCAGCAACAGAGTCCTAGATCTGCGATGGCAGCTCCTCATGCAGCACACATGGAATTGTTCCTCAACAAAAAAAAAAAAAAAAACAGTCAGAATAGTTCATAAAGTTCGAAGAAACACTCCGACTCCTTCGAGGTAGGTACCCGTCTGTGGTTCACCGCTAACGGCAGCTCTCTCACAAATGTTAATGGAACCTCTTTTCTCTCTTTCAACTGGAAAACCGTGCTTCGCGGCAGCATGGAGTTTTTCCTTGCCGTCTCTGTTCCTCTACACCACACCTTCACGCGCACCGAGCTGCAGGTGATGCCTTCAGGGCAAGCCCGGAAATTAAACTATCAGACGAGAAGTACGATGCATTCAAAGAACCCTGTACTTCTGATTGCTGTAAATCTTACCAGGGTTACACTTGCTCTGGTTCAGCTGTGGTTAACATCACAGCACTATAAACTGTGGGTTTATCTGCAGACATACAGACTCACAAAAAATATTCAAGAGAATTGTTGAGAGTCCTCAGGCTCCTCCAGTTTCACTCTGGGACAGCCTTCATGTCTGAGCAGGAACATTGGGATTGAACCTTTTACTATCATTGATAAAAAGCTATATATTAAACACAATTCTACTATAAAGCATAGCTGCAACCTGCGTATAACATACGTCCCAACAACAGTCAGCTCACTTTTTCTCAACCTTCCTGTTTCCACTACAGCTGCTTTTTTTTTTCATTTCCATATGTGTAAGTCAGCAGAGGATGCTGTCAGAATGCAACAGAACTATGGATCCTAATAAACTGCACACAGACAAAGCCTGTGCAGTGACGTCCAGAGAGGGACAGTGTCTAAAGTGTTGAAAGCGATGCTGCAAAACAAAATGGACAGCTGGACAAAATGTGCAGATGATGAAAAACATGAAGCATAGTTTGTACTTGTGCCAAGTTTGTGTTAGTGACTGAACTGCTGACCTGCTGTGAAACCTGCTGCTGGATCTCTGTGCTGTGCATGTCTGCCTCTGACTGAAGCTTCATTTTCACCACTGTTTGCTTTCTCCCTGCTAAAAATTAACCACATATAAAAACACAAACATTAGTGTTTTACATGAAGACAGGATGTTACAGTGTTTGCATTCTGGACCTCACCTGTGAAACAGAAAAAATAATATCTTCTGCCACAATTGTTATCAACCCATTCCCCTGTCATTAAATCCAATGCTCCACAGAACTGAAGTGAATCGAGGTTATTAGGGTCAGAAGGCCCCCAGTTAGTGAATGTGGAGGTGGTGTTGTCAGACCAGAAGGCCCAGGGATCCCTGTAGAGGCCAATCCACACATACTGAACACCTGATCCATTCAAAGTGAGCGTGATGTTGGATTTCTCCTCTGTGCTTCTTATACTGGTCAGGTCTGTGTGGTATGTCCTGCAGTACGACTGAGCCGCTGACCATGTTTGGTTCTCCATCACTAAGATGTAACTTGAATTTTGGGCTGTAAAAGATGAAAATGGTGAATTTTAAAATACTCACATAATAAATCTCATAAAATTATAGGATAACTAGGGCAACAAATCTTTTTTTCCTACCATTGTAACACAGGAAAGGGTAAGAATCTCCACAGGGTCTATCATTCATCTGTGTTTGTCCCTGAAGAGCCACACAGTATTCCTTTGCATTTACACAGTCTGGTTGGCCGTTAGCCCAGATCAAAAATTTATGAGTTCTGCCAACATAAAAAAGTTTTCCCTCCATGGACCACTTCCAGCTGTAACGATCATCATAGAGCCCTGTCCAAGCCCAAGTATCATTCTTTGGTGACACTGAGAAAAGCAGTTGGTTGATGTCGCTGTTGTAGATGGTGACCAAGTCAGTGAAGTGTTCTCTGCAGTAACTCTGAGCTTCAGTCCAGGTCATTTCCTGGTTCACAAAGTGGTATTCTCTGACGGGGGGAGGAAGAGTGGAAAGTCCTCCTGAGAAAAATATAAAGTTTTTATTGGTGAAACTGGGCTGTTAGACAAATCACTAAAAAGTTCTAAAAATTAAGCCAATTTAAGCCAGTTTAAACCAATTTAAACGTCGGAGCACTTTTGCAAATATGTGATATTTGAAGTTTGAGGCTAACCAAACATCACAATCATTAAAGTAGAATAAGTAGAAATAGAATTTCCAGGTACAGCAGGTGTTTTACTTTTACTCCTTACATATTTACAGATACAGATTTATGTTTGTTTTCTTTCTTTTTCTTTTTTTTTTACATTTGTGTTATTTGTGTTTGTGTCATTTGTGTTTTAACACATTTTGGAAAGTTTGTATTTCACATCACTGTGTGTTGTCAATCATCAAACTTATTTTATCTAAATGAATGAAACAAAAAGAGAAAAGAAAGTCCAGCTAGAGATTCCACCACCTGGACTTTTAACCATGTAAAGAGATTAAAGAGGCAAAAACATACAGTTTAAAAAAAAAAAACATATGTCGCACATGTTTAAGACAACAGAAAATAGAACTATAGTTTTTATGTTATTTATTTTTCTCTTCTCTGTTGTTAAACTGCAACAACTACATGTAATGCAACAATGTGCAACTAGTTTTCAACCCTCTGAAGCCAGGCCAAGTGATGGTTCCTGTTGGTTTCTTCGGGTGGCACTGTCACTTGGTGTTCACTCTCGCTGTGGTAGGGTATCACTTGCTGTTCCCGTTCCAACCCACAAGGGGTGTCCGAATTCGTAGGCTGCAACTTCCTGAGGACCCGGTCTTTGCGGTCTACGTGGGCCGGGTCCTCAGAAGGTCGGGTAAGCCGGAAGTAAACAGCTGTGAAACTGGACGGTCTAGCCTTCACCGCTGTCTCCATAGAGTTTAATAAACTCAGCCATCTGCTTGTTGCTATATAAAATATAACAGGACACTGGTGTAAATTCTCAACCATATCACACTTCTATTTTAAATCAGTTTTCTGTTTGATGTTTATTCAGCGGTGTAAAAACCAAGGAGGAACCCACCCGACAGATTGATAAAATTTAATTTTATCTAATCTAATCTAATAATTTTAATCTATTGATTGTCGCTTGGTGTTCAGCCTATCAATCAATGAAAGACCAAAACAGACTTTTAATTCATTTGAAAGCCTGATGCTTAGCCTTGTCCACCCCCAGCTGTAAAACTCAGAAACCTGGGCCTTACACAGAGTTTCTCTCTGATTTCTCAGACTTTTTATCTGATTTAGTGCTCAGCTCAGATAAAATAATTATTGTGGGTGATTTTAACATCCATGTAGATGCTAAAAATGACAGCCTCAACATCACATTTAATCTGTTATTAGACTCAATTGGCTTCTCTAAAAATGTAAAAGAACCCACCCACCACTTTAATCACACTCTAGATCTTGTTTTAACATATGGCATAGAAACTGAACATTTAACAGTGTTTCCTGAAAAGTGTCCTGGGTCCCTGACCAGTTATGGACTTGTATTATAATATATGTATTTTTGGTATTGATGTCCCTTGTTCTCCCTGCTTGTAAATATATGTGTGTGGATGCAAGTTTTGCTGTAAGCACTTGTTTACAGGCATCTTCAGGTCTGGTGGGTGTGGCCCTGGGAGGTGATTGGCCACACCTGAAAACTGTGACACACCCACAGCTGATCAGGCTTCGTCGGAGGAGCTACTTGTGGTGGAGCTCTCTCCGACGCTGGATCATAGCATGGCTTCTCGTTAGTCTCTCGACCGGTTCCTAGTTTAAGTCTGCTGCATTATTGTGTCTCTGACGGCTGCCTCTCTTTTATGTACCCAGGAGTAGCAGGGAGACGAGAGGACAGCGAGCACGGGGTGCTCATCACGGAGAAGCAGAGACAGGAGTACTAGCACTGGGAAGAGGACACGTCACAGGAGTCAGGAGAGCACGGGGATTTATTGTGATGTTTTTCCATCACTGTAAATAAACGCACTGCTAAGCACAAAGAGCTCTAAATTCCCCTGGCTGGTGGATTAATCCAGTCGTCTTGGACTTCTTACTCTCAACCCTCCAACTCCACTCCGGGCTGCTCACCGGCCCGGACAGCTGGTGGATTCACAGCCTGACACGCCGGCCCCGACGTCTACACAGAAACGACGTTCGCGCCACCTGCGCCCCTCACCGCAGCCAAATTCCCGGAGCCGGCTGTGGTGAGTAATAAGGACACTTTTTTATTTATCATCCCGTCTGTTTCTTTGTTTACAGTGGATGGTGACACCGCAGACGCTGCTCTAAGCCAGCCAACAGTGCAGCTAGCGTCGCCTCAGTCAGCGGTCTCCACACCACTCGCTGCTTCACCATCTGTAGCAGTGCCACAGTCGTCTCATTTGCTTGCGGCCACCATTCTGCCATCTTCTTCACCACCCGGACTAGCCCAGCCCAAGCTGGAGGAACTCGCGCTGCCCGAGCAGGAGCTCAGCAAGCCGGAGCTGAAGCTCGCGCTGAAGCCAGAGGAGCTCAGCGAGCCGCCGACACTGGACCCGGGGCATGCTGCCGGAGGAGCAGCGCCGCCACCGCCACTGGGCCCGGGGCATGCTGCCGGAGGAGCAGTGCCACCGCCACTGGCTCAGTGGCGGACTGCCAGAACCATTTCGCTTCTGCTACCTGATCCGTGGCCACCTGCCGGAGCTGCAGCGCTTCCACCAAGGGGTTAGACGTAGTCCTCCTGAACTGTTTTGCTGCCACTGCCTAACCCGCAGCAGGTCCCACTTCTTTGCTGTCGTCCGGGGCAGCCGCCGGACCTGTGTTTGCTGCCACTGGACCGGAGGGTTGGACTATTGCACTGGGTTTTTCTTTTGTCGTTATATGGTGTTTGTTTAGCGGAGAGGTTTTGGGCCGCCCCTCTCTGAGCCTGGTTCTGCCAGAGGTTGCTTCCTGTTAAAAGGGAGTTTTTCCTTCCCACTGTTGCCGAAGTGTTTGCTCATAGGTGGTCATGTGATTGTTGGGGTTTTCTCTGTATGTATTATTGTAGGGTCTACCTTACAATATAAAGTGCCTTGAGGTTACTGTTGTAGTAATTTTTATAAATTAAATTGAATTAAATTGAATTAAATACAGCAGTCCTACTCAAACGGAGGTATGGGCACCACTAGTGGTACATTGGCTCTCTCTGGTGGTATGCATGAAATCTCCCAATTTTTTTTAAAGATTAAAACATATACCATTGTGGAGTTATGCAAAGACGACACAAGAGTTCCCAAGGCTCTTTTGGGAGCCATGGTCGACCAGAAAACCAACCACTATAAAGAGTAGCCTTTCCTTATCGCCAGTGGTCACAGCCGCTACCGAGCGCTGGCGGGTTTTATTTCCCTGCAAAGGCAGCACGGCGCTGTCACCTTAATGGTAAAAACACAGCTCTTTCCGTGATGCCGCAGTGCCGCAGTCCCAGCCACCATCGATGAGTGCCAAGAGATACCCCAAGAGAATTGGTGGGGGTGCGGGAGATGCCGTCGGTGCATCGGGAACTATCGCCTGAATGCTGAAGCTTTTTTTCCACTCAATGAGAGTTAGGAACAAATGTACAGTGGGGCAAAAAAGTATTTAGTCAGCCACCGATTGTGCAAGTGCCCCCACCTAAAATGATGACAGAGGCCAGTAATTTGCACCAGAGGTACACGTCAACTGTGAGAGACAGAATGTGGAAAAAAAAATCCATGAATACACATGGTAGGATTTGTAAAGAATTTATCCGTAAATCAGGGTGGCAAATAAGTATTTGGTCAATAACAAAAATACAACTCAATACTTTGTAACATAACCTTTGTTGGCAATAACAGAGGTCAAAGGTTTACTATCGGTCTTTACCAGGTTTGCACACACAGTAGCTGGTATTTTGGCCCATACCTCCATGCAGATCTTCTCGAGAGCAGTGATGTTTTGGGGCTGTCGCCGAGCAACACGGACTTTCAACTCCCGCCACAGATTTTCTATGGGGTTGAGGTCTGGAGACTGGCTAGGCCACTCCAGGACTTTCAAATGCTTCTTATGGAGCCACTCCTTTGTTGCCCGGGCGGTGTGTTTTGGATCATTGTCATGTTGGAAGACCCAGCCACGTTTCATCTTCAAAGTTCTCACTGATGGAAGGAAGTTTTGGCTCAAAATCTCACGATACATGGCCCCATTCATTCTGTCCTTAACACGGATCAGTCGTCCTGTCCCCTTGGCAGAAAAACAGCCCCATAGCATGATGTTTCCACCCCCATGCTTCACAGTAGGTATGGTGTTCTTGGGATGCAACTCAGTATTCTTCGTCCTCCAAACACGACGAGTTGAGTTTATACCAAAAAGTTCTACTTTGGTTTCATCTGACCACATGACATTCTCCCAATCCTCTGCTGTATCATCCATGTGCTCTCTGGCAAACTTCAGACGGGCCTGGACATGCACTGGCTTCAGCAGCGGAACACGTCTGGCACTGCGGGATCTGATTCCCTGCCGTTTTAGTGTGTTACTGATGGTGACCTTTGTTACTTTGGTCCCAGCTCTCTGCAGGTCATTCACCAGGTCCCCTCGTGTGGTTCTGGGATCTTTGCTCACCGTTCTCATGATCATTTTGACCACACGGGATGAGGTCTTGCGTGGAGCCCCAGATCGTGGGAGATTATCAGTGGTCTTGTATGTCTTCCATTTTCTGATGATTGCTCCCACAGTTGATTTTTTTCACACCAAGCTGCTTGCCTATTGTAGATTCACTCTTCCCAGCCTGGTGCAGGTCTACAATACTTTTCCTGGTGTCCTTCGAGAGCTCTTTGGTCTTGGCCATGGCGGAGTTTGGAGCCTGACTGTTTGAGGCTGTGGACAGGTGTTTTTTATACAGATGATGAGTTCGAACAGGTGCCATTCATACAGGTAACGAGTGGGGGACAGAAAAGCGTCTTACAGAAGACGTTACAGGTCTGTGGGAGCCAGAGATTTTCCATGTTTAAGGTGACCAAATACTTATTTGCCACCCTGATTTACGGATAAATTCTTTACAAATCCTACCATGTGTATTCATGGATTTTTTTTTCACATTCTGTCTCTCACAGTTGACGTGTACCTCTGGTGCAAATTGCTGGCCTCTGTCATCATTTTAGGTGGGGGCACTTGCACAATCGGTGGCTGACTAAATACTTTTTTGCCCCACTGTAATTGCGTGGCAGGATGCTTTAAACAGACCAAACTTCAGTCAGGAGAACAACTGCAATATAAGGTGAGTCATTAATATACTGCAGAACTGTCTGGGCTGTAGTTACCAGTGTTAAGGAGGTTACGAAATACATGAAACGCCACTACGTATTTAAAATACAAAATATGAGTAACTGTATTCCGTTACATATACCGTTTAAAAAGGTGGTGTTTTCCTTCGAAACAATAAGTTCTGTTTCAATGCCTCTCTCTGTCTCTCGCAAGCAAAGTTGAGCCAGACAACAAAGTAAAGCTATTTTTCAGCTATGAGCCCGACACGGAACCTGACGTATTAGCCAGAGGTCCCTTTATTATCGTTCAGAGCCGCCGACCTTAAGTAATAGTAATAAATCACACACAGCAATAGTACATTCATATTGTTACAAAATATATTTTGGGGCATGTATTCTGTAATCTGTAGTGGAATACATTTTAAAAGTAACACTGGTAGTTAAATTGTAAGGTTTTAAAAACTGAGCTTTAAAATGAATAGTAATTAGAAAAGCTTGGAAAGTGAACACTGACTTTTTTTAGGGAATTGTTCAGATTAAATAGAACAAAATATAAAACATTATAACAAGTTAAAAACACAACCGCCTTAATAAATGCAGAGTAGTTTGGACCTGGAAGCACATTTCATCAGGCCATCACTTAAAGATAGGATATCACACCTGCTGTGAATGTTTTAATGTACAGTTATTATTATTATTATCACTCGTCACATTGTCACGATCCTGGGTCTTATGACCCAGTGTGACCCAGACATCCTGTTTATGACAGTTAAAATAAATAACATTCATATAAGAAACAAAACTGTCTTATGTAAACTGTATGTGGCGTTAAATAGGAGTTGATATAGACTTTTTTTTAGTGCTCCAATAAATTCTTTAAAATAAATTCAACATTTTTTGTCATAAATTCCTTTTAGAATGTTTATATACTGTAATGTTTCAAACAAGTGAATGCAGGTATTTTGGTATAAGGAGAAAAAGGTTTTCTCTTTGTACTTGTGGCTGATGTTTTAATAAATTACGTTTTAAAACCCTTACATGTAATCAAATTACCCACATGGTTTCAGTCTGTCACTGTGTGTTCATATGCTAAAGATAATTATTACTGACCTGAGAGCAGTAGGATGAGCAGTAAACAGGTTTCTTCCATTCTTTGTGTCTGTATAATAGATAGTCATTGTGATTACTGTGCCATATTTATTATATAAGATTTTTATCATTTAAAATTTCTTATCTCCATTCTAATAGCTGCTTGGTATATATTTAATATGTATGTGCAAATTATCATATGCAATAGTTGTTATGTGAAGGCTGTGTGCAGGCAGGAGTGGTAGTAGGAGAACCCAAAGTGCAGACACTCGATGGCAAAACGTGAACTCAAAACAGCTTTAATGCTAAACTTGCAAATAAACTTGCTCAGACAGACTACACAGCAAGAAGAGGGTAGATCGTGACCATGAAAAACTGAAACACAGGGCTTAAATACACAGAGGGAGCAATCAGGGAATGAGCAACAGAAGGGAAACACAGCTGGGGGCAAATCAGGCCTAACGAAACAGGGGAAGCAAAACCAGACACATTAACATAAGACACGCACCTCCAGAGTAAAACAGGAAACATAACACAGACTTAACTTACAGACACAGACTCATAGGCAGGCACTGCAACAGGGGGGACAGAGATGTGGGACCAGGGCAGACACAGACACTGACTGGACACGGGGATATAGCCGACAGGGGAGACAGCAACTAAGGATTACACAGAGACATAAACCAAAAGACAGAACTCTAACAAAGAACCCAAAGACTAGAAATGATAAATAACATAATAAACTCAAAACTCTGGGTCAACAACCCAGGCATCCTAACAATAGTTTTTCAATGTTTACATATATATCTATTGTGTCTTAAAAAATGTTTAAATAATCATTTATAAGTTTTATCATTAATAAAGTAATAATGTATAACTTACCTGGTTTATTTTTTCAATATGTTGACTGTTCTTTCAGAGAAGAAGACAAATATGTTTTAAATTGTTTTAAATTCTTCTTTATAATTTATTATCAAACATTTAGAATTTTAAATTAGTTTTGAGTGGTACCATGGACCTGCGTCTCTCTGGCTCAGACACAGAGTGCTGCCGCACCCAGACAGTAAACACTTTTATTACATGTCATGAAAACAGAATGTTAATGTGATTGGTCAAAAAGCTCAAAAGCTCATGTTTCATCTCCTGCACCTTTCAGACATCTCCCTATAAGGAGACATTGCTTCTAGCATCACCATGGCAACCATCTCTTGTCAGGCCTGTAAAGCGAGCGGTGGCCATTCCCTAATTAACTGATTGATTGCTCTGTTTTTTTCTCTCAGAGAGTCAGCCATACTTCTGGTGCCATCTCTAGTCTAGTCTCTGTCTATTTATGTCCTATAAAAGAATAAATTCTAACATGCCTGAAGCTGACTTTAAACAAGGTTTTTATTTAATCTTCTAACAGATTTTACTGTCAAATAAGGACACCAAAACAGAGTGAATATCCTCTCGAAAATCGAGACATGTGAATTTAATGATAGTTCAAATTCCAGATTGTAGTTAAGGAAACACTGTAACTTTCATCTAGTATTACAAGTATTATACTTGTATTGTATGTTCTGAACTTTGATCAAAGGCAAAATCAGTTTAATGATTAATCACCTTACCTTCTGTAATTTAAGATTAAGATCTCTTATTCGAGAGCTCCCAAAATTAAATGTAGTGGCAGTTTTCTGTCATGTAACCATACCTATGCTACTTTAAACCCATAAATTCTGTAAGTGACGTTTCTTGATGCTTAAAGAAGCATAAGCAAGGTGACATAAAGGTGAATCTACTTCACCAACATTTAAATCATTAGGGATATTAAGCTGTTAAAGTAGCTTTTTAAAAAAAGGCAAATAAGGTTAGATGTGGTTCTAGGAACAAACAACATGGTTAGCAGGAAGAAGTCGGGAAGGATTATAGAGTGTGTACTTATAAATTGTCTTCATGATTCAGGGAATTGAAGTTTTTATTAGCAAGCAATTTGTTTTTACAAACTACTTTCTGTTGTCTGGTAAAGAAATATCATTATTAAAGCAGAGGGACTGATTGAATGGAATTAGATATTGTACAAGTATTGTCTAAATTTTAGGAATACTACTGTGTCAACATTGTGGAAAAAACACAATGTGCAAAGCACAATAGCGATTGACAGACCACGTGACTTCCGTGCATTGCTTTGTGGGTACCCGTGGCAACAAAATCAAAACACTGCATCAAGCGCTAGTATTTCCAGCACCGGTAATCATTAATTCTGCAGTTTTAATCCCTACTTGCATTTTATTTGCCCCAAAAACAGTTCTGTACAAAACAACGGAGAACACGGCAGGTCCGTGCAAAGACAGACTTGACAAAAAGGCAAAAAAATGGACGAGGAAAAAAATCAAAGGAGTGAAAGGGTTAGACCCATACAAGCATACAGAGTTAAGTAAGGACGTTAGCGTGCTGCCTGACTTTCATGACGCACATATTTATTATTATATGGTCCTAAGTTTTAGTGCAGACGCTTACAAAATGTTTAGGAACTTCAGATCCCTCCAACAAGCCCAGGTCCAGTTTACTTTGGTGATTTGGACTATTCCATTTCACAGCTGTTATTGTCTCTACTGTACAGGCAAACACATCTATTTGTCGTTTCAGGTTGTAGTATTACACAACATTTTCAGATCTAATAGAAATAAAATTAGTGTTTCGTAATTCATTCAATTCATTGTCTTTATTTATAACTGGCATTATTGTTTCATTCTATTATAGAATCTTACAGGAAAGACGCAAAATTGTATTCCATCATGCTTTATTAGCTGCTTCGGTGAAAAACAAATCTACAATGCAACAACAAAAACAACAACATTGCAAAACAACATACTGGAAAACAGTTATTCATCACTTGATTGCTTCAATACAACCCTTGGGCATATATATGCGGGACGTTTCGTGGCTGTTTTGATGTCGCTCTCTCTCTTAACCAATCAAATCTTGCTGTGGTAGCAGCTTTAAACTCGGTATGACCCAGGTTGATAGAGGGTGCCCAGTTTGGATCGCATTCCAGCATTTTGTAGGCTGGTTTTCCTACAAAACACAACAAACATTAGCCCACAAAGCCACAGTGAACAAACCAGCATAGCGCAACAAATTCAATTCAAATCAATATAAAACTTATTTGTAACCTACATCAACAACTATGTTATGATTAATTACGTAATTACAACTACAACAGAAGACTTACATTTGTGGAAATGCTTGGAGCACACTAACATGTGAGCTGGAGTGTTTTGAAACGTTATATTTGGTCTTTGAATGGCTGCAATTCAGGCCATCCGTTGGCTTTTTGTTACTTCGGAAACATGGCTTGAACAATTTCTCTTCCACAATGTAATCCGAAAAAAAAAAACGATCTCTTTACCTGTTGGCTTCCCGTGGCTGCCATGCTACCGGCTATTGCAGTTAATAATACAACAGCTTCTTGCCATTTTTTGTGTTTCTTTTTATCGCTGTGTGACTGTGCCACTTGTTCCCAGAATCCTTTGCAGTTTTACCCCTGAATGACGCCACATTTGCAATCTCTATTAGAAGTGTTTCTTCTGACAAAGACTTGAAATTTTAAAGACCAGCTAAGTGAATAAGGATCTGTGTCCACACTTTGGAGCTTTTGTCCTCATTGTCTGTCCAAAATTCTCAACGAAGCCCAGTGATCGTAATGGTTAACACTCTGAAGTGTAACCTGTCGCTGGTGTTAGACAGGTGTTCACCTTTTTTAAATCATCTATAACTCCTGTAATGAATGAACTATTTGATCAACAGGAAGAATTCCAACGCATCCTGAAAGCAGTGACTACGCACTTTTGTACTGTAGTCACATGAAAACAAAGGTTGATTGAGAGAAGAGAGAATCGGCAAGTGTGATGCAGCTCTGCAGAGAACTGATTTTTCATTCAACTTTCAGGATCTTTTTTATTGTTTTGCCTTTGCTGTATTATTTTCTGTGTTATTTCATGATATTTGGATGTTGACCTGGGATAAACACAATGATAATTGTGATTGTAATATAACTGACATAAGGAGGATTGTTGCTTTCAGAAACTGTTGGAATTTTTCAATTGGCTTGATGGCTCAAGATTTTGCAGTAGTCTGACCCAAAATCCGAAGTTGAATGGCCTAATATCCATAGTTCAAAATCACCCCCAGTGTACAACTTTTTCTCTGCTGTGGTCAAGATGCTCTCAGCTGTTTTTCGTTGGTAGGGGAGAACATTTTGTTTCACTTTTCTTTAACATATCATTTCAAGAACCTTTGTTTACCATGTCTTTGAGGACTGGGCAAGTGGCAAAGGGCAATCTGCTATGACCCTCTAAAAAGGTGATAAGGGATTGTAAAATTTTTCCGTAGGAAAGATCAAATGTGTAAGCAACAGCTATGTAATATGTAACCCAGGACTATACTGGGATCTTCAGAGAGACTGCTGTCAGTGCTGCGATGGCTTCTCTCTCACTCAAGCTTGGGTTTATTAAAAGATGTTGGCTACTGCTCATTATCTCTGCAGGCTTTATTAATTACATTTCCATAACAATGTGGTAATGTGGTATTGTGGGCAGGATGGTCCATGTGGTCACTTAAAAACAGCTCCTCAGTACCTCAGTCCTGCTGGCTGTCGAATTGAGAAAATGGAGAAGGTGCAGGATTGTGGATTTAGCGACCACTGACACCATCTAAAGCACCCCTTGTTTAACTTCCTATTGTTATTTTATCAAGTTATTTTCATATACTTTTAATGATTGTAGTAGAGTGTGTAGTAGAATAGATGGCAGACATTTTGTGTCATAAGCCACTGCCTCTGTTAAGAGATGGTTGTTCACAGTGGACATAGGCTGTGTCCCAATTCATCAACCGCACGCTTCTTAGTAGTGATGTGACGTTCTGTATCGAGGCTTCAAAGCTTGTGTCGAGTAATTGAGGGGGCGTTTCTGCGATGCGCGTATCGAGGCATGCTTCATTTATAGGAGGAGCTGAAAATGATGACGTCCGAAGCCTCGCTGCCCGGCTAAACCACGTGACTGGTTCAGGAAGTGGTTCGAACTTTGCCGCGAGCTATGACAGCGATATAAACCCCTCAGACTTCATTCAAAATTTGGGTGTTTGATGGAGAGTTACAGTTAGTGAGAGTTTGGAGGTTGGAGTGAGGAGAGAAAGTCAGGAGAGGATGGAGCCAGCTAAGAAGAGGAGGATGTCCTTCCCTGTGTGGGAACATTTTGATCTTATTCCTCCCAACAGAGTATGTAAATTTCTACAGAAGATGTATTTTCATAATACTGATGGTGCAATACAATTTATGTTAAGCTGTCTTTACTTTTGTACAAGGTGAAGTGTTTGCTATGTGCCAGGGAGCTGGGATATAACAACAACACCTCATCCATGCTCAGGCACTACAGAGCTTTGCATGAGAATAAGGGGAACACCGATTGTGGAGCAAGACCAGGTGAGCCATCAAATGCCATATAGCATGCAGTAATCTTACTAAATGATATAACAATATTATACAACTGTAATAAGTGATGTGTGTGATATTTATATTTGTGCTTTGTTTTTATTGTCTTTCCTCAGGAGAACAATCTCAAATAGATGAAGACCTGGTTAGCATGGTGATTGAGGACTCCCAGCCATTTAGCATTGTGGAGGACAAAAGAATTAAAAGATATGTTAAATCATTAAATCCTAGATATGTTCTCCCCACTAAAAAGGTCATAAAAGCAGTGACAATCTAGTTTTTACAGAATAAAATGTGAACAGGCAGGACTGAGGCTCAAAGCCTCAGTGTGTAGCTGTCCATACCTCAACGTTACAAAAGCACAACCACTTTCCATACCCCAACCACACCTCACCTCACAGTAAATGATCATTTCCATTTTAAGCATTTCCAAATAATCATTTTCCATACTGCCAGTATAAATATACACAGTATACTGCCATCACTACAATATACATGTTTTACACACTCCTTTTGTTGTTGACATTTACAGGCTGTGTGCAAAATACCACACTCTTCAAATTCATGCCAACTAATATTTTTACGTCCAGTAGATGTCCTACTAGAGCAAATGAAGCTTCACGAAGCTTTGCGTTGGGGTGAACCAATTGGATGAAAAGCTTCAGTGCTTCATGAAGCTTCATCTGCCCATCACTACTTCTTAGTGCAACAGACTTTGCATTTTTGGAAATTTATATTTACCCACAACTTATAGGGCGATCGTGGCTCAAGAGTTGGGAGTTCCTCTTGTAATCGGAAGGTTGCCGGTTCGAGCCCCGGCTCGGACAGTCTCGGTCGTTGTGTCCTTGGGCAAGACACTTCACCTACCGCCTACTGGTGATGGCCAGAGGAAGGAATTGTGGAAGTATGGAAGTGTGGTTGTCACAATTGAGAGTAATTCTTCAGATTAGCAATAGGTGGATCTCAGCTTCCCAATTTCAATTAAAATCAAAAACACAAAAAATCACAGGAGAGGAGCAAAGTTCTATGCCAGCTGTTTTATTGAACAGTGCAGCTCAGCAAAACAGAAGGAAAAGCAAAGCTCCCGTAGGGTGTTCACCGTAAGCGCATGCAGGTTGGGACCAACCCCAACAGACAGACAGCAGGAAAAAGCCCCGAGGTCTTTCCCAGGCCCCCTTTTAAAGGTACCAGTAGTCCCACCTCCTGCTGCTGAGTAACTTTCCCACGTGCCCAGGAACAGCAGGTGCAGGGTCAAGTACAGGCCAGGGTTGAGCCAGGGCTCTGGCTGAGGGCCCTGCCCAAAAGGACACCCTTAGGTTAACCCTTTGCTTTGCCTTTAGACAATAGGTCACAACATGGTCAAAGGTCACACATTAGTACAGTAAACAGCATAGTTTTTGTGATAATCTTATGATAGTCATATGAATAATACTTGACCTAACTGCATCAAATATATGAGTTAAATGCTTTACATAAAAATAAACACTCCAGTGTAGGTTTATAGAGTGTGCGTGTACATGACAGTGATTTCATTATGTTGTTTTCAGTATCTCTGTTACCATGTAAGAGATATGTAGCATTTATTGTGTGTGTGTGTGTGTGTGTCACCGCGTGCCTAAGTTGTTTGAAGACGTTTCACCTCTCATCCGAGAAGCTTCTTCAGTTCCAGGGTCAAATGGTGACGAGTCCCAGTGGGGGGGAAACTCCCACACCCTGTTTCTGTGACTGATGCCTTTATACACCATGCAAATATCAATCAGCCACTATATTAGGAACACTTTACTGGTATTGGGTTGCACCCAACTCAGCACCTTTTCAGCTGGTCAGAGAGATCAGAACTAACGGAGAAAAACAAAGAAAATGAAGCACTGAACCAGAGAACTGCTAAAAGACACATAGACACAACCTAGTTCAACTTCATCAAAGTTGCTAAGCTAAATCAAAGCTATCAGCAAAGCCTCAGTACTGATGAAAACATAAATGGGCTCCTGAAAGACAAAAAAACAAAACAAAACAAAACATCCACTGCAGCTGACACAGTACTGCACATTTACAAATGAGAGAGACCGGGTTGGTCTGCTCTCCAGCGATAGTGAATGAATGACTGAATAACCCAAATAGAAAAGACCTTTATTATCATTGTACATGTACGAAAAAATTCTAGGTGTTCCACAGCAACTGATGAATAAAATAACATATTAAACAGAAAGAATAAATACAATTATGAAATCAGGAGGAATATATATACAAATATATACACAAATAAGAGAAAGGCATACATTAGAGAACAAAATAGTTGCAAAGTGCTTGAAAGCATTGCAAAGAAAAGGCTTGATCTGAATAGAGTCTGTGTGTTTTGCCTGAGTGATGAGGGTTAGTCAGGCCGTGGCTCAGATGGATGAGGTAGGTGGGTGAGCAGGGACAGATAGTGTTTAATAACAGTCCGAATGACTCAGGAGAAGAAGCCGCGGGAGACGCAGGTGACTACGACATGTGTCCATCATTTATTGTGAGAGGGGAGTGGACCTGTCTGTGTCTCCTGAAGTCCATTATGAGGTCTTTTGTTTTGATGTTCAGCTTGAGGTTATATAGTGAGCACCAGCAGAACAACTTATCTATATCCAACCTGTACACTGTCTCAACCACAGTGGTGTCATTGACATACTTGACGATGGGCCAATAGGACAGAGGTGTGTATCAGTTATAAACACTGTTCAAATTTTCCATCACTGCTATTTCTGAAACCCACAGAACCGCACGACAGGAACAACATGTGACAGCAAAGTTTATTAATGCTGCAGAGAAAGCAGGACAACGCTGTAGAATCAACTGCACGGTGCCACACAAAGAGCAAAGCTACAGAGGACATTCAAAACAATGCATTACATTTATATTTTAGTTACTTTTAGTTACACTGTATACAGACAGTATATGTGTGAGCTCAGTTTGAAGTTAAACTGATCGGCTCTAAATTTGGGAGGAATTTAAAGAAGTTTCAGTATTAAGTATGAAGTAAGTATGACGTAAATGTGAAGGATTAAATAATAAATAAAAAGTGTAAAGTATTATATTGCACAGCACCTGCACCTGCCAATATTTTTGACATGAAAGTGATTTCAATTCGCTCTCTATCACACACCCAACTATAAGGTCAAGTTTAACCTATTAACAGCCAAAACAGCCGCACAAAAAATGTTAACTACAAAATGCGAAATAAACTTACTAAAATCAATTACTTAGAGAGGACAAATCTCCCTATGTTCATACAGTTTACAAGATGGATGACAGCTTACAGGTGGAGGATGCTGCTGATGTGATTTCATCTTTATAAAAGTGATTTTTACAATTGACGTGCTAAGTTTGTCAGATCTGTCACATGCTGTTGTATAGTTTATCATATTCAGCTATTTATAAAAAGAAACAGAGGCAAAGGAAAACAACTTAATAATCTGCATGCTCACTTCTATTAAACAAAAGAGACAAACCCTACATCACATTAAAAAGATAAGAGCCTCATTTTTGCAGAGGATACATGAACCATCAGGCAGAGCTGTTATGATGTCACATCAGGAGTTTAAAATATGTCTGTGTGGAAAAAAAAACTTAGAGAAATTGCTTTGTAAAAAAAAAAGAAGCTCTTCTATGAAAATAGTAGTAGTTGTCTCATGGACAGACAAAAGACTGTTGTGGACATGTTCCCCTCATGAATACAAGGAACAGTAATGTAATGTACAGTAGGATAAAATCAGATATAAGTCATAAGCTCTAGTTTTACTTTCATTCTTGGGCAAATTCTGCTGATCCTATACTTTTGTACTTTTGTACTTTGAACATTTTAAATTCAGACCATACCAGTGAAAGGGTTTGGACACATTTCTCATGAGATCATTTCAATAAAAATAATGATGACACAAATGTACAATATACATCTCTTTTCTTCTGTCCTGCACAGTAAACATAAAGTCAGATCTCAGAATTCTTGATGACAATAAAGCATTACTGTAGTATGTAACAGTTATAATTCATATAATGACACCAGTGATATTTTGAAATAAGAATTATTCTGCTTTTAGTAAATAAAGAGCAGCTGTACCTCAGGGCCTGTTTGTTCAGACAGCTGTTTGTCCATAAATGATTTCTTCAGTTCTCAGGGCTGAGTGGACGGGAACAGGATCACTCTCTGTACAATAAAACACACACAGAGGACATGACATGCTACAAGTTATAAAAGTGGTAATATTAAAAAGGATTTGTGTTAAAAAAAAAAAAAGACAGCAATTTAGTACTGCTTTCTATTTAGCACAATGAAAATATTTCCTAAAAATTGAATCAGTTCTTTTTTGTGGGGATAAGACTCACTTGTTATATTTGTTTGCTGATGTTAAACAATATAAGAAGAAAAAAACATTTTATCAGAAGGTACAAAACAGACCCACACTTTGTCACACTGTATATACTGTGCATTATGGTCAGCACAGTGAGGAGAGATCCTTGTCTGTCATCATTTTTCAGCTCAGTGGAAACAGCAGGAGGAGCTGTTGTGGTTTTAGGACAGTTTGAGATGATTCGGTGCAGTTCATTTAAATTTTACTTCAAGTATGATTTTTGTATTGGTCTTTCAGGTGGAATTCCAATAAGATTTATTCATGTTTGTGGCTGTAATGTGACAAAATGTGGAAAAGTTCAAGGAGGCCGAATACTTTTGCAAGCCACTGTATGTGAGGAGAACTGAACTAAGTGTGATTCTGTTTGCACACTAACAGTCCTGCAGCACAACCTGAGCAGCTGAAGTATTTTTATCTGACAGAGGAAACATGACGACCACAGAGCTGTTAGTTTCTGTTAACAGACTAACCACAGGCTGAAAAACACATGCAAAGAACAGCATTCATTAACGGTCACCTACATACTCAGAACATACAACTCTGTTCTGTCGGCCAAAAGCAGCCTAACACAACTCTTCTCTCTCCTGTCTCCCAACTTTCAGCTTTCTCAGGATCTCTGCTCTCTGTTGGCCTCTTCTTCTCTCCTGGCTTTAGGTGGCACAAAAATTCCAGAGAGCACAAGTACTGGAAGACAGGACTACAAGGTCATCCTTTACCAGGTTTAAAAATATTCCAGACTTTAATGTTGAAATGAAAATCTATAATCAAAATCCAGTTAGAGCAGGAGAGTGATTACTATGAAAAAAACACTGAATGTCAACTGGGAAAAAGTTTTGAATGTTATTTTATTAAAGATTGAAACAGGTCTGCTACTATATATATATGACGTTTCCATTGTTTCTTATACTGAAACAATAAGAAACATTTAAAATAAAATGTGCATGAATTGTGTTGAAGTTGCCAAATTCCAGATGGTCAGAGATTATCAGTAGATAATCTATTATTCCTGAGTAAATACATCTATGGCATTGTTTTAAGAAATCCTGCATGACCTCTTTGACTTTTTGCATTAAAAAGACTTTCAGAGAACTTTACATCTGAATCTGAGGTCAAGGTCACCAATGTTTGAATTTGTTTGAGACTTTTTGTACATATCGAAATATTGTATTCATAAAGTTGTGTGACATATTAGTTTAAGCCCAGTGAGTTCACAGTGTTCCTTTAACCAACGTTTATAGTTCCTCTGAATATTAACATGAACCCCCAACACACAGTGTATTAAAAACTACCTTTGCTTCCTCTGATTGGCTGTTGTTGATGACTTGCGATTTTCTGTGACTGTGCGTGATGTCATCTCTAACGTCTCCTCCATCAACTGAAATGAGCCAGAATGAACAGCAAACTAATTTATTGTTTCATACTGTGAGAAACATATTAGTGAATATCACATCAAAATAATTTACTGTAAAAAACAGTCTGAGTCTCACCTTCAGTTTTCCTGTGAACACGTGTCCTCCCTAACAGAACCAGTAACACCAGTAAGAACCCACAGATCGATTTAAGAAATGACAACACAGAGAGAGCAGTGGAGGACAGTGATGGAGGAGAAGTGGATGAAGCCAGAGTTGTGGATGTAGGTGGAGGTGTGGTGGTGTGTTTGTCTAAAATAAAACAAACACAGTCATTAAGTTGTCGTCACATTGTGAATGTTGAAAGCTGCAGAAACACAGACAGGTGAGTGTGTCACCTGTGACAGTGATCCAGCTGGATGGAGACTCTCCATGACCGCTGATGTCACACTTGTAGAGGCCTTCATCAGACCTGGAAACATGCTGGATGGTCATGTGACCTGTAGGCTGCTTCCTGATGAGGGAGCCATCTTTATAGAAAGCAGCTGGGAGGTTGGAGGGAGTGGTCTTTGTTTTACAGAGCAGAGTGACGTCATCTCCCTCCATCACAGGGAGGACAGGACTCTGCAGGATCACTGATCCACCTCAACACAGAGACAAACTACAGCATTTCATCCATTTACACACAGCTTCATCAACACTAACTCCACACACTCAGCTTACCAGTGACTGTCAGGTTAACCATGTTACTGATGGGACCCTCTCTGGACTCACACCAGTAAACTCCACTGTCCAATGGGTCCATGTAGCTAATGCTACATGAAGAACCAGACCATCTTCCCCACCCATCTCCACACTGAGTCCTCTGTTGTTTGCTTGTCTTTCTCCTCAGAGTCCATCCAGCAGAGCTGTCGTCCTCCTCACAGCTCAGAGACACAAAGTCTCCTTTAAAGAACTGAGAGCTGCTGGGACTCACAGTCAGACGAGCTGTGAGGGTTAAAATGAAAAACTGATGATCTGTTACACTTTCCATTGTGAAACATGAACCCAATCAGGTTATATCAGTGAACATTTATCAGGTTTAAACTGTGACAGAAGAAGGTTACTGACCTTGGTTTGTTGTGCAGCTCAGCAGTGAGATCAGAACTAAAGAGGAAATGTTGGTTTGAGTTTTCATAAACACATCAATTCTTCATCAGTCAGTCATATTTTCTTCTGTACTGCTGTGTCCAATAAGGAGAAGAGACTCTGTGGTGTCAGTGTTGATTAAAATGTTCCTCTAAAGTCTGCTTTGTGCTTCATGTCAAAATGTGAAACTTGTGATTTGTGAAATGTGATGACTGCAGTCAGACATGAATCACGTCCACAGACATAAACACAAACACTGATAGAAATAAACTCTACATAAAACATGTTTATTTTCAAGATGATATCATAGATTTAACTTAAATTATTTTTATAACACTGTGTCAGAGATCAGTGACTGTAGTTCTACATTTACCTTTGTGTAGAAACAATAGTGTAAACTACAGTTTGGTATTGCTTATTATTTTTATTTTTGTGAATAAATAACTTTTATTGTTATCTTTTATTTTATTTTACCATTTATATTCATATCTTTCTTATTTATTTTCATACTGCAGACTTTTTGTATGTATCGTCTAAAGGACAGCACAGGTGATATGTATGTCCACTGCACAGTTCTGTTTTCAAAATTACTAAATTAAGTTTTTCATAGCCTGTTTGTTTGTGTTAAGCCTGCAAACTTCCTCCTCACAGCCGATTTGGTCTTCTTTGTGTTTTAAACTTGCTTTCTATTCTGTTTCATTTTTGTCGTTTATGTCATTTTATTTCATCTGTATTCAATCAGCAACCAAAAAGACAACAAATAAACTTTAAGTAAATTAAAGAGGTCTTTACTTACTGAGCAGACTTTGCAGAGATGTTTCCTTCATCGTTCCTCTCTATGATGTGACCTTTGTTCTTTTTTTCAGTTACAGAAAATTAGTCCCCGCCCCCTTTTTCTAATTATGTCCGTTTTTTCTTCCCTGTTTTCTGTACCTCCTCTGAAAAAGAAAGAAAATAAGTGATATAACGCAATTGTACTTCAAAAATGTCCTTATAGCAAACATGTTTTCATGACAGACAGCCACATTTTAAAATTATCCGCCCTCTAGCGGTCATGCACGAAATGACGTGTGAATAACCTGTTCGGTTTTCTTAATGAGATGTCGAAGAAATACGGAAATCTGGATTGTCTAAGACCTCTGTTTTTGTTTTTTTTCTTATTTTCTTAAATTTATGTTTACCCCTCTCTATCTCACCTACACTCATACAAAAACATACTGTAAGCTGCTTGGGGACAGCTTTGACTGCACATCAGCTCCTGCATCTCAGCCTCATCTGCATCTTTGCAAAGGCCCCTGTGCAAAGACCCTGAACAAGAGACAGCAGGAGGGTTTGCTCACAAATTTTGAGATTATGTCCTCTCATTTTTATTGCTGCAATGCAGTAATTGTAAGTGAATTTGTCTTTATAGATATACAGTCATGAGTAAAGTTTCTTATGCAAGAAAGGCATGTAAAGAGATTTAGTTATGAGGTTCAGTGAATCATCACACATGCTTTTGGGTGATCTGCAGCAATGAGTTGAAGCTCAAAAACATCATCAGTTCAACAAGGATGAGATGCACCACTTTATTTGTTTACGTGTCTTTTTCACCTTTCCACAGGAGTATGATCTCAAATCAAAGGTAGTTGTAATGACAGCCTTTGATTTGCTGTGACTGATTTACATGCATTACACTGAGTCTGATTTCAGATCAGGTGGAGAGGTGAGAACAAAAACAGAGCAGCAACAACAAAATGCATTTTCAGGTTAGGGTGACGTTTACTGCGACTCTGATATCTGTATTTATAATCGTTAAGTCTAGTTATGTAAGTGTGTACTTTTCAAATGTTCAAAAAATCTGGAAAAGGGTGAAGGGTCTTCATCAGAGCTGTGATAGCACACAGACACAACAGTGTGTTCATGATGTTCAGAGCTGGGATCAGAGATGCTCATTTTGTACACATGTGGTCTGTGTTTAACACGCTTAAAGGATCAACAGGTCAGTGACCACTGCTGGGTTTCCAGACACAGAATGATTATATTTGTGTGTTGTACTCTTTCTTTGTGGAGTGTTCTCAGTCTGTGAAGGTCAGTGTCTATCAAAATTGATCCAAGAAGCAACATGGATGAACAGCCCTGTCATACACCATGCATAAATCAAGCAGCCACGAAATTAGGCCTCAGCACCTTGATCTGTTCCTTCATCTGTGAAGGAGTGACAGTTTTGGTTTTCCATACGCTCAGTATTATAGGAAAACTTTATTTGCTCCATAGGAGAAAAATAAAGTTAAAAGACACGTAAATAAAATCTGCATTTTATTTACGTGTCTTTTTTTTTTTTTTTTTTTAAAAAAGAAGAGTAGAAATACTCAGTTACACAAACAGTCTGAAAGGCTGATGATAGATGTTGATGTCAGAGTTTGTTTTTCTGTATTTACTTTTTAATATAATAAAATTGTTCAGAGCTTTCTGAACTTTGGGCTAAAGTTAAGTTTAAAAATAATACAAACTTACAAAGAGTAACTTTGAAACAAAGGATAAATCAGGACATTAGAGTTTATCTGTGTTCACAGCTGATATGTGTGAGATTGTGTAACGTGGTTGGACTAGTGGAGTACTTCAGTGAAGAGTAGGTGACCACTGGCCCTGATGGAAACTCTGAACACACACACACACACACATCCCATCTTAATAGAAGTTTATAATTTATATTAGGTTGTTCAAGCATGTTTCTATTTTATAAACTCAAATATATATTCAACTGTTTGTTATAAAACTGAATATATAATTGAAATAAATGGAGACTTAAGAGAAGGAATTAACAACACACACTACATACTGATCTAAACTATCCAAATGTTACTCGAGTGTTTTATTTTTATCCCAATCAAATACAATTTATTGTTTGTAGATAAAAAATAAATAAATAGGTCTCTGATACAATAAAACACAACAAATGTTTTAAAACTTGCCTTTTATCGCTTTCAGAGAAATAGAATTTCTGTACTTCTATTTAAAATTTCCAACCTCCATGATTTTGTCACGTCTCTGCTTGTGTGTGAACACCCACCCATGTCTGCCTCTGGCTGGTTTACCATGAGTACTTTGCAGTTCCTCAACCAATCAGCTGCACTCGTGCAATTGTTTATGTCCTGTCAGCTGCCCAAAGCAAGCACGCATGAGTTTTCTCTTTCATGCCTGCTTTTCTTAACCCTGAGTACGGCAGGTTGAGCAGCAGGGACAGAAGCTAGAACTCTCATGAATATTTAAATATTAAGTTACTATTTTTTAAACAAAATTCAATGATAATAATTAAAATTGAGCTGTTTGTGTGTTTGTGTCACTTCCTGTGCCGCTAAGGACTGTTTCCAGCTTCCTGGTCTGTGGTCGTCTGTGGATGCAGTTATGCTGAAGCTCAGAGAGATACTTGCTTTCACTGCAGCTGAAACACCCAAGGTGGACGAAGACCTCCTCGTCAGACCAGCAGCCCAGTAAAATACCTGCAGAATGTCAGGCATTTATATCGGCTCATTTTGTATTTCATCACAGAAATAAACAGAGTAGCATAAATGCATGCTGTCACTGATGATTTCAGTTGTAATGACTAATAATGTGTTCATTGAAACAGGGAGTCATGGAGGGCTTAGTGATTGGCATAAGTATGAGTTATATGCCTGAATTAAGAGGTTAATATAATTAATGCGATATGTCCTCTCATTCTCAAGATAACCTCTATCCTCTATTAGTCCCACACATGGGAAATTTTTTGGGCACGGCAGAGAAAGAAAAACACAAAAGAATACGATACAATAGAACAACATACTATAAAACAAGAATAACATACTGTAGAAAATTGAATAATATGCTCTGTTATAGTAGGAAAAAACTGAACATCAGGGAGACTGGTCAAAGCCTGCCATGGTGTTTAAAGTGTGGGTCTGTCTATACGTGTGTGGTCATCTGCAGATATAATGTTGTAGAGTCTGACAGCATTTGAAAGGAAAGACCTGCGAAATATCTCCATCCCACATCACAGATGCTGCTGAAGGAGGAATTTTAGTCAACATAATTTGAAGTGGCAAACCTTTTTTCCTTTGAGTGAAACTGTGAACTGAATGAACTGTATACTTTCTACAGTGGCCCCCGCACTGTGGACAGGATTTATATAAAACAATCTAAGAGGAAGTTGTCATTAAGTCACAGAAGAAGACACAAAGAGCAGGCATATCACGCAGGGAGTAGTTAACCCTGAGAGGAGATGCTGTGAAGGTCAAAGGTCAGATGAAAACCAAGCTCCTCTGCTGCCACCTGCTGACTCTTATCTTTCTGCAGCAGATGCTTTTATACACCCTGGTGCTACATATGACATATTTAACAGACAAACATAGGACTATGTAAAGTGCAATTTGCAAAATCTGCAAAAAAACAATACTAGACAATGTAACACTAGACAGAACAGGATGATACAGACACAAGACAGTGCAATGAAATATCAGGACATTTCTTATACTTCACTTCTCTGGGTACAGGTGTGGAGACCTATCTCCCCCCACCACATTAACTGCTGGTGGCTGATGCCCGCAGCCATCGGTGCATTGGTAATTCCCGATGTCCCTGGATCAGCACTCAGGTATGTACTTGCTTAATCTGGGTGATTGCTTGGTGGGTCCTGACCCCTGTGGCTCAGTCAAGCCCCTTCCATTGGAAGGGGGCCCTCAGGCCTCGAGTCCCGGGGCTCGGTCTGCTCCGGCACAGCTGGCTGCCGGCAGACCCTGTGGTCAAGTTGCCGCATCCTCCCTGTAGCTTCTGCTTCGTAGCTGCTGGGTGACCCCACGTCTGGGGCTCTCCACAGCTCTTTCCAGGAGGGTGGCACGGCCGCCCCTCCGGTCATCCTCCTTGGGCTCTCATGCTTTGGCGGGCCTCAGGATGTCTGGAGCCTGGATCTCCCTCATGCTTACTTCATGTGATTCAGTATTTATTATTTACTGTTACCTGTTACCTTCCTAACTACTCTTTTCTTATTATTATTCTTCCCCGTCCCCGAATCCTGTCAGTTCTGATTGTAATAGCTTAAAATAAAAACAAATAATAAAGACCAAAAAAACTATGACAGTCATGTGGACCAGTATAGCAAAAGGTCCACTTGGAAACTAGATCTGTTGGGCATTTTTCTTGGCCTTAGGGCCTAAGGGCAATATTCTGATTGCTACAGTGCAGGACAATGCAAAAAAAAAAAGAAAAGAAAAAGAAAAAAGTGTAAATAAATAGAGATGAAAATGAGTAAGAGCAGAAAAAATAATAACATTGGATTTGAATAAAATGTTTAATTTATGGCAACTTTGTCTATCAGAGTTGCTAAGCTAAATCAAAAGCATCAGCAAAGCCTCTGTGCTGATGGAAAGGAAACATTAAAGAACAGCTGGGAGTAAAACCATCCACTGCAGCTGGCACAGTACTGCACACCTACCAAAGAGAGAGACTTGGCATGTCTGCATCCACTTTTGAATGACTGCAGTTCATGGACCTGGTTTTCCTGAGACAGGAGGATCTGATGATGGCCTCCATGATCGGCAGAAGGCAGTCAGTGATTTTTGGGCAGTATTAATTACCCTATGTGCAGCCTTCCTGTATTCAGCTGTGGTCGCTGCTCACCAAACCCAGGCAGTAAGAGAACACACTCTCCACATGTTACTCTTCCTCAGTATATGGGGGGGAGTGCACCCGCTGCTGGGCTTTTTTTTTATCAGGGTGATGGTGCTGCAGGTCCACATGAGATGAGTGGCGCTGTGGTTGCCCAGAAACCTGAAGGAGGAGACACATTTAAACTGTTCACCATTTATAATGAGGGGAGTGGACCAATCTGTGTCTCCTGAAGACCATTATGAGATGTTTTGTTTTAAGATTGTTCAGCGTCACATTATTTTTTGACCACCAGTGGGACAAATTCTGAACTTCTGCCTGGTATAAGAGGATGTGTGTGATTATAGTGTTGAATGCTGAGCTGTAGTCCACCGAGAGCATCTTCATATAACTTCTCCTGTTCTCTAGATAGCTCAGCGCTCTGTAAAGGGTGATGGTGACAGCATCCTGCATGGACCGATTTCCTCTATAAGATAACTTGGCCGTCGAGAGAGGGAGGTAGCCTCTGATGTGCTCAGACAGTATCTACTCAGAACACTCCATGACTACAGACGTGAGGACTATAGGTCTGTAGTTATTGAAGCAATATGACAGTGAAGGAAATGTGTTGTTTTATTCATTAAAACACTGCAAATGAAAGCTGTTTTTAATACAGCAAGCA
Organism: Pelmatolapia mariae; assembly: GCF_036321145.2. NCBI lineage: Eukaryota > Metazoa > Chordata > Actinopteri > Cichliformes > Cichlidae > Pelmatolapia > Pelmatolapia mariae. The sequence goes on along the minus strand of NC_086229.1, from coordinate 61,340,291 downwards.
TTCAGTGTCTGGAGAGCTATAGAGGACACAGATTGATTTTTTTATTATTATTTAATTTTTCTTAAGGCGAACCACAAAACCCTGAGCATCCATCCCCAATCATGTCTGGTTTCAGATGCTGTGCAGGTTGTGTGTTGTCTAAAACGGGATTGTAGAGTGTGAATATCAGGAGTCTACAAACATATAAAGACTTAAATTGGACACATTTATGTATCATTGTCAACTTACAGTTGTTTCACTTTCACAGGGTTTGCTGGAGCATTTCAGTGTCAGAAGGTGGCAGCACAAGATCCTAGTTTCATCTTGGGTAGTTAGAAGAGCATTTCTAGACACAAAGCTTGCAAAAACACACTCAGACATACACAACAGATGTATGATTCCAAATGTATAATAAATATTCCAAATTAACACCTAAACTATCACCTGAGCTTAGATAACCTCTGTAACTAGATGCCAAACTGTGTTGTTTTAGTTACTAGTGGTCACTTTTGGTATTACATCAAATGAAATCCCCTGCAGCACTGACCTCAGATGAGAACAGGAAGGCTGCATGTTGGAAGTGATGTTTTTATATTGTCATTTATGCTTAGAAATATATATTCATTTGTATGCTGATAAAAATCATATCCTTATTAGGTCTGATAAGATTCTGTGTGCACTTGTGTACCATGAGATGAGAGGAAGCAGCCTCGACATTATAATTCTATTATAGCAACCAGACTGTCCTGTTTTCTTAAAGGTTCGAGAGGTCACACCTATAAATATGCATTTGAGACATGAGCTTTTGCAAGTTCATGTTTTTATATTTTAGCAAGACGTTTACTTCTGCTTTTCTGCATACAGTTTAAGTTCATTGAAAGGTTGTATGTCTATGTATATTATGGCTGGACACACACACAGAATACAGACACTGATGTTGTTCAGATATGCCTGCTTAAGAATGTAGCGTGTATTTGTAATTGCATATTCATGAATGATTGCTTGCTGACAATAAAAAGTGCTGTAGCGAAGGAATCAGTCGAAGTTGGTTGAGTTCAGGTGAAGGAATCTTTTCCTCAACGTTGACTGACTTCCCTCGCGAGCCACAAAGACAAAGAGCTCTGTCTTATCTTGTCGTGCAGTTTGTTGGTCTCGTGTTCCAGCGGGGTTTGTGCCTAGACAAACCCAACACTGCACACAGGGTAATTAATACTGCCCGCCTCCAGATTTAAGTGGTTTAATGTTGGGTATAATGCCTTCCAAAATTATGCATTTACATTAGAGCAATATAGTAGTGCTACACACTACTGTAGTAAATTCAGTAATAATGTTACAATTGCGGTGCTACTTTTGCTACTTGTATTACAAAGGCTCTTCAATTATCTGCGCAATGAATGAATTAAAAATCTATCCAATGTGTTTTTCTTAATGCTACAATCAGCTGATGCCAGTTCGTGTACAGGGAGGAGGTGAGGTCTACAACTTTCGATGAGTGGAGATATTACTTATCTTTCTGTAGCACGAGAGGCTGAGAGTGTGATGGGAAAGTGTAAACTGCTTCAAGGAGAGAAAAAATCATGACTTGTGACTTTGACTCTGTGCAAACATCTGCACAAAAGCATGTTAACACAAAGCTAGCCAGGGAGTAAATTCTTTCAGATTTAATTCGCTTGAATTAAAACTCTTCAAACAAACACACACATGCACTTTGTTCTTTTCAACCACTGAATGATGTTCATTCTGTCTTTAGTCTGTGGTTGAGGTTAAGCCGCTTGCCTGTTCTTTGTTTTCTGCTCTGAGTAGAGGTGTGTATCAGTTAGAAACACTGTTCAAAATTTCCATCACTGCTCTTTCTGAAACCCACAGAACCACACGACAGGAACAACATGTGACAGCAAAGTTTATTGATGCTGCAGAGGAAGCAGGACAACGCTGTAGAATCAACTGCACGGTGCCACACAAAGAGCAAAGTCACAGAGGACATTCAAAACAATACTTTACATTTATATTTTAGTTACTTTTAGTAACTAAACATGTCTGTTGGGCTGACCGCATCTGTTCAAAGATGGTTGTTCATCTCAGACTACCTTTGAACAGAGGCAGTGGTTTACGACACCAACTGCTGTCTATAATCCAGTTTTGAGATCCTTCCCAGGAATGTGATTAGGTAGAGGACCAATAAGGGGTCCATTGTCCTCTTGGTGGTCACTCCCACAGGGTTTAAATCTGGGACTCTCCACCATTTGACCTTAGAACTGAAGAAGCTTCTCGGATGAGAGGCGAAACATCTCCAAGCAACTTAAAGAAGTCCAGATGCTTTTCTTTACAAGCTCTTTAGACAACGATGACCTGGATGACTGAGAACCTTCACAGACGTGTCTGATAGGCCGTGTGGACCAGTTAGAGACCAGCAGCTGGGCGTTGTTGGACTGGTGGACTACATCAGTAAAGAGTAGAGTGGCTCTGGTTTAAAGTCTGAACACAAACACACACAGTTCAACATGAGAAGAATAAGCAACTCTAAAACCCTCTGTTGTGTTTATGTGAAGTAAACTGACAGAATGGGGAGAGGATTTAAAGCACATTGGTAATAAATTTACATTTGATGTTGAGGGTTCAGACAGTGAGACAGACATTGTCTCTGAAGGATCAAACTGGTTACAGGAGAAACTAACTCAAGATAAAGCTTCATTTATGCGAGTTCAATTTAAATTAAGCTGAAACTTTTGGGGAATTTGAAGAAGTTTTAGTATTAACTATGAAGTAAATGATGCAAATGTTTGTTTGTTTTTTGTTTTACACAGTTAACATGAAGCCTGATTGCAAAATTCTTTATAACAGTAAAGCATTAATGCAGTATGTAACAGTTATAATTCATAACATCATATCAGTGATTTGACATTTTTAAGGGATCATCTTGTTCACCTTGGATTTCTTTAAAGGTGCTTTTCTACTTTCGGTTTCCTCTCACTGAGCTGTTGATGATTTACTTCAAACTGTTATTTACTAGCATAGTGAGCTAGGACCTGATTCAGTGTGGAGACGAAAGCTTGCTGCAGTTCTCTAAAGACTTCAGATATTTATTTACTGTTTTTACTAAATGTGGGGAAAAAAAGAATTATTCTGCTTTTAATGAATAAAGAGCAGCTGTACCTGTTTGGTCAGACAGCTGTTTGTCCATAAAAGATGTCTTCGGTTCTCAGGGCTGAGTGGACAACAGCTGGATCACTCTCTGTACAATAAAACACACACAGATGACATCACTGCAAGTGCTACAAGTTATAAAAGTGGTGGTATTAAAATGGATTTGTGTTTTTAAAAGAAAACAAACTTATTTTTCAACAACGTTTGATTCTGATTGTACAGTAACAGTCCTGCAGTACAACCTGAGGAGATGAAGTATTTTTATCTTACAGAGGAAACATGACGACCACAGAGCTGTTAGTTTCTGTTAACGGACTAACCACAGGCTGAAAAACACACAGCCCAACATGCAGAGAAAAACATTCATTCAGCATTCAGGAATCATATTTGACCTCTTTGAGTTTTTTGCATTAAAAAGATTTTCAGAAAGCTTCACATCTGAATCATTGGTCAAAGTCACCAATGTTTGAACTTGTATGAGATATTGTACATAATGAGTTATTGTATTCATAAAGTTGTGTGACTCATGCACAGCAACGTGACTAGAAAACACCAAACAAGAGGTAAAATCTAAAAATAAAAACTGACGTCACTTTAAGAAATGTACAAACTGAAAAACCTCCAAAGTGGAAAGAATTAAAAAATAAACCAGTGTAGACAACATGAAGTAAGATGATCTGTGGTAATATGGCTGATAATCTCACGGTTTGTGGAGACAGACCGTGCGGAGGTGTGTGTGTGGTGGACCCAGGTGCGAATGCAAGTGAGGAGACGGGAGTGAACTTAAGCAAAAAGCCTTTTATTGTGGCTGAAGAACACGAATAAAACAAACAAGAACGAGGGCAGCATAAGAGCAATAACTAAACAGAAACCTAAACTGGGAACAAACTAACTATGACAGAGACCGTGACTATGATGAGGAAAACAGACGACCTGACAATGACACAGAGAAAACAGAGGACTTAAATAAACGGGAGGTGATTATGGGAAGAGGAAACACACGAGGGCAACAGCTGACATGCATGAACCTAAAGACAGGACAGGGGAGAGTAAAACTAAGCACATGAACACAGAACACGAGACCTTTTTTCAAAATAAAACAGGAAACACACCAAATGAACTTTACTCACGCAAACTAAACACTAACTGGGGGAGACAGAGCATAGGAACGTAAAACGTGGAACAGGGGAGTACAAAGGACACAAAACACATAATCATAAAAAGAACCCCAAAATAAACGAGACCACAGAATAATGATAAACTTAAACATAAACACGGAGTCCAAAGACTCTGGACCATGACAGATAAAATTTAAACTTAGAATTCATTCATGTTACTCCCTATCTCTTTAGTATGGTGTTCGTGCCATTTAGAGGCCGTTGCCCCTTTAGGCAGTATATACCATCAAAACCTGCAAAATATGGTATAAGGATATGTACACTTGATTAGAACTGATTTTATTTTTTTTATAACATTTTATTGACAAAACGCTGTTTTGTCATTTTAACTTATTTTATGTATTTTATGACTACTGTTCCATTTATTAATTGTATTTTTGTAAGGTGACCTTGGGTTTCTGAAAGGCGCCCTCAAATAAAATGTATTATTATTATTATTATTATTAAAAATGAGAAGCACATTAATTCATAAATGTGATCGAACAAAGGTAAAAGGAAAAAATTAACCATGTTTGCTGTTCACATGGCTCGTAATTGGGATAAAGTAAACATCTGTTGAGTAATTTAACATAAAATTGTTTGATAGTGTTAATTGGAAAGCCAAAACTCTAGCGGGTCCACCAGACCCATGAACACTGGCTGAGTAACAAAAATACGAACACCATACAAGGGTTAAATGTGACTCATCCATTTATATTTAGATTGAGAGTCATAGTAATAACAGTAATAATGCGTTTATTTATTCATTTCTTTTCTTATCTAATGTCAAGTATGGAAGAAAGATTTTGGGGATGAAGCTAAATGTGGACAATACATATTATACAAGGAATATTTAAGGAGTTTTAATTGTGTTTAACACATTAGTTTAAGCTCAGTGAGTTCTTAGAGATCCTTTAACTGAGTTTTATATTTTCTTTCAATATCAACATGAACACTGGAAACACAGCATATTAAACACTACCTCTGCTTCTTCTGATTGGCTGTTGTTGATGACTTGAGATTTTCTGTCACTGTACGTGATGGCATCTCCAATGAACAGAGAAATAATTTACTTAGAGAAACATATTAGTGAATATAACATCAAAATAATTTACTGTGAGAAACAAAGTCTGAGTCTCACCTTCAGTTTTCCTGTGAACACATGGTCTCCCTAACAGAACCAGTAACACCAGTAAGAACCCACAGATTGATTTAAGAAATGACAACACAGAGAGAGCAGTGGAGGACAGTGATGGAGGAGAAGTGGATGTAGGTGGAGGTGTGGATGTAGGTGGAGGTGTGGTGGTGTGTTTGTCTAAAATAAAGCAAACACAGTCATTAAGTTGTCGTCACATTGTGAATGTTGAAAGCTGCAGAAACACAGACAGGTGAGTGTGTCACCTGTGACAGTGATCCGGCTGGATGGAGACTCTCCATGACCGCTGATGTCACACTTGTAGAGGCCTTCATCAGACCTGGAAACATGCTGGATGGTCATGTGACCTGTAGGCTGCTTCCTGATGAGGGAGCCATCTTTATAGAAAGCAGCTGGGAGGTTGGAGGGAGTGGTCTTTGTTTTACAGAGCAGAGTGACGTCATCTCCCTCCATCACAGGGAGGACAGGACTCTGCAGGATCACTGATCCACCTCAACACAGAGACAAACTACAGCATTTCATCCATTTACACACAGCTTCATCAACACTAACTCCACACACTCAGCTTACCAGTGACTGTCACGTTAACCATGTTACTGATGGGACCCTCTCTGGACTCACACCAGTAAACTCCACTGTCCCATGGGAAAACAGTGATGTTACAGGAAGAACCAGACCATCTCCCCCACCCATCTCCACACTGAGTGATCTTATTTTTGGTCCTCAGAGTCCATCCAGCAGAGCTGTCGTCCTCCTCATAGCTCAGAGACACAAAGTCTTCTTCAAAGAACTGAGAGCTGCTGGGACTCACAGTCAGACGAGCTGTGAGGGTTGAAATGAAAAATCTATGATTTCTTGTGTACTTTTTCCTTAATCCTTCATTTCATCGGTTTTATATGTGAGCTTAATTCTGAAACATGAACCCAATCAGGTCATATCAGTGAGCATTTATCAGGTTTAAACTGTGACAGAAGAAGGTTACTGACCTTGGTTTGTTGTGCAGCTCAGCAGTGAGATCAGAACTAAAGAGAAATGACACTCAGATTGATTTGAAGTGAACATAAAGAACAACTCTACACAAACAGTGTTGTTAGACTCTGGGAGAAAACCTACACAGACAACACTCACTGCACCTCTGTGACACCTGTACTGTTAAAATTACAAATCTTTGTATTCTGTGTTTTTTAATATTTCTGACCACACCCAAGGAACTTATTTTGTGTGTGGGGGGGTTACCAACAACCCAAGCATTCACAAAGTTTTGACTCTTTAGGCTCCTCTTTATTCTGAAAGCAGCACTTAAATTCATCTCTATAAATGACATTTGGAAAACACTTACATCACTTCACCCAGATTTTGTCATGTTACATTTTTCATTCATCCATTCTGTTTCAGACGTCTGAGCGAGAGGGCATGGATGGTCTGGAGCCTATCTGAGCTACCAAAGGGCCCTGGGCAGTTCTTTTGCAGGGCTAACACAGAGACAGACGACCATTCACACACAGAGATTCTACTTACAGAGCAGACACAGCACAGATGTTTCCTTCATCGTCCTTCTCACTCATTTGAGCTTTTTTTCATTTCTGTCACTGACACCAAGTAAACCCCGCCCTCTTCCTCTGAGCACCAGCTTTTCTATTGGTTCAAACACTGTGGTGATATTTAACTTTTGTCTTTGTCTAAAGAAGCGAACTAAATAAAATTATTCAAATACTCTACATCAGTGAGTAACCTGAAGGTGGATAAGCATAGTATTTTCCCTAAACACTGTGGCTTAAAGCTGCCACACAAACACACAAGACCAGGAAATCATGAGAGTGAAGAGCCAAAAACATGTTTCAAGAAATTAGCGTTTTAAAATAATCTGATTATGTCTCATATCTGTGATAGAATGTTAATCCTCCAACATTGTATATATATGACCGCTAGAGGGAGATGTTGGACTTTAAAGTAAAGACTAACATGGATATAAGCAGCTCATCAATGATGTTTCAATAATTTGTAGTAATAATAATATTAAATGCATTTGTTAATGAAATGGCTGTATTTTATTTGTGAATACAGATTACCTTCAATTGTATATGTGACTGTAGGTTTATGTATAACTCAGCATGGAAATGAAACAAACTGTGTTCCTCCTCAGGCTGTAATACTTTGAAACTAAACTTCTAAACTGGATAAAAACTCCTTTATTCGAGAGTACTGGGAAGATAAACCAGCTGATGAAGGTAAAAACAAAAACCTTCATTTAGTTTAAAACTGAATTTCGCACATGTAAGAGAAACTTTCAAAGTTGTCTTAGAACAAGTTTAAGAAGTATTTATGTTGATGAGCGATGAGAATAAAGATACATTCGCCCTAAAATAAGATACTGACTTTCTTAAATGTTCTATTATTGAAGTGAAAATATTTTCAGGTTAAAAAAAATTTATAGATGTTTTGTTGATATCTGAAAATAAAAATGGTTTTAACTTTTTCCCAGCTTTAAACTCAAATCTCAGTTTCATCCCTTAGTCTGATGCAGTGAGTCTCAGGGAGCAGGTTTAGTACCAGGAGTATTTTTCTGCTCCACGTGTTCTTCATACCTGCTCAGAGGTTTGTTTGGACTGATTCCAGATCAGATCAAATCTGCATCGACTGGTTCAAGGGGTCAGAAAATAATCTTTTTACTTTTACAGCCACAGAAAACAAACGAGTAAAGAGTGAATTCAAGAAAAACATTCAGTACTGTTGTTTGCAAAACTTTATTAGCAATGAACAAAGTTACAGAGACAATAAATTAATTAATAATATGTGATCTGGTCTTGAAATATTTAAACTGCAGTAACAGACTGAAGCGTCTCCTTCATGGAAGGAAAAGTTCAAAGCTTCACAGATCAGAGAGGAAACCTCTGACTCAGCTACATGGAAATAATTACCTTTACTTTGGTTTCATAACACTGTCCATCATAACATTTATTCAGCTGTAGCTGACCAATGAGTCCTGAACAATGTCAGGCAGATCACTGATCGTCTATAATCTACAGTAATTCATCTTTTCTTCATCACACACAGTGTTTGTGTTGTCAGTCGGTTCGGTATGTGTGACAGTAATTATACTGTAACAGCTGATCTCTACATGAGGATTAATTTGTGTTTCAAATCTCACAGAAAAAGTTTGATCTTACAAACAGCTGAACTTGAAGTGATCCTGATACTGCAACATACGAGACACTGAGCTCATGAATACTGAGTAAAATCAAGCTATGAACAACATGAGATCTTTTGTTTGAAATGAGTTCACTCTGAAATATTTGTGTGGAGAAACACAAAAAAAACATCACTAAATTTTGTTTGATGTGTTTTGTTTGATAATAGAAACTCCTGGATGTTCATCATATAAGTGAGGCGGAAATATAAAGAACTTTTCAAATAATTTGCTTTGAACTTTTACACTGAGATGAGCAGCTAACCTGGAAAGCTGAATAAATAGAGCCAGTGATTCTAATGTTGTACTGCAATATACTAAATTGAAGGTGATATAATAGTCTAAAGAGGTTTGATAACAATCAGAGAAAAGCAAAATCAAAATGAAATTTAGACATGTTTGTCATCTGACAGATTAAAATTCAGCATCCTCTGTTTCTGTGTGTTAGGATAATTATTGATTTTCAAAGGAAACATTGAAAAGAACAGAGGATTCTCAAAGCTGAGTTATAAAACACTCTTTTGTTTTTGATAGAACAGAAAACTGACAACAGCAGCAACAAGAACAGCAGAAACTGACAGTCTGACAATCAGTCCAACAGACTCTGTGTCTCCTCCTGTCTGACCTGCAGGTGAGAAACAGCAGCTCAGACCTGAGCACATTCAGTGTGAAACACACTGGTTTATTTGTTCTCCTCGTGATGTTACCCTCATAAAACTATCTATCTATACATATATATTTTATATGTCATTGTGGCGGGGCGTGGCCTGCGGTGCCGTGCAGAGGAGGCGGACACACCTGCAAGGCATCTGCAATCACGTCCCGCCGACTTAAATATTGTAATGGGTCGTGTGTTGGTTGTGGTTGTGATAATGTTGAGCGGGCAGTGGGAGAGCTGCAGTTCTGTGAGCATTGTGAACAGCAACTGTGTGAGTCAATAAAGTATGTTGCAAAGCATGAACTTGCACCCGGGTCTGCCGTGTGCTCTCTCACTATCTCTCCTGTCATCCTGTTTTCTTTCAGATCATCTCCTTCTTTGCTTCTTCATCAGGAAGAGGAGGATCAGTCTTCCTTTTTTTAGAGATCACAACAGCGACCACAACAATAATCACAGCAAGTAACAAACCTAAAGCTACCAGACCAGCATGATATCTTCTACCAATTCCATCCTCCTTCCCTCCATCCTCTGTGTGTCCTCCTGCAGGTGAGAAACAGGTGTGAGGTGTCAGCTGTCAGGTAGGTGATGAGTGAAGAACAGAACAGAATCCATTTCCTCTTCAAACTGCTGTCAGACATTATCTACTGCACTCTGATCACATCACTCAGACCAGCTGCTTTCTACAAAGTCTCATCAACAACATCTTTAGAAACAAACATCAACAACCAGGAAGCAGCTTCACCTCTGATCACACACACACTCAACTCTACTCACTCACCTGGAGGATCAACAACACTCAGGTAGATGATGCTGGGGGCATTTTTTGTTCCACTCATGATGAACAGACACTCGTATGTTCCAGTGTCATTAATCGTCACATCCTTCAGAATCAAAGACACGTCTCCATCCTTCATCTGTCTGTCCTGTAGATCCACCCGGTTCTTAAAAGATGGATGCTGGTTGGCTGGTTCAAAGTGTCCATCCCGGTACAAAAGGACATGTTGAGGCTTCAGGTCATTTCTACTCCACTTTACAAGTCTGATTGTGTTGTTGTTTGGAGTTCGACATGGGAGACTGACCTTCTGTCCAGACTCAGCTGTGATGTTTTTCTGGTCTTGATAAGGAAACAAAACAGATCAGAGAGGTTAAATATCAAAGTACAAATGTTAGCTTCTGTAGCAACCAGACAAACAGACAATGCATTTGCCCGAAATTCTTCTTATAGCAGTGCTTGCAACTGGAATCCAATACGTTTGCCGCAACTCAGACAGCACGTGGTTACGTCCACCGTGCCTTGTTTTCTGATGTACATGTCGAAGGGTCAGAAAATTGAAGATCCCTAGCTATAATAGCATGATGCCTTGCCTCCTCAGGCATAGCTGCTCTACTGAGCCTATTTCCAACTTGTGATGCACAATCCTCAAAGCTCATAGAGATTGCTGCTCTTCTTCTTCACCCTCTCATTCTCATGTCTCATGTTTCAGTGGAGCCACCCATGCTTTGCCCATTATAAATGCACTATGGACCTGATTTTGGGTGCTGCGCAGCAACAAGTAAGTGACTGTGTCAAAACCATTCTTACTTGCATCTGCGACTGAGCAGAAGCAACCTCTCTGAAGTTAGAAGATTTAAAAGCAGAGGTCAACCTTAAAATCTGCAAGAAGGCAAAGATCATTCACCCAAACCGTCCATTCTTGTACTACAGTAACTGGCAACACATAATCCCACACCTAAAGATTTCTGCATAGTTTCTGAAGGATTAATTTAGCAGATAACCACAATGCTAAAAACATAGATCAACCTTACAACAGACAACATCCCTCTCTATGTGAGGGCTTTGTCTTGAACTTGAATGTATTCAGCTGGATACACCACTGCACACCTAGTGCTCTCTCTACTGGCAAGACAAGTCCCTAATCAAATCAAAATCCTTAACTTCTTTGGTTGGTTGATTGTTGCTGCAGAGATATGGCAGCAAGAACCAATCTTCTGTTGCTAATTCATTTGGTGAGCTTAATGGCTCCTTTATCACAAAGAGCAACAAGTCCTTGATGGAGCAACACTGCCTCCTCTTCAGAATCGAGGCAATCATTCCAACAACACACTGCAAAAGAGAAACCTGGCCCTGTTATTTTCCTAGGTCAATACTGAGTAATAAAATATTTTACGTTTATCTGGTTTTTTTTTTAATAATGCCTTGAGATGACTGCTGTTGTGATTTTGGTGCTATATACAAATAAAACTGATTTGAACGAAACTAATTATCTTCAAAATTGTTCAAAATCATTTCTTCTGCATCTTGAAAGTTATCTACTTGAACGTGCACGTTTGAAAGTTGGACCAGGGAGTTAAACCTCTCTGATATGATTCGGTCTTTCAAAAAAACTAAAAAAAAAAGCTCTGCTAGTGTTACAGATCATATTCATCATCGCTTGTTAGTACAGTACAGATGTTACGTGTAAACATGTTAACGGCTGGTCTGAACTCACAGACGGTTTCTTGTGTGTTTCACAGTTTAGCTATTGAATTGAGTTCCTGCAGGTTCCACAAACAAAAACATGTCCTGATAATAAGTGACCATAATGTGTGAGAGAAAGCAGCCTCTCATTATAAGACACTGTGAGACTCTGCATGCTGCCTTTATGTAGCTACAGCTGTTTGTATACACTGAACAAAAAGCTTTGTGTCTGTGAGATCTGATCACACCGACATGTTAGGTCCACACAGACTCCACCCAGCCTCGTGTCTCCGTCACAAACACAGAAAAACTGAATCAATATGAAAATAAATCTTCAGGAAATGTTGTTAACATGTAAAGCAGACTGATGCTTTTCCTCTCTGTCCCACAGAGTGAATCTCACCTGCAGAGACAAACACGAAGAGGCCGACAAACAGCAAAGTCGAGCAGAGCGACGCAGTCACAGCAGACATTTCCGTCTTCTTCAACTCCGACGCTTCGATTGTTCTAAATGTCTCAGGATGGTTTTATTTAAACAACTGAACCTGAGTTTAAATCCTGACTACATGAGATTAAATTTAAGGTTTAAATGATCCTGAAAGTCTCTGACTGTGAGAACAGATCTGACTTTTTAGACACTCGTTCAAACTCAAAACGTCCAGTTCATCGTCTCTGAAGGAAGTAACGTTAGAGTCACGTGTGTTTACGCTGCTGTAGGGTGACCATAAATAGGGCTTTGAGTTGACGTCACGCCGCGGAGCGCGCCGCCATTTTCGGGGTCTACGAATCAAAAGAGACACAGTGTTGGAACAACGACGACAAGAATCATGCTTAAAAGCAGGTCCAAAGAAAACGGACGGTATAGAGACCGATTGCGTCCAGAGGCGAAGCAGCGGTACTTGCAGAAAGTTGCGTGCATTGGAAATGTGGACCCGTATGAAACACGGCCGTGGAGTAGAAACCCTGAACCGCTATAGCCTGACATATTTTCGTACCTTATCTGTGGAGTCAGCGCGTACAAGTTGTCATTCAAACAAAGGTAAGTCAGCTCAAGTACTGCGTGTGAAATGAGTTTGATTTCCCTGCAAACATTGAGATTAGTGCAGCATAAATTCATTCATGAGGGGAAATTACAGTGAGAACATGTGGTGGAGGCTGTCAGGTGGATCAGGCACGTGCAGGGGGGGGGGGGGGGGGGGGGGGGGGGCTAGAGGGGCTTGAGCACCCGCCCCTTTCCTGATGGGTGCCAAAACTGCCCTTTTCTTGAGGCAACTTTTTTATTTATTTTTTTTTTTTAATGTGTGTGTGCGTGCGGAGTCCTGTCAGTGCCCCTCAACAATAATATTAAACTATTAATCACAGTTTTGCTAAATAAAAGAATCTGGCTTGCATCAGTCACATGATCACTATTAACCAATGATCGCCCTTGACGGCAGAACGCGCTGGTTACGAGCTGGGAACGAGCTCACAAAGAGCACGCGAATTTTTAGCGGTCCGGAGCTGTAGGAGAAACACAAATTACCTCAGAGACACAGACTGATGCTACAAAACCAGTAAGTAGGTGTACAGCGTACACTGTAGTCTACAGCACACAGCAGTATTAGTTTATTACGTACACGTTGGTAAGCTGTCTTGTGGCAACTGACGAACTGAAACAAATGAACGTGCTGTGTGTGTAACAGCGCGACAAACATTACCTGTCCTTTTATTAACTACACAAGTAGTGCTGGTCGTAGCTGCTGGCTAACTGGTTAAGGCTGTCATGGGTCTGTAGCTCTGTCACCGTTTTAGGGAAGATATTTAGTTTTAAAGTAAGTTACAGGGCTTTTCCTGCCTTTCTGGAGGGGATTATATTAAACTTAAAACGATCTAATATGCATGTCCACATAATTATGGATTATTATAATTATAATATTTAAAGAACACGCATTGCGACACAGATTATAGTAGATTTATATTTTAAAATGCTGATGTTATAACAGTAAAATTGTAGCTGCCGTCAAAAGCAACTCTCACATTTAAGTTCATTTTATTGGATTTAATGTTGAAACAATTAGTAGTTGAAATATTAAGAAATAATAAATAAATAGTAATTCATGTTCTGTTCATTAGATTTATATGTTTAAATGTGTATTTGTGCTGACTGTGCAATTAGGTAGGAACCTTTTCTATAGTTCCGTCTGTTGTTGCTGAGAGGGCATTTTTCTTGGTGGGCACACTCAGCAAGCTAATTAAGAGACGAGCCACGAGGTTTGCACGTCTACAGAAAGTTGTGAAGAGTGTTTTTTGGACTACCCCACGATGTGAGGATTAAAGTTTTTATTCCCTTTGAGTGAGGCCAATGAGGTAAATGTTTTCTTTTGTTTATTATCGCTGTATGTAAATACGCTAGTATTGCGTGATATTCTAGTGCAATTACCGCAGTGTGAAGTGTAATGTGTATTTTATTGATCGTTTTGTTGGAATGTTTTGTTTTATATAATGCTTAAGGGCTTTATTAAGAATATTCATTTAAGTTGTATTTCTTTTTAGTTCTGACGGCATTGTATCGGCTGTGGTTGGACGTCATTACATGTTAAGGCATGTCGAAGAATCCTCCTGTCCGAAATAAATGTCAGTTTAAAACCAAAGAACAAGTTGAGCTTTATTAAGACTCGAGGGGAGTAACAGTCAGAACTCAGCCTGCTTCGTGCTGGAGGAGAGAGAAGGAGAAAGAGGTCTGCCGCAGCGGAGCCGAGCCGACAGCCGAGCGAGCGGAGCCGAGTGGCAGCGGAGCCGAGCCGACAGCCGAGCAAGCGGAGCCGAGTGGGAGCGGAGCTGAGCCGACAGCGCGCTGGGTCACGTGGTTAAGCTCGCGTCTCTCTCTCAAGCATCAAAGACACCCAAACACACACACAGACATCCCATAAGGCAACCAGAGTCCAGTGGTGCAGCTTGTTTAAGCTACAAATAAGTAACACGTTTATACAAGTTAAATGTGGAGAGTAGATTTCTTTAGCTCATCTTAAAGGGACTCTGTCAAGCAATGAAAGGGGAAGTGTGGTGGTTTTGGAGTAAAAGTTTAAGTTCATGTTATTAGTTTTTTATGCTAAGTAACTGCAATTAAGGTACGTTTAAGTTGATTATAAGGGTTTTGCTTATTTTTAAGACTGCATTAGATATTTAAAGGTCACATTGTAGTATTTTGTTTGACATTGAAGGTTATGTTCTGTTTAACTACAAGTGAAGAACAATTTATTATTTTTGTTTAAGTGATGGTGACATATATTTAAGCTGAGTCTTTAAAGTAAAGCAATTTAAGTGGACCTAGGTGATTTGAGTGTAGTATAACACCTCTGACTGTCTGTGACATGGAGCAAGAAGGCTGTGACGCTGAAGCTGTGGAGCAGCAAGAAGCTTTTGAAGAGCAAGAAAGTTTGCAAGAACCATGCACAAGTAAAGCTACTAAAGAAGGAAGTGTGAGGAAAAGTCAAAGAGTGAAGAAGTTCACTGAAAGGGGCCAAGCACTACATGATGAAAAGGTGAACAAGCTTCAAGCTCGCTTTAAAGTCAGTTATGAAAAGTGGAAAGTTGTTGCAAAACAAGGCAAAAAAGCACTTGAAGAACCTGTTAGTGCAAAACTTAAAGAGCTTATTGACCGAGTTGAACATACCTCGGCAGAAGTGAAACAAGTTTATGATGAACTGCGCAATCATGAAACTCCTGATGCAGACACTCGCCGCAGAGTGGACACCTGTGATGCTGTTTCTCAGAAGATGATAAGGCTAACTCAAGAAAAATTAGCAGCAGAAGAAGACGAAGAACTTTCTGGGAGATTAGTTCACTGGAGTGATATAGGATCAGCATTCAATTCTGCAACCTCGCAAAGATCTAAGAGTTCAAATAGCAGGCAATCAAGATGCTCAAGTAAGTTGTCTGTAAAGAGGCAAGAAGCAGCTGCAGAGCTTGCGGCTACTGAAGCAACTCTGAAGATTATGGAGGAAATGGAAAGTGAAAGAAAGGCACTTGAAATCCTTGAAGCAGAGAATGCTGAGAAACAGAAGGCCTTAGAGCAAAAGCGAAGAGAGCTTGAAAGGCTAGAAACAGTAAAGAAAATGAATGCTGCTAAAGCACGTCTGAAAGTGTACAATGAAGAAGGAATCTCAGATGAAGAAATATCAGACCTTCTGCACGAAAGGAGTAAACGGAGAAATGTCACATCCAAACCGATGAGTCAGTTTGCACATTCGCAACTTAATGCAAATGCAATGCCGTTTGATATGCCACAAGCCATCACAAGGTCACAACCAAGAGAAAGCAAACATGAAGATAGTACCACAACATTGGCCCAAGCTCTAGCTGAATCCATTCACATAAGTCGCCTACCAGTACCAGAACCTACAGTCTTCAACGGAGATCCTCTCAAGTACAAGGATTGGAAATTGTCGTTTCAAATGCTGATAGACAGAAAGAACATCCCAGTGAATGAAAAGATTTACTATCTTCACAAGTATGTTGGAGGACCGGCGAGAAAGGCTGTTGAGAGTTATTTTCTGTTGGGAACCGAGCGTGCTTATTACTCAGCATGGAACACTTTGGAGGAAAGATATGGAAGTTCATTTGTCATCACCAAAGCTTTCAGAGATAAGTTGACATCATGGCCAAGGATTGGTAACAAGGATAGCGTTGAACTTCGCGAATTTTCAGATTTTCTCAGAGGATGTGAAGCAGCCATGCTTCAGGTTAAAGGTCTTGAAGTTTTGAACGACTGCAATGAGAATCAGAGAATGCTAAGCAAGCTACCTGATTGGTTGTCAGCGAGATGGAATCGAAAGGTCATTGAAATTGAAGAGCAAGATGGTTCTTTCCCAACATTTAGCCACTTTGTTGACTTCATTGCGAGAGAGGCCAAGATTGCGTGCAATCCTGTAACATCGCTTCATGCACTCAAAGCAGGTGACTCAGAGAAAACGAAATCTTCCAAGACAAGAAGTGTTGGAGCAAAGGTGCTAGTGAGTGCAGCAGAAGAGACGTCCAACACAAAAAAAATGTGTGTTTTGTGAAAACTCAAATCATAGCATTCACACATGTAGGAAGTTTATGGACAAGGTCTTGAGTGAAAGAGTCAAGTTTGTGCAAACCAAGGGATTGTGCTTTGGATGTCTAGGCTTTGGACACCAATCAAAGAAATGTGAAAAGAGAAAGATGTGTGACACATGTAAAGGGAAACACCCGACATGTTTGCATGAAGAACGAGACAAATCCTCAAGGACAAGGAAAGAGAAAGAAAGTGTCAAGGAACCACAAATGAAAGAGATGGAAGACAGTAAAGAGAGTAGAGAAACCAAACCCAAGGAAGCACCAAGTGAAGCAATATCAAACCGTGTGATTCAAAGTGACAGAAGTAATCTCACATCTACAATCATTCCAGTTTGGTTATCTACAACAAGCAATCCTGAACATGAGATTCTTCTCTATGCTCTTCTTGACAGCCAAAGTGACACGACATTCGTCTTGAAAGAAAAGGCAGATGCTCTGGATGCAGAGAAGAAAGGTGTGCAGTTAAAGCTCTCGACAATGTCTTCTAAAGATACTTTAGTACCAAGTCAAAGGTTGTCTGGATTACAGGTCAGAGGTTTCTATTCTTCAAGGAGAATTCCTCTTCCTGTGACATACACAAGAGAGTTTATTCCTGCGAATTTGAGTCATATTCCCACACAAAGGACAGCAAGAGCGTGGCCACACTTAGAGCACCTGGCTGAAGAAATTGCTCCACTGATTGAATGTGAAGTAGGCCTGCTCATTGGTTACAATTGCTCACAAGTGTTGGTACCCAGAGAAGTTGTGGCAGGAAAAGATAATGAACCTTTTGCCCAAAGAACAGACCTTGGCTGGACAATAGTTGGAGGAACTAATCCATGTGTTGACTATGGGGATGCCATAGGATGTAGCCACAAAATCATTGTCAAGGAAGTGACACCCAGTCAGTCAGCTGAACAGTTGGTCAAAGAAGTGCAATACATCTGTCGCACACAAGTCAAAGAGGTGGTCACATCCGCAGATGTTATTAAAGTGCTCGAGTCCGACTTCAATGAAAGAAAGGTGGAAGACTCACACTTCTCACAAGAAGATTTAAGGTTCATCTCCATAATGGAAGAAGGAGTGAAGATGAAAGCAGATGGACACTGTGAGTTACCTTTGCCATTTAAGGAAGACAGACCCAATCTGGCAAACAACCGGAGCTGTGCAGAACACAGACTTAAATATTTGAAGAGAAGATTTGAGAAGGACAACCAATACCACAAAGACTACACAGAGTTCATGAGAGAGACTATAGAGCGTGGTGATGCAGAAAGAGTTCCCTCTGTAGACCTGGACAAAAGCCCTGCCTGGTACATTCCACACCATGGAGTGTATCATCCACAAAAGCCTGGCAAAATAAGAGTGGTGTTTGATTGTTCAGCAAAGTACGAAGGAGCGTCCTTGAACGACTACCTGCTTACAGGACCAGAGTTAACCAACTCTCTGGTGGGGGTCCTGTGTCGATTTCGGAAAGGTCCAGTTGCAGTGATGTGCGACATTGAGCGCATGTTTCATCAATTCAGAGTCAGAGAAGAAGATCAAGATTACTTTCGCTTCTTGTGGTGGGACAATGGGGACTTCAACTCTGCTCCATCTGTCTATCGCATGCGCGTACACCTGTTTGGAGCTGCTTCTTCCCCAGCCTGTGCGAACTTTGGTCTCAAGTATATTGCTGCACAAGGTCAAGGCCAGTTCAGTGAAGCTACCATAAGATTCATTGAGCGAAATTTTTATGTGGACGATGGTCTTATCAGTTTCCACTCAGAAGAAGAGGCAATTCGTTTGGTGAAGGAAGCAAAGGAACTTTGCAGCACAGGAGGCTTGTGACTTCACAAGTTCGTTTCAAACAGTAAGCAAGTACTTAATTCGCTGCCGGAAGAAGATTGTGCAGAAACAGTAAGAAAAGACTTGTCACTGGGCGAGCAACAAATTGAAAGAGCCCTAGGTGTCAAATGGTGCATCGACTCGGATCATTTCCAGTTTCGAGTAGTTGTGAACGAGCAGCCACTTTCCAGAAGAGGAGTGTTGTCCACGGTAGCCTCTATTTACGATCCACTTGGCTTTGTGGCACCTTTTGTTCTACTTGGGAAGCAGATACTACAGCAGATGTGTCGTGAGAAAGCAGATTGGGACGAACCACTCACAAGCGATCTGAAGTCACGGTGGGAGTTCTGGTTGTTGGATCTAAAAAATCTAGCAGATGTCAAAATTGACAGATGTTACGTGCCAAGAGATTTTCAACCAGTTCAGAAGTACGAGCTTCACCATTTCTCAGACGCAAGTGTTTCAGGGTATGGTGTTTGTACGTACCTGAGAGCTGTCAGTGAAGCAGGACAAGTTCACTGCTCTCTTGTCTTTGCTAAGTCCAGAGTAGCACCCACGAAGGTTACTACGGTGCCAAGATTGGAGCTGTCTGCAGCAGTTGTAGCAGTGCGGATTAGTGACATGCTCAAAGCAGAGTTGGAGCTAGAAGATGCCCAAGAATTCTTCTGGACAGATTCTCAAGTTGTCTTGGGATATATCAACAACGATGCAAGACGTTTCCATGTTTTCGTTGCAAATCGCATTCAGCGTATTAAGGAAAGCACTCAACCGATGCAATGGAAGTTTGTGGCATCAGATCTCAATCCAGCTGACCATGCGTCGCGCAGACTGAAGGCCAAAGACCTCATTACCTCCAACTGGTTTAGCGGTCCAAGTTTTCTTTGGCAAAAGAAACTTCCCCACGGAGAAGTCGAGGTGGGAAAACTTGATGCAGAGGATCCAGAAGTACGCAAAGCTGGTGTACTCCATACAACTACGGAAACAGATTCTTTGGCAGAACGTTTTCAGAAATTCTCCAGTTGGTCAAGGTTGGTCAAAGCGATGGCAAGACTTCTCAGATTTGTGAAAGAATACTTATTGAGCCTACAACAAAGACAAAAGTGGCACAAAACAAACAGAAATGCAAAGGTCAATGACATAGTGATCGTACAAGATGACCAAGCATCAAGAAACGACTGGAAGTTGGCCAAAGTTGTTGCCATACACCCGAGTGAAGATAGATGTATACGCAAAGTGCAACTGTTAATGAGTGACTCATTGTTAGATGACCAGGGAAAGAGACTGAGTAAACCAGTTCTACTTGACAGACCTATACACAAGACTGTGACACTATTAGAAGCAGATTAGTGTACATTTCATAAGTTCATGGGTGAAAATCACAAGTGATTTGGTGGGAGTGTAGCTGCCGTCAAAAGCAACTCTCACATTTAAGTTCATTTTATTGGATTTAATGTTGAAACAATTAGTAGTTGAAATATTAAGAAATAATAAATAAATAGTAATTCATGTTCTGTTCATTAGATTTATATGTTTAAATGTGTATTTGTGCTGACTGTGCAATTAGGTAGGAACCTTTTCTATAGTTCCGTCTGTTGTTGCTGAGAGGGCATTTTTCTTGGTGGGCACACTCAGCAAGCTAATTAAGAGATGAGCCACGAGGTTTGCACGTCTACAGAAAGTTGTGAAGAGTGTTTTTTGGACTACCCCACGATGTGAGGATTAAAGTTTTTATTCCCTTTGAGTGAGGCCAATGAGGTAAATGTTTTCTTTTGTTTATTATCGCTGTATGTAAATACGCTAGTATTGCGTGATATTCTAGTGCAATTACCGCAGTGTGAAGTGTAATGTGTATTTTATTGATCGTTTTGTTGGAATGTTTTGTTTTATATAATGCTTAAGGGCTTTATTAAGAATATTCATTTAAGTTGTATTTCTTTTTAGTTCTGACGGCATTGTATCGGCTGTGGTTGGACGTCATTACATGTTAAGGCATGTCGAAGAATCCTCCTGTCCGAAATAAATGTCAGTTTAAAACCAAAGAACAAGTTGAGCTTTATTAAGACTCGAGGGGAGTAACAAAAATTGTTATATCTCTACAGTTAAAAAATGTAATAAGCTTTCTCCCTGCACAGAGTGGATAGTGAAACAAATGGAATCATCATAAATACATTATTTCATATTTATTACTTTTTCCCCCTCATTGCTTTATTATTGTAGCTCTAGTAATAAATAATAATGGAAGCATTCTGGATCAGCACCATGATGGAAACTTGTGCCCACAGTATATACAGTATTCTGAAGAAGGTCTAAAATGTCCCTGTGTGTGCGTGCATGTGTGTGTTTTATGTATATGGATTTTTTAAATTATTACTCATGATATAACATTGTCCAGACATGGCTGGTAAGGACATGAGGAGGAAACAGTAGGAGCTGTGTGAGGATACTAAAGGCAGTGGATCCCTCAGCAGCTGGATTACAAAGAGCACAGGTAACATTAACACGTTTACCAGTTGTTGGAGAGGTATTCCAGTATAAAAATAATAATAAGCACAACTGGAATGTTTTGCTTCTATAACATTTTTCTGTCATCATTTTATTATAGATTAAATGCAGCAGTTGTTAGGTGTGGATAATTAAATAATAGTTTATTGCAATACCAAGTTGTGCCTTGTTCTCAGATAGACAGCAAGTGGAGAGTGATATATGAAATGAGGGGATGGAAAGAAGAGAAGCAGCGTGATTCACAGGCAGAGCCTTGTTTATTTCTCAGTTTTTTGTTGCTTTGTGGTTCCAAGCCCATTTTGTTATGTTCTTTGCATTTAGTTATTATCTCATGACACTTGTTTAATCAGCTACAATCTCTCCTATGAACATTTTAATGTCTACAGTCTCAGATCAGCACAGCCCTGCCCTCCAGCACTATCAGCAGCAGGAGCAGCAGAAACCCCTCAACAGCAACATTGTACCCATCAGGTAAAACATAGGCTACGTTTGCTTTGCCTCACAGCAGTGATATAGTATGATGCGATCCCATATTAGATTCTTGATGAATGTGTGTTGTTGTTATTGTTAAAAACTCCCAGTTGTTTTAATCTTTGGGCTGAAGGAAGGACAATACTCGGTGTATAAATGCTCAATCAACAATACTTTATTTCCATACAATTCAACACTTAAGAGCATAAGAACCATCATGATGGGGAGACCTGCCTGCAGAGGGTCACAGCAAGTCTCAAAATAGTGCTGGGTTACTCAGCCTCTTATAGCCTCTAGTGGCCCCCACCTAGTCGTAAAAGCCTAAACATTCACATTCTTTCTCTTTTACGGCGCCTAAGTTATGACCTCGGCTCCCTGTCTTTCTGCTCTCTGTAAAGGTGGGGGTATGGAATGGGGTAAGTCTCTTCTGCTATCAGAACAACAAGGCCTTCTGCACCCAACATTCTCTTCATGATTCAGCAGTATAATATGTCAAGAAACAGTGTACCACATTCAACAGTGTCAAATAATACAGGTCAATCCAAAAGATCTAATGATTTTCACACTCTTTTATGTCAGAAGTATAATGCAAACTAAAACTACATGCTGATCCCACACCTATTTTAAGGGGTATAATATGATCTACAGCAGTATCCTAATTCAACTACTTTGATTACATATATAAGGTAACATATGATAACAGAATAATCTCACATTATTCAGCCTGGTTCAATGTGCCCCTTTTTAACTTTGAGCACCTGCCCTTTTAAACGTCTCTGCACGGCCCTGAGGTGGATAACATAGTGAGTTCAGTGCATTGATGAGACATTGTCCTGAAGGATTTAGTTATTCTTTATGGTTAAAGAAATTGCACTGATTTATTAATATTTATTATAAATAATTCTAATTATAGATCTTGCTTCAATATTTGTATCTTGTGTCACTAAAAATACATTTTATTTTAATTTTATACATTGATTAATGACCTGCAGAATCTCCTTATCATATTAAGTGATTCATAATTGTCACTTTATGCTTTCTCCATCTCTAAAGTGATTACATCCTTGCATTACATACTTTAGGTTCATTTTCTGCAGGCAGGTTTCTGACAGAAAACAGGTAGATTTACCCTATAAAATGCAGCGTTTTTATAGATGGACACATAAAGAAATGAAAAATTACATGTATGTGCTAACTTTCTAAACACTTTGTTACATTTATGATAAAGTAGATAAAACACATTTATGTCGGCCTTGGCTCATAGTTCTTGTCTTTAAATGAACTTTGTCTGTGTGTGTTTCAGGTGCTGCACTCTCAAAGACTGAATGAACAGCATTGCAGCCATGGGTCACTGAGCATCACAGGGAAGGTTAAGCCGCCCACTGCACCTGTATGGCCGGAGTCGTGGAGACCTGCAGCCATGTCGCTGCTCTTCTGTTTAATCTAGAAGCAACAGTGCGGATCTGTGGCACAAGGCCTGTTACAGATGAACCTCCATACTGGGTTTTGCTGGGTTATGTGACCAAGATACAGTCAGAGGTTGGCCATAAGATAGACTTCTCCTCTTCAGCTGCCCAAAAAAAGGCTCTTGATCAAAACATAAACAGACCATCCGTATTGAAAGGTAAAAGGAGCCGTCCTCAAAAAAGAAAAATCCCACCTGCTACTGTGGAGGAGTTGTCACTGCTATAATGCCACAATGTTTTATCTAGGGGTCTAGATTTATGCCTGAAGTGCACTGCCATGTACATAATTTGCATTTACTGAATATGTACTGACTGAGTACCACTGTTCAAAAATTTAATAAAGAAACAAACTAAGTTTTGCCTTTTTTATTATTAAAACCACTTTATAGAACATGACATCAGTTACAGTGTAGAATCCATGTCATTTATAGTTTATAAAAGACAAAATGTTTACATAAAATCATGACAGTGTTTACATGATATCACACACTACTAACATTATTTACTGTATCTTTTGAAAAAAAAACAAACCACTATTTATACAGCAAAAGACTTAAGAGTATTTAACAGGAGCAAGTTTCATTTTCCCTGGTTTTACTATAACACGGTTCAACAAACGCAGCAAACCTTCACCATCTTATCCAGCAGGGTCACCTCTTCACCCTCACATGGAAGAAGTAATCTGATTGGCATGGTGGTATGTTTGAAGCAGGTCCCTTATGTAGCGCTGGAACCCAGTCACGATGTGTTTCATCCATTTCATAGGCTGGTTTGCTGCAATAATGCCAAATAATTAGCAGCTCTATATATCTAATTTGCTATGACCTCAAATAAAACTAATAGGCTATAAAGAGTGATACGAACATATTTAGAACTTACCGGAATGAAAATGTGTGGAGCACCAACAGATATTTGGTGATGGAAGAGAACTGGATATCAGCTCGTCTCACAGCTGCTATCCAGGCTAGACGCTTTCGTTTGGTAACATCGATACACGAGCTGCCTCATGTTGCTTCCAGGTTGGGAAAGAATGAAAAGACAAACCCTTTTCAAGCTTATTCTCTTGCCGGTTGTGCGATCGAACATTGCAGCCGACCACACAGCAAATACGAACCATGGCTGTTGTGTGTACTTTCGCTCCCGTTTCACTTGCGCTAGACCCCGAAAATGGCGGATAGGGCCAAAATCCTTTCCACGCCCACCCCTGTGACATCACACTCCAAAGCCCTTATAGGGCTTTGGAGTGTGTAGTGCGTCATAACTAAAGCAGTGAAATCTAAAGCAGGTCTGAGTGTTTAACAGGTTCAGTTCTTGAATGATCTCCACAGAACAACACAAACTTAACCTCTCCCATCATCAATCATCAGCTACACACTAAAGACCATCATCAGCCAAAGGACTTCAACATGATGTCATTGTATAAAATGTATATAGTACTATGGAGGAGGCAGCATTTAGCTGTAGCCTCCATCAAACCACAGCTGTTCTGGAGAACTTTGTCCACCTTTGTTTGTCTTTAAGTTGTGTTGGAGCCACAGAGAGCAAATCTTTGTTCTTTATGGAGACATCAGTGCAGGAGTCAGTACATCTGAGGACAAAGAAGCAGCAGAAACAGAGAAAACATGGAGAAGATGAGCAGCAGCAAATAGTCTGCAGAGCTGCTGCAGTACTTCCTGTAAACCACATAACTGGAATCAGAGTACAGGAGAGTAACTGAATACATTTGGTCTTTCTGATTGAGGTGATTTTCTTCTTTATATTGTGTCAAAGTCTGACAGCTTTTGGTTCTACAGATGATAAAATGCATAATTAGTTTTATATGATGTATTGGAAAGGATGTCAACTGTGTGGGAGAGCCCCCTTGTGGTGAGATAGCACAGTCCAGAGCACAGGTTAAGCCAGGGATCAGCAACCTTTAACACCCAAAGAGCCATTTGGAAAAGAAAACACTGGGAGCCGCAAATACTTTTTGACTTCTAAAATGAAGATAACACTGCACACATTGTTTTTTACCTTTATGCTTTGTATAAACAACTATAGTGTGTTGCTTATGAAATCCATGAAAGGCTACAAAATAAATTAAATTTTATTTATGTAATGAACACATTTTGAACTTTAAAAAAAATTTATAACAAAAAATAAAAACATCCAATTGAAGGTCTCTTTTAAATGAATTAAAAAGCTGAAGTGAAATTATTCGTGTAGCAAACAAAAACTGATCCTTGTATCGCCTTTGGGCTTTCAGAGCGTGTAGAGCCTTGACCTGAGTTTTAAAAATAATTGATAAAAAGCACTATGCTCCTAGAAAATGAATAATAAATATTTCCAGAAATATCTGCATAAATATTTATTTTACCTTTTTAATGTGTATGGCTGGGCGGGGCCTGCAGTGAAGCTGCAGGAGAGGTGGGCTGTGGGTAACGACAGCCAGACCTGGAGGGGCGTGATTGGGAGTGGTGTTTTATTATTGGACTTCTGTGCAAATCACAGTTTGGCCATAACGAACACCTTGTTCGAACATAAGAGTGTCCATAAGTGCACGTGGCACCAGGACGCTCTAGGCCACAGGTCGATGATCGATTTTGTAATCGTTTCACCAGACCTGCGACCATATGTTCTGGACACTCGGGTAAAGAGAAGGGCTGAGCTGTCAACTGATCACCACCTGGTGGTGAGTTGGATCAGGTGGCGGGGGAGGACGCTGGACAGACCCGGTGCACCTAAACGCGTAGTGAGGGTGTGCTGGGAAAGTCTAGCAAAGGCCCCAGTCTGCGAGATCTTCAACACACACCTCCGGCAGAGCTTCAACAGCATTCTGAGGGAGACTGGGGATATTGAGTCCGAATGGACCATGTTCAGCGTCTCCATTGCCGAAGCTGCTGCACTGAGCTGCGGCCGCAAGGTGGTTGGTGCCTGCTGTGGTGGTAATCCCCGAACTAAATGGTGGACACCAGAGGTGAAGGGAGCCACCAGGCTGAAGAAGGAGTCCTATTGGGCTTGGTTAGCCTGTGGGACTCCGGAGGCAGCCGACAGGTATCGACAGGCCAAGCGGAATGCGGCTCAGGCAGTGGCTGAAGCAAAAACTTGGGTGTGGGAGGAGTTCGGAGAGGAAAAAGACTTTCGGACTGCCTCAAAGAGATTCTGACAAACCGTCAGGCGTCTCAGGAGGGGAAAGCGGTGCTCTACCTGCACTGTGTATAGTACTGGCGGAGTGCTGCTGACTTCGACTGAGAAAATTGTCAGGCGGTGGAAGGAATACTTCGAGGACCTCCTTAATCCCACTGACACGTCTTCCGAGGAGGAAGCAGAGTCTGGGGATGAGGGGAATGACCCGCCAATTTCCGGGGGCGAGGTCACTGAGGCAGTTAAACAACTCCTTGGTGGCAGAGCCCCTGGTTTTGATGAGGTCCGCCCCGAGTTCCTGAAGGCTCTGGACATTGTAGGGCTGTCCTGGTTGACACGCCTCTACAATGTTGCGTGGAGATCAGGAGCAGTACCCCTGGACTGGCAGACCGGGGTGGTGGTCGCCATCTTTAAGAGGGGAGACCGGAGGGTGTGTTCCTACAACAAGGGGATCACACTCCTCAGCCTCCCTGGGAAAGTCTATGCCAGGGTGCTGGAAAGGAGAGTTCGTCCGCTAGTCGAACCTTGGATACAGGAGGAACAATGCGGTTTTCGTCCTGGTCACTAAACACTGGACCAGCTCTTTATCCTCTCAAGGATACTTGAGGGTGCATGGGAGTTTGCCCAACCAGTCTACATGTGTTTTGTGGACTTGGAGAAGGCATTCGACCTTGTCCCTTGGGGTGTCCTGTGGGAGGTGTCTGGCCCATTGCTACAGGCCATTCGATCCCTATACAACCGTTGCAAGAGCTTGGTTCGCATTGCTGGCAATAAGTTGGACTCGTTCCCGGTGGGTGATGGGCTCTGCCAGGGCTGCCTTTTGTCACCGGTTCTGTTCATAATTTTTATTGACAGGATTTCTAGGCGCAACCAAGATGCGGAGGGCTTTCACTTTGATGGCCTCAGAATCTCATCTCTGCTTTTTGCGGATGATGTGGTTCTGTTGGCTTCATTGGGTGAAGGCCTCCAGCTCGCACTGGAACGGTTCGCAGCCGAGTGTGAAGCAGTGGGAATGAGGATCAGCACCTCCAAATCTGAGGCCATGGTTCTCAGCCAGAAAAGGGTGGAGTGCCCACTCCGGGTCGGGGATGAGTTCCTGCCCCAAGTGGAGGAGTTTAAGTATCTCGGGGTCTTGTTCGCGAGTGATGGGAGAAGGGAGCCGGAGATCGACAGACGGTTTGGGGCTGCGGCTGCATTGATGCGGATGCTGCACTGGTCCGTCGTGGTGAAGAGCTGAGTGTAAAAGCGAAGCTCTCAATTTACCGGTCGATCTACGCCCCTACCCTCACCTATGGCCACGAGCTGTGGGTAGTGACCGAAAGAACGAGATTGCGGATACAAGTGGCAGAAATGAGCTTCCTCCGAAGGGTGGCTGGCCTCTCCCTTAGAGATAGGGTGAGAAGTTCAGCCATCCGGGAGGGGCTCAGAGTAGAGCCGCTGCTCCTTCACATCGAAAGAAGCCAGCTGAGGTGGTTTGGGCATCTGACAAGGATATCTCCTGGGCGCCTCCTGGGTGAGGTGTTCCGGGCATGTCCCACCGGGAGGAGGCCCCAGGGCAGACCCAGGACACGCTGGAGAGATTATATCTCTCGGCTGGCATGGGAACGCCTTGGTGTTCCCCCGGATAAGCTGGAGGAGGTGGCTGGGGAGAGGGAGGTCTGGGCTTCTCTGCTTAGGCTGCTGCCCCCGCGACCCGGCCTCGGATAAAGCGGATGAAGATGGATGGATGGATGTACTATAACTAATGCACAAAGATGTTCATATAAGAATATCCATTTGTATTTCTGGTTAAATTAAAAGAAAGTTAATGCATTAGCCCAGAAGACCATGGAAAACGGTGTGTGAGGAAGCGGAAGTCTGGTAAGCGAATCGGGATTCATACTACTACCACTACTACTACTACTACTAATAATAATAATAATAATGGATTGGATTTCATATAGCGCTTTTCAAAGCATCCAAAGCGCTTTACAATGCCACTATTCATTCACTCTCACATTCACACACTGGTGGAGGCAAGCTACTGTTGTAACCACAGCTGCCCTGGGGCAGACTGACAGAGGCGAGGCTGCCATAACGCGCCATTGGCCCCTCTGGCCAAGCTAAAAGCTAACTGGAGCCGACCAGCACTCCCATTACTTCTGCTCTCCAACATGCCATAGAATCATAGAAAACAAAATGGATTGTTTGAGACAACTAAAGTCCTGGAAAGAAATGAGACACTGCTGTGTTCTTACTTTTACTGAAACATGGCTACATGAAGGCATTGCAGACCACACTATCTAGCTAGACAGGCTAGCTACCTACCGCACCGACAGGCAAGACATGTGGTAGCGGGATGTGTGTTTACATCAATGACAGCTGGTGTAGGAATGCAGTAATTGTGTCTGTCCATTGCTCAGAACTTGTGGAGGTTTTAGCAGTCTGATGCAGGCTGTTTTATATCCCAGGAGAGTTTACTCTGGTGATCATGAATTTTAGCATTGTGCTAGCACTAATGCTAAAGCTAGTGGAGCACTAAGTTACCTCTACAAGGTTCACCCCTGCCCCACATCGGACGGTCGGATCTCCATACTTCTCACCCCAGTCTTTAGACCCTTCAACAAACAGATCAGACCAACCTTCAAAGAGGTGAGAATGTGGCCAGAGGGGGCCATACCTATTCTGCAAGATAGCTTTAGAAGTTTTATTACAAACAACCAAAAAGTTACAATAAAACAAAATCTAATCATAAAATGTCCATCCATCCATTTTCTTCCGCTTATCCTTGTCAGAGCCAAAGGGGATTTGGAGCCTATGCTATCTATCTTGGGGCGAGGGGCAGGGTACACCCTAAGTAGGTCACCAGTCTGTCGCAGCACTAATACATAGAGACGGAAAACCATTAGTTCTCACTTTTACACCTATGGGCAATGTACAGTTGCCAGTGAACTTAACCCCACTAACTGCAAGTCTTGGGATTGTGGGAGGAAGCCACACCTGGCACACCTAAATATATTGTAAGGGTGTGCTAGGAATGCCTGACAGAGGCCCGGTCTGTGAGATCTTCAGCTTTCATCTTCAGGCAGAATTTTGACAAAAACTCTGAGGAGGGCCATGGACATAAGGTTGAAGGAGTTCTATCAGGTTTTCTTAGCCTATGGCACTTTTATAGAAGCCATTGGGTACTGGCAAATCAAGGAAAATATATTTGGGTAGGTGAAGAAACATATCAGGTGTTTGAGGAGTGTGGTGAGGCCATGCAGAAAGACTTTCATTCTGCCTTGAAGCTACTCCGGTAAACCACAACATGGGGTTTCAGGGGGAGAAAGCTCCTCCTGAAAAGTCAGAACAACCCTGGCTCATGGAAACTGAAACTTGTCTTAGTTGCTTTGTGAAACATCAGCTGAATCACTACGTCTTGTTTTGTCCAGTAGCCATACAGGGTATATTGGTTTGGAGTGAGCACATCTGTAATTCATTTTGGATTTTGTCACAAAGGAAAATGCACTGTTTGAAACAATTTTTTGCTTCACACTGTTTATTCTATCACTTTAAATCATTTCACTTTCGCTAACCAGGAACATCCTGCACTTGGATCCAGTTCTTTGCTAAACGTGATAGACAGGGTATTGGAGCAGAGTTCATCATTTGGTTGAACATCAGACCAAGGAGCAACAGTGTGATTTTCTTCCTGGTTGCAAAGCACTGGACCAGTTCTTAATTCTCTCTAGGATATTTGATGGCTTGTGGGAATGTGCCCAACCAGTCCACATGTGTTTTGTGGACTTAAAGTAGCCATTCAAATGTGTCTTGTGGGTGGTGTTAAGGACTGTGGGGTGTATACCTCATTTTTACGAGCCATTCAATCCGGCTATAAATATTGCAGGAGCTTGGACCGCATTACTGGCAATAAGTTGGATTCATTCAAATTGCAAGTCGGACTCCAATTGGGCTGACCTTTGTTACCCATTCTGTTCATAGTGTTTATAGAAAGATTTTATCGGAACAGTCAAGTGGTAGGAAGCTTGAGGATGACATCTCTGCTTTTTTGCAGATGGTGCAGTTGTGTTAGCTTTATTAGGTGGTGGCCTCCAGGTCATGCTGGAATAGTTTGCAGCCAAATATTAAGCAGCAGAAATGGGAATCAACACCTCCAAGTCTGATGCTATAGTCCTCAGCCAAGAAACAGGTAGTGCCTACTCTGGGCCATTGTTGAATTACTGCCCCTGACAAAGTACCTCATTGTCTTATTTATTTGTGAGTGGGGGAAAGGATGTATGAACCGGACCAGAAGCAGGGCTGAAAGACAAACTAGGAGAGTAAAAACGGTGTTAAAATGAATGGAGTCTGGTTTGGAAGTGACGTTGACTCTGTTAGTCATCACTGATCTGTAACTGATGCTGTTCAAGTAAAAATGGACACAGAGAGAATTGAGTCTGATTGGGAGATCGCACTGGCATCTGGCTATTATTTTTCAGTAGTAAGACTAAAGGAGTAAAGCTCATGAGAATATGAATGGAGTCTGGTGGCGAGATGACCCACAGAACGAATTAATTGGTAATAATAAAAGGTAGAAATGTGTTGATATAATAAATTGAGATTTACCGTAAAATAACTTCAGCCCACTGAAAGATAGTGGGAAAAAATCAATGGAACCTGGTGGAGAGGTTGCCCCTCGTAACAAATTTAGGGCCCCTTGGATCCTCCAGCAGAGACTAACGGCTGAACGTGCCCCTCGGTCCCTCCAGCAGGAACATAAGATGGTTGGCACTGCTCACCACAATCTTCAGCAGGAACAGGAGACAGCTGGACGGGCCCCTCAGATCCCCTCAAGGTTTACAGTGCTGATTGTGATGATGACTATGGTGTTGGCTTTACTGTTGGTTGACCTAGTTCTACTGAGCCTACAGAACATGGGAAAAACTGCTGGACAGGATCACCTGAACCTCCAGCGGAAATTGAAATGCATTCAGGCACCAGCTGCACACTAGCCGCTCCCACCTGAGGAGTAGGTACGGGTGCAGAAATAGGCTGGTTCACTGCCGCCCTCATTCTGGAAGCCGGGACAGGTACTGGAAACATCTGGGCAGCTGCTGTCCGCACCCAAGGAGCTGGTAGGGGTCAGGGATTGGCAGCGCCTTAGCCAACCTAGAAACTGGTGCAGGGACCAGCAGGACCTCAGCCTTCCTTAACCAAGGAACTATGAGGTACCCTTGGAATACAGAGTGGCAACACTGCAAGCTAGTAGTCTTTAAAAAAACAATCTTTGAATAGACCAACTCAGGTTTAAGATACTCAGGATCAGCAAAAAGATTTATTAGAAATGGGTTTGAAATCTTTTCTACACCGACAAGCAGTCTTAGAAAAACTGTCCTTGAGCTAATAGACTTGGCGTTTACAGGTTGTGCTCAGCAAATACAGATTCATCAAAAATCTGATTTGCACCTTTGCCGCCGCGTTTAACAGGTTGTGAATAAACATTTTTTGATTCAGCAGTGAATCAAATGATTGTGGTCCTTAGAGTTCAACACCTTGGGAGAAGAAGAACAAAAACTGCTTTTTTACTTGTTTTTGTTATTATTGTTATTCTAAAAAAAATCTAATAATAAAATATAGCAAGTCACAAATCTGAAGGTAAAGTAAGGTCACCATCAAACAGCTTTAGAACAAATTAATCTCTATTTTCTGTCTTCTGTTTTGCATAAGACACTTGTGACGTGTGTCACCACTGTATCGCCTAACTACATGTGCCTTTCTACTGTTATCCTAGCTGTTACCACATAAATTTGAATAACAAATATGCAAAGTAGTATACAAAAATTTTACTTTTTTCACCCACACAACTACTTTTCACTCTACTCCACAATTTAGACAAACTTGGTCAAATGAATAAAAGATAATTTCCTCCTGTATAAGAATTTTTCTTAGTTAATACTATTTACTGATAGCTTTTGGTTCTTCAGATAACAAAACTAATTGAAAACACTTAATATTATCAATATATAAAGTATTTTAACACATTATACAAGCCAAAAGTAATCAGATGCGTTATACTAACTCCACGTGACATTCATCTGTAACCAGTAACCAGTAAAGTGAAGCTTTAACCCTAAGATGAAATAAAATTTACAATCTCTTAATCCACTGAAACTCACAGGCTTCATTCAACCTCTCAGATTACCCAAAAGAATGAAAGGCGTAAATTTAAACACTTACTGTTGTTCTGAAGGATCTGTGAAATCCTCTTCTGATCATCGTGATGGAAAAATTATACACTGACATTTATAAAAGTGTGAGGCTGGTGTACTCAATCAGTTTTTTGAGCAGGTAAAAAAACATACGGAGGTTTTACAAACAAAGAAAATAAAATACATAGATATTTGAAACATGAAAAATTTAATAATAAAATATAGCAAGTTAAAAATCTAAATGTAAAGGTACCTCTCGTTCAAACAGTTAAAGACTAATTAAGTTGTATTTCTGTCTGCTGTTTTATATGAGACAACTGTGACCTGCATCATCAATTTTACACCTAGCTGTAAGCCTATGAATGTAACTGACAAATTACAAATATGTAAAGTAAAACTGTTATGGCCCTGAGCGTTGGAAGTGTGAATGCCTTTTAATATTTATACAAAAAAAGTGTGCTAGAATCATGGGTGATTGGTTACTGGGAGACTTGTGCCAGCCTTCTTTTATGCCGATTAAGGAGTGCCAGCCCACACAGACGATAGGCTGCCTAGGGATCCCATGACACTCCAAGAGGAAATGACTGGCTGATTGTATTGTACTGCTGCGGGTATAAAAGGCTGAAGAGCCTTCACACTATGGGGACTGCTGCTCAGAAGTGAACATGCAATGTCTCCCTTGTCTTCCTCTCTTTAGAACTTTGTTTGCTAAACCTGTTCACAGTATTGCACTTTGTTTGTTAAACCTGGTATACAGCTGAACTTAGTTTTATTAGAGTTTTGTAATGCTAGCGTGCCTTAGTTAATCCTTAGCTTTTACTCTTGTCTTATTTTCTTTATCTATTAATTGGTTGCCCAGTGGTCTGTTGAACAGCCCTGTCAGTTTTCTGTTTAAAGTTTGCAATAAAACCTTTTATTTTAATCAGTTTTCATGTGGGGGCTTGTGTATGCTACTCCCCTCCTGTCGCCTATCAGAGGGGGTCATAACAAAAATACACAAAGTTAACTTTTTTCACTAACACTTCTATTTTCCACTCTACTTCACAATTTAGATAACCTCCACATGGCATTCATTTGTAACGAGTAAAGTGAAGCTTTAACCCTGGGTGAGCTGGATTAACATTTACAATATTTGAATCCACTGAAGCTCACAGGCTTCAGTCAACCTGTATAATTACCTAAAACAGACCTTCTCAAAGTGTGGGGCCCGCCCCCTTGGGGGGGCGCAGAGCCATGGCAGTGGGGCTCGGTATGAAAAGGGAAAAAAACAAAACGCACAGGGCGCCCACAGAAACGCAAAGCAGGAGATGAAGCATAGCTGAATATGTTTCCAAACCAACTTCATTCTAAGCCAAAGACTAGAAAATATGGTGAAGCATATCTGCCCTTTTGTAACCCAGTAGAGAAATCCACTTTTGTTGTTATTCTTTCTTGTTTTCGCTTTATTTGTATAAATGTATTTTCATTCTTTTATTTTGAAAAGCAACATTTATTTTGAAAAAAGGAAGTGTGATCCTCCAGCAAACTTTATTTTTCCTGTTGCCGGATCACAAGGGATAAATGCCTTTTTCATTGGTTGAAGGTGGTTTTAGCCCCGTCTTCCAAAACACTAGACCATCATTTCACATGAGCTAGGTCTTTTCGCACGTGGAAGTAGATGAGACAGGCCACGGATAGCTCGTGCAGAATTTTCTATCATTTTGGTGAGTTGAGCCCATGTGTTTGAAAGAATAAAAATGTGTTAGTCTGTTGCTAAAAGTTGTTTCTTCTGTTCATACTGATTCGCGA
The DNA here is from genome assembly GCF_036321145.2 of Pelmatolapia mariae. Classification (NCBI taxonomy): domain Eukaryota; kingdom Metazoa; phylum Chordata; class Actinopteri; order Cichliformes; family Cichlidae; genus Pelmatolapia; species Pelmatolapia mariae. The sequence goes on along the minus strand of NC_086229.1, from coordinate 61,306,147 downwards.
GTGGTAAGTTGCTGTTTAAAAAAACGATGGAAATGCTGTTTGTGGTAGAATTTGTTTAGTATACTTGAAGGATGATTGAAAAAATCCATTATCTTGCTGTTTATACCTATTAATCACAATTTCATGGTTAAAAAGAGAACGAGAAATTCATTTGTTGTTTTACATGTGGTTAAAATAATTTCATGTACAACGAGAGATATATTCAAAGCATGCATGTAATGTATTACTGTGGTAATATGGAAAAGATAAAGAACTGAAGCTATAGCTGTGATACGAGAGAAGAAACGGAGCTGGCTGTGTGCAATAATGTTAATATTGTTGTGCAGGCTAGGTTTTTTCCCCTTGTTGGTGTGGAAGGAACTAAGATTCTGGATTATGATGGATTCTCTCCGGATGGAGATGGCGAGCCTGAGCCCGAACTGAACTTTGCAGAGGAACTTACTCTTCTTCCTTGATGGAGACTTCGAAGTGGTAACACACAAACCACAAACGAAAGAGAAAAAGAACTAGACTAAGGATTTCTGACTTGACAAATGACCAAAGACAAAAAGACAATTGAACATTGAGCTCAAAGGGACTATTTTTGGGGTTATTTTTGTTTTGCCGGCTTATGCTTATTATTGTTATTGTTATTATTACCATTACTACTGTCAATGAGGAATTTGTGTCTTGTTTATTTCATTTTTGTGCAAAATAATAACCGTTGTTGCTCAAATTCCTGTCTCCAGCCATTTCATTCCGTTTTCGTCTCGCTTTCTATTGTAGCCCTGCCGAACCTAGCAACTGGTCTGTAGTTTGGCTGTCCTAAACTATTTTAAATGAGTCAGTGGTTACACTTTGGTTTCACCTGCACAAGTGCCGAGGTAGGTCTCCCTGCAGAATTGGTTTTCCCTGCGTCGGGAGCATGCGCTGGGCTGTTTAAATCACGAACAGTATCCCACATTCTTGATTTTTAGTTCACCAACACTTGTTGTAATGACTAAATACTCCTGACATTTTGGAGATGTTAGCTCTTTATACAGAAGAGTTACAGTGGGATACAAATAATATCAGGCTGATCCTGTCACGATTTGTTCCCCTGGTTCAAATCACAAACAGTATCCCACAGTTGTTTATATTTTTGAACCCATTTTGCACAGAGAGGCATTTTTTGAAAAATAAATTGATAGCAATGTTGAATATTATTACACAGGAAAAAAACAACAACAAAAATAATCACACCATGATGCCTTTGTAAATGGAGGGACAGCTACTGCGTGTAAAACCTGAAGATAGTCAGATTAACAGAAACAGTATTTCGTCTCTATCTGCCATTCTGCAATTCATCTCATGTAAAAAATAACGTGGCGCACAGCGTGATTTCAAAAAAAGCACATACCTTTTGTAATATTTAAAGAAATTAGTTTACTGCTGAACTGTATATAACCATCATCCTTAACATTACATTAATTATCATTTCATCAAAGTGTTTATTGAAGCTGCTGGCATTATGTTATAAGTTATATTATAGGGGTTATCATAATCTAATATTAACATGTTTATTACAGGTGCAGTTATAACTACTTTAAAATGATTGAGTTAATATATATATATCATAACTCAGAGCCTGAGTATATGGTTACAGTAAAATAGTAGCTGAGCAAAGGCCTGAATGTATTCAGCTTCTTGTGGTATTTGAGTTTGCTTAGTTACAGGTGACGAAAGGATGTCCAGTCCATGGGGACCTCAAAGGCCTGAGATCTTCACCATATTTGGATGGATGGGGAACTTCTGTGTCTGCAGTTATCTCTTAAAATACATGAATGTTCTGTACATGCAAATTATGTGACTGTAAACGCAAGAGGGGGCGTTACAATACCCTGATGTTATAAAAGCAATCTAGAGTGTATTTTGGGCAGAGATGTACAACTGATGTTTTGCAGTTTGCACCTCTCCACGCTGCGTGCATTCATTAAAATCAATTGTTTGACCGACCTCTTCTGGACCATCATTGTTTTACTCTCGTCCTCAATTAGGAACCCGTAACATTTGGTGCATTGGCCGAGGGTTGAGAGAGGGAGAGAGTTGGAGATTGAGACCGAGAGGGTCCGAGGTACTCAAACGGCCAGACACGAGTCAGTGGTCGAAGTGAGTTGACATAAGCCGGCTTATCTAAAGGTAAGGCACTACCTGTTGAATTATTTCCAAACTGTGCCAGATTGACGATTACAAAATTGAAAGTCTACTCACTGAAAATTACTGGTAAAGGTCTGTTTTGATTTTGGTGAAAATCTCATGAGAATTGAAGTTGAAGTAATGATAATGTAAGGTTAAGTGACAGTACTGATTAAAGGAAAAGCAGTTGGACTGCTACAAGGATTTAAGTAGTTGGACTACTAAATAGGAATAGGTAAAAGTAACGGAAATAGGTAAAGGACAAGTTAAAGTAGTTGGACTACTGAATTTAGGAAATAGGTCATTTGAAATCTGTATATGGTCATACAGTTATAATTGAATATAAAGCTGGGCTTGGACATCAATAAAGTCGGTTTGGTGGTTTCATAGGATGTCTTTAAAAACATAATTAAATTTCTGTAGAACGGAACTGTGGGATGTTCTAAGAAGTGCATTGCTCAGAGGTAACGCTTGCCAAGGTCAAGGACGCTTAGACCTTGTCCTCAGTTGAGGGATAGTCAGTTGGTCACTGTGGAGCTTGGGGCACTCCAGAATAACTAGTGGTTGGACCACTTTACCGTTTGGAACGGTGTTTGCACTTTTTTGGGTAGCAAAGGTTGGACCTTGGGCGTTGGACGCTTTTAAATTGACTTAGGAACTTTAGCAATTAGACCAGATACAGGTTGGACCTGATACTGGGATATTGACAATAAAAAACTTGGAGTTTGTCCCTTGGAGGGTTAATTAAAATTTGTCGAAATTGTGTAGGTTTAAAATGTCAGGCCTAATACTGCAGTTGTAATTATAAAGACGTCTGGGTAAAATTGTGTGTCAGAGGAGTCTGTGAGTCAGGCTGGTACTATTTTTAGACTGTGTGTGTCTGTGAAAATGCAAATAAGGAAGCTGAGAGGTGCATAGAGGATGAGGAAGTTTATAGAGACTGCTAGACATTGCTGATGGCTGTATTTAAGACGCTGGTTTTGTTTATGACAATATTGTAAGTAAAGTTTTATTTCTTGCCATGACTGTATGACTTTTGCGGGGTTTTGAGATAGGATACATAAACTGTTGATACTTAGGACCGTTATTTGGGTTCTGAGAACTGAAATTGAATTTGAGATAATTTAATCAAACTAAGATGTTTTAGGATTTTTAGATGGGTTTTGTTTCAGTTTGAGATAATATACACAGTTACATTTGGTGTTTATCAGGTACTGTGGTTGACTTTGAGTGATACATATAGGTGTAAGTCGTTTGATGTTTGTTGGGTTAAGGAGGACTTTAGAAGATTGTAAGTGGTTTTTCGGTTAGTCAGATAATATATAAATAGTTAGATTTGACAGACATGTTTACAGTTTGGCTTTATGTTAATATAGGTTGCAGCGGGCACAGAGGAAACAGAGCACAACATCTTAAGGGTTTAAAATAATAATAAATAAATGAATGAAGTTTTTTAAGGGTTCTTGTGTGTGTTTTTAGGGATAGTTTTTTGTGGGTTTTTAGGGGGAGTGTGTGGTTGTGTGTGTCAAACGGGAGGTCTGAATACAGCTAGTGAGCTGGTGACAGACGCTGTAACATGAAAACAGAGGAATTAGAGACTAGAATGTCCTAGAAAGCAATAAAATGCAAATTAAGAAGCTGTGAACTGCTTAAACCACAGTTGGTTTCACAAGCACTGCTGCAAACATTGTTGAATGCGTGTGTTTAAGACGCCATTTATGTTTATTAGAGGGTTATAAATAAAGTTTTGAGTGCTGTAGTGGATGTATAGTAATTGACTGAGTTTTGAGTTATATATATATATATATATGGAGTGCATTGTATATACTTAAGACTAACATATTACTTTCAGTAGTAACCTCTCTTCAGAAATAAAGGCTGTGGTGTTTTATTTTTCCAGTTATGCGTGTGCTGTGAGAAGGATTAGAGGTTTAAATTGTTATTATTTGATTTGCTCTTTCTGACTTTGAAAACAATGCCTGTAAAATACCATTAGGAAAGCGTATTTGGAGTGATTTTAACTGTGTGAATGCTGTCAGTAGTTGATTTGAGTGACTCTGTGTGATTTGTACCAAATAGTAAATAAGTAATAATAACACTAGGGAGGTTTATAGTAGAATGAGTGAAAAGTGGGAGGTTGAGAGAAAAGGCAGTGGGTATGAGACGATTATGAGAGTATTGGGTGAATGATGTCACAAAAACTGACAAATGCAAAAAACTTGGAATATTTAAAAGGGTGTGCATGAAATAAGGGTGTATTGTTTTTAGACCAAGACTTAGTAAAACTAAAGAGGGTTTGTAGACTGTAAATATGAAAAAACAAGGGTTTGATTAATTTGTAGAAACAGGAAAGAGAAACAGGAAATACTGTGCTGCTGTGTGTGTGAGAAGAAGGTGTGTGTGTGACTGATGATGTCAGGGGAGCACCCAGAGAAATAGACAGACCTTAAATTCTAAGAAGATTAAGCGAATGCATGTTTTAAGAAAAGTAATAAAGTAATAAAATTATATTAATTACAGGTTTTAGAAAAGAGACAGACCAAGAGAAATAAATACATGAACTAACAATTACATTAATGAAGTGAAAACGCACGTACACAAACTGTTACATGTGAAATTATTGTTGGAAAGTTTAATACACACATGAAATAAAGAAAGCAGTTTACACTCCTTTAATTTCCAGAACCAGTGTGTCCCCCAGACCTGATAACACCCTTGCCCAGTTGGCCCCTGTATCAGGCGAGCATGGAAGGCTGGACAGCCCATGACGGGTAAGATCCCACCTCGAAACCCTGGGACGACCTAAGGCAAGGCGCAGTCACGATTGCTTGAACCTAAGTCCCGGAGTGACCTTGGAGTCACTGGAGGAGACGGGACTTCAATGGGTAAAGCTGCTGGGTACAGGCGAAGGGGAAATGCCACTAACAATGACCAGTGATGAGCCAGAGAGAGAAAACACACCCTGTCAAAAGGAGTCTGAAACACTGCAAAAGAAACATTTACGAGATCACAAAGATCACGAAGAAACATTTATAAAAATCACACATACAAACAGAAAATGCACTAACCCTACAGAGATAAGCTCATGAAGAGTAATGCATAGATAGTGATTAAAACCTGCCTAAGAACACAAACATATGTAATTAAATGAGCTTGCTAATTTCATGAGTGTTAAACTAGTGTGAATGTTGAAGAAAATAAACTTAAAACACACTTGGATAAAATAGAGTTGTGGAATAACTCAAACGAAGCTGTATGACAAGGGAGTGAGTTATGGAAAAAACAAAAACAAAAGAGAAGTGATTAAAGTAGTTTAAGAAGGGTGACTTAGGAGCGCTGTTGCACTGATTGATAAAAAACAAGTGATTAGTATAGAAAGAGAATGAAAATAATTGAATAATGTGATAAGGTTTAAACATGTATTTATCTTGTGACTGAGTATGAAAATTAGTTGGAGAACTGATGTGAGTGATGACAGAGGAGCTTGCTGTGTGTGTGTGATTGAGGCCTTCAAGGAGGAGTAGACAGTTCAGAGGTGCAAATTTGATTAAGAGGTTTATAAATTAGTGTTGACACATTGTTATAACGTGTTTATATGTTAGGTTGAATGTGAGTTTGGTAAAGTGCTTAAAGGGGGATATTGTGTACGAAACGGTGTAGCTTTTTACGTTTTGGGTGTGTTCTATGGCTGAAATTTAAGATTGTTGAAGATTTTTGAGGTTGTTGTTTTATTTTTAAAGAGGGAGTTTTAATAAACATGGACATGTTTAAGGGGTTTTGTAACAGTGCACTTATAAAGAAAAAACCTGTCAGGTGATTTTGTTTTGTACTTTGATGAGCTAATACTCAGCTCTCTTTTTTCTCATTTTTGTTCTAAGCAGGCCTGCAAAAGACAACAATGAATAACGGCGCCGACAATAGTCTCAGGAAAACAAAAAGTAAGGTGACCTTTTCCGAATTACAATGGGTCAGATTGTGGGTCCCTGTCTAAGAGGATTGCAGCGAGACAATCCAGTCCAAAAGTATAAAGAACTATTTTGCTAGAAACGAGTAAAAAAAAAAGAAAATAAATGATTATATAAATACACTGAGTTTGCTGAAAGTGGAAAATCTGATTATTCGTGCGGAAGTCTACCAATATCCGATGTTAATGCGTGTGAGTGAATGTGTGGGTGAATGGACGGACCAGGCAGACCATAGGTTGGACCGACTGGACACTGACAAAAGACTGGACTAAGGTTGGACACATGACTCATAATTGTTCTGTTTTAACTTTTCCTTTATAACACAGGTTGGATCATAAGTGGAGAAAGTGAGTATAAAAGGTGATGTTCTAGTTAACATACAGGCTTTTGTTTATAGGACGTTTCAAGGATGCAGGCTGTGGATGGAGCCAAGAAGGGATTTTGACATGATGATTAATTTGATTTCATTCCTTAAACACAGGTTTGAAGGCCCGGAGCATCTATACCTAATATGATATGATTAACTCTTCTTTTAATTCCCTAACCTGAGTGAAGGATTTTGAGTTTGTAACACATGAGATGTGTCACAAAAAGGGGGGTCTTAATATATGTGATTAGCTACATGAAATGTGCTCTTTTAGGGTTACTAAGCAAATGTCTACGTGACTTTTACCTAACAACCTTTGTGATGATAAACTTGTTTACCGACTTGCTTTCTTGTAGAACATACAGACTTAGGAAAGGGGAACCTCAGCTCTGAGTTTTGAGAATAACTCTGTTAAGTTGACAGGAAACACGTTGGAACAGCCATATAGGGCAAATGTATTAGAGCTTGTAATTAAATGTGGGACTTGAAAAGAGGAAGCAAATTTGGTACAGGACGTGCTTGAGATGATCAGATGAGAGAAGGAGAAGGTCAGGAATAGTTTAAAATGATTGAGAAATTAAATGGGGTAAAAGGGGGTGTAGCTTCAGGGCAGTTCACAGCCCGGCGTAAACGCAAGGTGCTGTCACACAGCTTAAGTTATTTGGTTGATTTATTTTATGACAAAATAATAAGGAAATATTAAAAATATACAACACGTTGAGGAGATCTCTTTTGTTATATTTTAGTGTTTAACATGGAAGATGCCTCTCTGGAGCTTCTCTCCTGATGCTACCCCACCAAAAGACGCTTATCCATAGAGACTATGTCAGCTCCCAAACAGACAACAACAAACCAAGACTAGCAATAAACAATCTAAACATAAATAATAACAAATAAAGAACAATACAGAATAAAAATTTGAACCGAAGAATAAAATAATGAAATGTGGATTATTAAATATTAGGTCTCTCTGTTAAAAGGTCTCTGTTAGCTGACGCCAAGCGGTCGCAGCAGATGGCCGCCCGTACCTGAGCATGGTTCTGCCGGAGGTTTCTTCCTGTTAAAAGGGAGTTTTTCCTTCACACTGTTCCCAAAGTGCTCGCTCAATAGGGGGTCACAAGATTGGTGGGCTTTTCTCTGTATATATGAAGCACCTTGAGGCAATTTTTGTTGTGATTTGGCGCTATATAAATAAAATTAAATGGGAATGTATTGAAGTAAACTTAAATGTCATAAACTAGGAATTAGTTCATTTCTCAGGGGAGAAATGAAAAAACGGGGACTGGTGTTAGGAATAAAAGCTATATTTTTAATATGAATCTGCTCATTATCTTGTTTTATGTACTTTAATAATGAAGGCTGGCTTGTAGAGCAAGGCCACCTTTTACTCACAAACAAGTGCTCAGCCAGACTGAAAAACAGGAAGTTTTAGTGCACAAGGCATATTAATAAATATAGACACAAAAAGAGGAACTCCCCATATAAACAACATTCAAAATGTGTGAAGTATAAAGTACCGAAATAACACTATATAAGTCACAGCTGATGATTCTAATGTTAGAGAGATATTGCAACTGGCGTCTGAGCTGTGCAGAGGTCGCTTTTAAGACAGGTACTTATGTAGGTTAGCATAAGGTTGAGTCCAACAGAAGCAAGGCACCCTAAATGTGCACAGCATGCAGCAGGGGTGGCCAAAATAATATAGGAAACAGCACATGTAGGGAGAGAACACTCACTAAAAGTTCTGACTACACATAGTGTGGTGGCTTATGTGAACTTGCAGGCGTTCACTATGACATCATTAGCACAACAGAGACTGAGTAAAGTTTTAGATGCTTGAAATCTGACACTTACACATGAAGAAATAAATATGGCAGATTTAATGGGATTAGGAGGACCTAATTATTGTACTAAGACAGCAGAACTTGAAGGGAGAGCCAGGGAAGATTTAAAAACAGGACCTGTTGGGATTTGGGATTTAGAGATTTTTATTGCCATTATATAATGTGCCTTATGATGACTGCATTAATAACAGGTTGTACAGTATAATTTTAATAGTATTGAATATGTTTGTGATAACAGTGATGTCTCTATTTACAGGTTGAGTTTATTTCATATACAAAGCATAACTGTGCTTGTTTAGAGTTCATGTTCCGTCCAAAAGGGTCTTAAGCTTCACTGGTGAGAGTGTCCAGGTGATACATGTTGAGGGAAGATGAGAACATAGCAGGTTAATTGCATGCACGCTTACAAACACACATGATTTAAATATAGGCCAGGCCGAAGGCCTGGACTTTATGTAGCTTTTAAATTTACAGCTCCTAACTTGCAGGAATGGCGTGGACTGTAATGAATGAATGCAAAACATGCTTACAGACACAAACATGTTATGGATTTATTTTGTAGGGTAAAGGTGGAATACATGGTGCTTTGTTTCTGCTTAGCAACTACTGAGTCGGGTGAAACAAAATGTTGTAGATAATGGAAACTTGTCTAACTGGTATGAACAGTAACTTTTGCATGTTATGTATATGCTTGAAGCAAAAAGAGGCGTAAATGATGATAGAAAATTTTGAAGTGTGTTTTCTAGCGGACATTTAGGCTGACATAGGGATGGTGTATATTTTACCCGGGGTGTTTTTGATAGAACTAAAAGCGTTGCTCACACACATAAAGAGTATTGAGATTAAGTAAAGTTAATATAATGGATAGAGCCCAGAACATGATATTGTCAACCAACTTTGAATAATTAAAGGAACATTAGCTGAACAAAGTAGGTTAGTGAGGTGTAGCAGAGAAAGGCTGTTTGTTTTTTATCCCTTACAGGAGAAGATTTCCACTAGAGAGGGACCCAGAAAAGGAGCAGAGACCACTTAAGCATCAAGTGTTTTCAAGTGGGAGCTGGTGTTTTATTACTGGACCACCTAGAGGACATGAGGTGGTTTTCTGATTTGCTGAGTCAGAGGACGGCTAGAGAGGGTCAGAGTGGGTCGAGGAGTGACCCAAGGAAATGGTGTGGTGATGTCTCTGGAGAGACATCAAGAGAGGGAATTGTAATATTTAAAGAAATTAGTTTACTGCTGAACTGTATATAACCATCATCCTTAACATTACATTAATTATCATTTCATCAAAGTGTTTATTGAAGCTGCTGGCATTATGTTATAAGTTATATTATAGGGGTTATCATAATCTAATATTAACATGTTTATTACAGGTGCAGTTATAACTACTTTAAAATGATTGAGTTAATATATATATATCATAACTCAGAGCCTGAGTATATGGTTACAGTAAAATAGTAGCTGAGCAAAGGCCTGAATGTATTCAGCTTCTTGTGGTATTTGAGTTTGCTTAGTTACAGGTGACGAAAGGATGTCCAGTCCATGGGGACCTCAAAGGCCTGAGATCTTCACCATATTTGGATGGATGGGGAACTTCTGTGTCTGCAGTTATCTCTTAAAATACATGAATGTTCTGTACATGCAAATTATGTGACTGTAAACGCAAGAGGGGGCGTTACAATACCCTGATGTTATAAAAGCAATCTAGAGTGTATTTTGGGCAGAGATGTACAACTGATGTTTTGCAGTTTGCACCTCTCCACGCTGCGTGCATTCATTAAAATCAATTGTTTGACCGACCTCTTCTGGACCATCATTGTTTTACTCTCGTCCTCAATTAGGAACCCGTAACACTTTGAAGTTGCCTGACGAACTCTGTATTCCTCATCCACGCGTAAATGCAAAAAAGGAGTTTTAAAAAATCTCCGTTTTCAGTGTTTTGAAACGGCGTTTACATGTGGACGAAAGGTCCAAACGCATAGAAACAGCTGCGTTTTCAAAAATACCCGTGTAGGTGTGGTTTATTTTATTACTACCTGTAATTTATTGCAGATTATTTGTATTTGCGTAATTGTTTACTAAATGTTTGAGGTGTGAAATAAACCGCAATGGAGCAAAATATGGGTGTGTGTGGTTGGAGGATGTGTTTGTGCGTTGGGGGGGGGGGGACGACACTTTTCTTGTAGGGAGCCTAGCAAAAACATTTGGGAACCACTGATCTAAAAGACTCAAATACAATTTTAAACACTTACTGTTGTTCTGAAGGATCTCTGAAACCCTCACTCTTCTAATCATCAGGATGGAAAAAAATCCTATGATGTGAGGTCCCCATCTGCTTTTTCAGTAGGTTGAGAAGAATGTACTGAAGATTTGCTAAAAATAAGGAAAAAGTTAAACAGATTTAAATAATAAAAAAGAAGGATCATATTGTAAAATATAAATTAATATGAAAATCTTAAATAAAGGATGCCTCTGTTCCAAACAGTGAGAGACTAAACCAACATTCACTAACATTTCCCTGTCAGCTGTTTGTTTGATACACCTTCAACCTGCAACCATGCCCAAATGGGTGGATAGAACCCACCCAACACTTTAATCACAATCCAAATCTTGTTTTACCATATGCCATAGAAACTGAACGTTAAAAGTGTTTCCTGAAAACCCTCTCATCTGATAATATTCTGAAAAACATTTAAATTTACAATAATTGATTACGCAGCAGTGGGGGAGTTGTCTTCAATGCCCTGTACCAGCTTCCAGCAAAGCAACTACCTGAACACTACTCCAACAGAGGTTGATTATCTTGTTAATAATTTCACGCCCTCTCTTCATATGACACTGCATACTGTAGCTCCTCCTCAAAATAGAGCCTCAAATCAGAAGTATGTGACTCCCTGGTATAACTCTTAAACATGTCTCGGAAGGAAATTACGTTAGCGTCACGTGTGTTACACTGCGCTGTAGAGTGACATCACTGTATAAAACGTATATTGTACTATGGAGGAGGCAGCATTTAGCTGTAGCCTCCATAAAACCACAGCTGTTCTGGAGAACTTTGTCCACCTTTGTTTATCTTTATCTTGTACATCTGTTTTCAGTGAGGTACAAAGAAGCAGCAGAAATAAGGGTGGGTTTTGATTATATGTTTATCGATTAAAATCGATTCTGGCTTGGATAACGTAATATCGATTCATTAAAATCCTGAATCGATTTTTTTAATATAAATTTATTTTGCCTGAAATGCCATAATCTCAGGTTAAACCTCACAAAATTTCAACAACCACCAAACAGCTAAAACAGTAAATGAGAGCAGGCACACCGATTCTGTACAAAGACGTAAACACAAAGCGCAGACCAGCCGACGGATCAGAGTCAGTGAGATGTCGCCTTTCTCACCCGACGGCATGGTCGGGGCTCAACGCCGACAGCTCTTTGATTCTGATGTTGCGGCTGTCCGCTCTTTGTGTTTTGCACTGATTCTGAAACTGCAGGTTTTATCTCTCTCCAAACAATATTGACTGAACCAGCAGCAAACGAAGATCCTAACTACGCTTCACATAAACATCGTCATGAATTCACTCTTAGTTTTGCTTTCACCACGATAAAATCACACTCTATGCAGAGTTCGCTGTGTGTCTCTCTCTCTACTTCAAGAACAGTTTCCCGTCTAAAAATCTGTTTTCTCCAGTATTCACTTGCTTATTACGCACAAGTCTACCCTTGTTTACAGCGCTGTCGGCCGCTGTTTTTCCCCCCTTTTACTTACTTCTGAAAAGCTTCATTTCTGCTGTTTAATACTGAACAAAGTTAAACTTTTTAAGATTATGCAAAATTACAAAATGCTCAGCTGTGTCTCTAATAAAACCTCTGCAACTTTGCTCTGCTTCACTTCAGCAGCATCTGGTAATGTTCATATGTTGATTCATGGTTTTCTTTAATTTTTGATCTACTGCAGAATATTTTGAGGTTATCTGCTATAAAATTCCAGGCCAGGAAAATCGCCTTCATGTTTTTCTGCATTTTATCCTCAGTTACTTTGACACAAAGGCATCTGCTGTGATGCTTACACCTTTGATAAAGTCATGCAAGTGTCAGCTTTCTTTTATAAATAAATATGGATATGTACTGATACGTGAGCAGAATTATAATATTTCTGATTGTCTGAGGCAAAATTTCCCCGAATCGATTCTAGAAATCAGTGATGATACCCAGCCCTAGTGATCATTTTTTTCAGGGGCTTGTTCAGGTTCAAAACAACAAAATACAAACACTAAAACATGCTAAAAACACAACAGCCTTAATAAATCAGAATAGTTTGGATCCGGAAGCAGGATTCACACGTCATCACTTAAAGATTGGATATTCCACCTGCTGTGAATGTTTTAATGCAGTACAGTTGTTATCATTGGTTGTCACCTGCTGTTTATGACAGTTAAAATAAATAACATTCATATAAGAAATAAAATTGTCTCGTGTAAACTGTATGTGGTGTTAAATAGGCCTATACTACTGTACTTTAATGTCGGTCATAAGGGTGGTACAGAGCCATATATTTTATGAGGTGGCACTCATTGTGAAAAGTTTGAGAACCACTGCCATAGATGAAGCAAGCTGCACTTACACAAACAAACATGAAACACATTAGATGCTCAGTTTCACTCACATGTAATGTCACAAATCCCAAAGAAAAACAAGACGACTTCAAGAGAATCCACCCGTGACAAATGGAAAGTTCGTGGCATGACTGTAGTCTGAACTGAACAGAGAGGTTTCATCAACAGCTTTGTCTGTGGGTGGAAGAAAGAGGAGAGGGAATTCTGCTGTTGTAGAGGAAGAAGCTTTGACTGCAGTTGTATGACATTAATCTAAGTGGACATGTGTTATAAAGAGTATGGGTTGAGACTAGCATTACATAACAGCAAAAGAGGGAGACTCTGTTAATTTAACTCTGTTTTTGAGTTGGTGGTGGTCAGAGGGCCCGGTGGAGCCAGTGTCCGGCAGCCTCGCCTCTGTCAGTGTGCCCCAGGGCAGCTCTGGCTACAATGTAGCTTCCCATCACCAGTGTGTGAATGTGTGTGTGAATGGGTGGATGACTGAATGTAGTGTAAAGCGCTTTGGGGTCCTTAGGGACTGAGTAATGCTCTAAATGCAGGCCATTTATCATTTAAAGAAGAGACTGATTATAATAAATATAGCTGATGAGTGTTGATATCTTGAAGACTTCAGAGTCATTTAGCCTCAACTCTGGAACATCTCTGAGAAAGGATTGTGGGAAACACTGAAGAGACATGACTGAGGAAGCTGGTTCTGTTCTGTATCCAGAGTGCAGGAAGTGCTGCAATCTGCTGCACAGCTGCCAACCACAAAACCATCATGGCAACTCAGTATTTCTCTACTGTCTGACAGGGACAGGGCTAAAGTGTGTGCGTTTGTGTGTGTTTGTGTGTGTTCTTTTTATAGATATAAAAATATGGAAATGTACTGATGCATGATCTGAATAATAATATTATTGACTGTCTGAGGCAAAATTTCCCCGATTCAAATAGAATTGAATCGAATCAGTTCTAGAAATCAGTAACGATACCCAGCTCTAAGCAGAAACACACACAGAGAAAACATACATGACTGTAATCAGAGTACCTGAGTACACTTCCTGTTTGTGATTGAGGCGATTTTCTTCTTTATATTGCGTCAGATAAAGTCTGACAGCTTTTGCTTCTTCAGATGATGAAACACATTGAATTCATTTAATTTCATGTGTTTTGACAGACTGAACCAGACAACAGTAAATCTAATGCCTCACACTAACTCCACATGACTTCCATCTGTAACCAGCTGAACCAGTTAGTTCCACTAACGCTCACATATGTCAACCTGTCAGATTACCTAAAAGACTTAAAGACGTCATTTTAAACACTTACTGTTGTTTAGAAGGATCTCTGAGAAAAAAATCAAGTTATCCAGTGACAGATTAAAAAACAAACAAACAAACAAACAAACAAAAACTAAACTAAACTGTGAGGTCAGTATACCCTGTCAGTTTCTCAGCAGGTCAAAAGGAAGGTTTGTTATAAAAAACCAAGACGTTGCACAGTTGTAAATATTTGACAAATGAAAAAATCAAATCATAAAATATTTAAAAGTTTTAAATTTAAAAGTAACAGTGCCTCTGTATCAAACACCCATAAGCTAAACTAACCTGTATTTCCCTGTCAGCTGTTTCATATAAGACACCTGCATCATCACGTTCACGCCCACCTTTGCTCATCAACTGTTTGAGATGCTGCAAGCCCAGACGTGAAAAACAAATACCTCACATTCAAAGATAAAAGATAGAGAAACTATTTCACTGAGAGTAGAAAGTAAATATAAAATGAAATTCCTACACCACACAGTCTGTGAAATTTGAGGAACTTGATCAAATTACTATTAACAGTTTAGACACCAATAAAGAATATATCTTCCTTACCAGAACAAAACACTTCACTACATACATTAACATTAACAATCCTTCAACCCACTAAAGGTCACAGACTTTAGTCAACCTGTCAGGATACCTTAAAGACTTAAAGACATAATTTCAAACACTTACTGTTGTTATAAATCTCTGAAACCCTCAAACACGCTTCTGATCATCAGGATGGAAAAATGATCCACTGAAAGATTTTTAAAGTGTTTGGTCCATGTGCCCTGTTGTTCATTATTAGGTCAAAAGGAGCTTCTGTAAAAATGATTCTCCACAAGCAAAAGGTTAAAGAAAACTAAAAGGCTGAAAAAAAATTATAAAACTTAACAAGTTAAAAATCTAAAAGTAAAGAAACCTCTGAATCAAGCAGCCACCAACGAGGAAATGCACCTGTATTTCCTTGTTAACCTGTTTTACAAGACAAATCTGTGACAGCAGCGTCACCATAGAAACCACAGTCTTCTTCTTCTCATTGGCTGTAAGCTTGTGTATTTGGAAAACAAATACCACAGAGAAATCTCTTTCACTGATCTTAGTTTGATCCAAGCAAAAGAACTGGAAACAACAACCTTACAGAGTCCAGCAGCTGCTGTCAGCCACATTATTAATGATGATTATTATTATTGTTGGTGCTCACAGACACTCAGCAGTAAAGGTTTAATATATTAATGATCTCACTCAACCTGCCACTGACTTTAAAAGAAATGCAGTCATTAAGTTCTAAAACATAACAACCTCAAAGTCTCTCGGCTGGATGGAAAATTAAATTAAAAAATAAAAACAAGAAAGAAACAGGATATTGTAGTTTCATCATAGTGTCGATTATGATGGAAATTACCCTGAGTTTGCAATATTGCTGCATAATAATAATCATCAGTTCTCTCTTTAAAGTTGTGTGGAGGTGTTCAGCAGAACTTGCAGCTTGGTGGCTGTAAAGAGGCGTGTTTGTGTCTCTGTCAGTTTTCTGGAGAAACTGGCTCAGAGTGCCAGTACATGTTGCTCAGTACATTTTAGTTTCTTTTCGTATCTGTTGTCTTTGTTCATGAACTGTGTGATTACATGATTTGATTCCAATCTCAGTGCAGCAAAAACATCTTAAATGTTGCAGTTTCTGTGTCTGAGTCTATCAGGGTCACGGACAAAGAGCAGGTTCCTGTGATCAGACTGATGTTCTCTGTCACTACAAATAGTTCAAACAACTGAAAACAAGTGCAAGCTACATTATTCCTAACAAGTTTGAATTGTTTTAGTGCTGTTTTGTTTTAGTTCACTCTCCTGACAGGATGGAACAACTAAAATGATCAATGAAACATAAAACACTTTGTAAGGTCCATGTACCCTGTTGTTTTTCCACTGACCTAAAAATCCTTAAAATTGATTCCACACAAGTATAAAGTTAAACAAAATGTTACAAAACTATAAACCAAAAGATAAAATATAACAAAATAAAAATCTAAAAGTAATAAGATCTCAGTGCCAAGCAGCTATCAACAAGTGAATGCACCAGTTTATCCTTGTTAACCTGATTTACAAGCCAAATCTTAAACCTGTGCTAGACTATTCATCACAGTGTAGATGCTGGAGGCATGTTTGTGTATCTGTCAGTATCCTGTTAACTTGGATCAGCAGTGAGGGTCTGAACTAAATGTTGCTCAGTATGTTTTTTCTTTTCTTTTCTTTTGTGCAGCTGTGATTACAGATGTTCTTCTGTGTTCAGAAACCATCATATGTGAATCAAACAAATTACAAAAAGACTTTCTGACCAGGTGGAGACCAGCAACAGAAAATAATAAATAAAAATAGTATAAATTGTATTATAAGAAATCATATTGTAAGAACCTGCCTTTTCATTTGAGGAACATATCAAAACTTAGATCCATCTGTCACCAAGTGAACTTTTGTTTCTACTACTGTGGAGTGAGTCCAAAGCAGAGAGAAACATCCCAGCCAAAACAGCAGGATGATGGTGATCTCTGATGGTGGGCACCACCCTCACATCTTTCATACACACACAAACAAAAACATTCCACATTGCCCATGTCACTTGTTTTATGCTTAGCCCTCATCTAAAGCTGAAGTAGTCGAACTATCTGTTTAACATCTCCCATGAACTCACAATGGCCCCAGTGTGCGTGTGTGTGTGTGTGTGAGGGGGGGGGGGCATAGGGCCCATTTGTGGTGGACATGCATATAACTGGTGACAGTGTAATTCTACAATTACGAAAGTGATCAATACATAAGAAAAGAAATCTTCCAGTACACTACAAGACTTGACTACTGTAGCAGTCTGTTTACCTGTTTAAACAGTAAAGTTCTAGCTCGTCAGGTTGCTCAAAACTCTGCAGTGAGATGATTGAATCACTAAATCCATTTTAATATTTTAGGCTTACCCATACTCTCATAACACAAACATATAGGGCCTTAGAGCATCCAGGGTACGGTCTGTATATCCAACCTCACCTCTGGTGCCGGTGCCGACCTCTCAATTTTAAATGCATGTAGACATTGAGGGTTCTTAGGAGGGGTCGTGCTGACACTTCTGCTTTCTGGCAGGAAGCAACATGCCCCTCCCCTCCCCTCCTGTGTTTTAAAAACAGCAACACGACATATGAGTGATGTATGGGGTCTTCACACCTCTGTTCTGTGTACACCGTTGGGGCAGGGGGTTGGGAGGAGTTGGCTGGTTGTGGTTATTGTTAGGACGGTGGTCTTCCCGGTGGCTGCTGGGCGGTCTGCTTGTCTCCACCCCAGGTAAAAGGGTAACATCTCCTGCGTCTGGGAGCTGATTACCCCTGTGGGGGTGGTATTACCTGGACCTGGGGCTATAGAGTATGTTTGGGGAGTGTGAATGGGTGTACAGTGTTCATTTCTCTTTGTCCCCACATTGGGCGAGTGCTGAGTATTGGTATACTACATATGTGTCCACGAGATTGGGAATGTATGCTTGTATTTGGGTGCGACAGGTTTTCTATGTGTCTGGTCGAGTCTCTACCTCTCTGGGAACATCTCAGGACCCCCCAGGTATGGAGGCCTCTGTCCCCCCCCCCCCCCCCCCCCCCACCACCACCACACTCCCTACCAGTGGCTACTGCCCTCACCCATTGGTGCGTTGGTGGTTTTCGGTGTTCGGCGCTGGGTGCTCAAGTGTGTACCCACTCGTGTTTACAGGAACAACACCTCACGTGCTGATCAGTAACATTCAATATTTAGTATTTACTGTTAATCTGGGCTTACACTGTGCGATTTTTGGTCCTTTTTGAGGTGGTTTTTCAGTCATGCGACCATTTTGGGAGATCAGCCAGAGTTTCGTCCTAATCATGTATTGTGCATTGTTGTAGTATACATGGGGTAAGGAGAAGCGATTAACACCTCACCGAAACAAACACAAAACAAGGAGCCAGGGTCCAAAACAAACGGGAAATAAGAGTTCAAACCAAAGTGCCCACAACAGCCTGAGGCTCAGGAAACAGAAACAAAACCACACTCAAAACGTCCATGAAAGAACTGAACTAAGGACTGAGTCAATAACTGAAATGAGTGCACCAGGGATGAACATACAACGTGTAGTGGTGGTTGGGATGGTGGTTGTAGTGATGATGGATGCGCAGATAGCAGGACTATTGACTGAGCAGATAACTGACTCTTAGCTGCTCTCCTCCGGGGAGCAGGAACTGGTACCGGCCGAACTCCAGCCATCCCCACCTGAGGAACAGATACGGGTGCAGGGACGAGCTGGGTTCTGGCTGCCTTTACCCTGGGAGCTGGTGTAGGTGCAGGCGCTAACTGGACCTCTGCTGCTCCCACCCAAGGAACTGGAACGTGTGCATGAGCCAGCAAGGTCACAATTGTCCTCACCCGGGAACCTGGAACAGTCACAGGCATAGACTGGGCGTCCACTATCCCCACCCGAGGAACAGGTAAGGGTGCAGGGACGAACGGAGCCTCGGCCATCCCCACCCAAGTAACTGGTACGGGTGCAAGGGAAAGCTGGGCCCGAGCTGCACTGGAAGCAGGAGTTGGAGGTGGAGAGCGGAGCTCATGAGTTGTAACAGTCACTGGGAAAGCAGGTTAGTGGAGCCAAACACAGTATTAGCAAACAAAGATTTAAGGCCTGCTATATTTAGTAACTCTGCTGGCTTTGTGCTGTCCAGGTTATTGCTAATAGTCTTTGGAGAAGTGAGTTCAGGAGCAGTCACTGGTGCTGGAAACCTCACACAAACAGTGTCTGAATAAACTGGGTGTGAAGCCACACTAAACTCTGTCATACAAAGCACAGCCAGTGAGTTAGTACACACAGGGACCAGGACAACTGGCTGAAAAGCATGACCGGGGAACAGAAAAGTTAACCTTGTCAACCAACTCTGCAGTGCTCAAACCAAATTCTTTTGCCAGTCTATGTATGGCAGACAGAACCTTGTTGCTCATAACCTTAGCAGGCACCGAATGTACAGTTTGAAACAGTCCACTAGGAAAAACAGTCTCAGAATAGACAGACTCTGGGCTTGTAATCTTTAATCTTTATAGAAGCTGGAGTCTTAACACAGGCAGCCTCAGTATCTACTGGTTGAGAGGCTGCACCATACACAGGTGAAACAACATCAACAATACTCTCCTGCGGTATAGCCTGAAAAGCATTAATAGAGTCTGGCTGGAAAATTAAAGAGTCCATGGGAACAGGATGGCTAGCAGGCTAAGTACCAGGAACTACATAGTCCACATATGTGAAAACATGAAAGTCACTTCGAAGATCCGAAGTGATAATTTCACTAGCTTGTTGGTCAGCCTCACACACACACCAAAATCATTGACATCTGTATAGTGCTCAGAAACATTTAGGTCACAGAAAACACTGGATTCAGCAACGAGATCCTAACCCACACTGTCTAGCGCAGAAATGCAATGTTTCTGAATATTCCAATTTGACATGGAAACAAAACAGTCCGTAAAGGAATTGTCACCGGAGGGAAGCTTGGTATCTGTCAGCAGGGAAATACAAACTGGCTCAGTGTTAACTGGCTCAAGCAAATACATTAGGAGCGAAAACTGAGGAGTCGAGTGAAGTGAACATTTAGTGTTTGAATCAGTTAATTTTGGCAGAATGTAATCCACAGAGAAAAACACGGCTTTACTCATGACGGGTGTGTTATCATGATGTCTGGTATCCGAATGCACCAACGCTGAACAGTCACTCTCTTTTACGAAGGTGGTCTGTTCAGCTGTTCTAGAGCGAACTCTCCAGAACTCCTCCCCGAGGCGAGCCTGTCCCGCAAATCCTCCAGCGGACCAGGCTGACCATCCTCCAGCTCTTACTGTAGAGGGAGCTCCGGGCGGACGTGTACGGTGGAAACGAAGTCCTTAATATGGTGGCCCTGAAGTGCAAACCACAAAAACAAATCACAAAACGCACAACAAATCACTTAACGCAAAAACAAATTGAAAAGCGCAAAAACAAATTCACTAAACGCAAAAACAAATCACAAAACACACAACAAATTGAAAAGCGCAAAAACAAATCACAAAACGCACAGCAAATTGAAAAGCGCAAAAACAAAATGAAAAGCGCAAAAACAAACTCACTTAATGCAAAAACAAATTGAAAAGCGCAAAAACAAATTCACTAAACGCAAAAACAAATCACAAAACACACAACAAATTGAAAAGCGCGAAAACAAATCACAAAACGCACAACAAATTGAAAATCGCAAAAACAAATTGAAAAGCGCAACAACAAATCACTTAACGCAAAAACAAAATGAAAAGCGCAAAAACAAATTCACTTAACGCAAAAACAATTTGAAAAGCGCAAAAACAAATTCACTAAACGCAAAAACAAATCACAAAACACACAACAAATTGAAAAGCGCAAAAACAAATTGAAAAGCGCAACAACAAAAACCAAACCGGAAGAGGTAGGTACCAATGCTGCAACAACAGGCATTACTGATTGGATGATGGATCCGGTAGCCTTTTGAACCGGAAGTTGTTCTGCCGAACGTGGTTATGAGAAAGAGCAGTCGACGGCTGTATCCCAATTCAGGGTCTGCAGCCTTAAAGTACGCAGCCTCAACGATCCTCAAGGGCCGCGTACTCAAAGACCGCTAAGGCCGGAAGTGCGAGGCTTATGAAATGGGACGGTCTAGCCTCCGTCGCGCTGCCCAGGTTGCCTAGCAACCGTGACACCAACCGCTGGAAACGTTTCATACAGCTTTGACGGAAATGAAGGAGAACATATTTTGTTCGTGTGTTTGTTTCTACACGAGCTTTGTGTGATTTAATAAGTATCTGAGGCTGAGACCACAGGACTGTAAAACATGATTGCTGACCTTCATATCTGTACTGAACAGTCATTTAAGATTTGCTAGTAAATAACAATTAGCTAATGTTGTTCATGAGACTAAAGTCAGTGTAAATATGATATGGCCAATATTATAGTTATTATATTAATCATAAGTTATTACAGCAGTGAGTTTGATCTCTCAAATCAAATCACTTCTATTGTCACGTCACATGTGCAGGTACACTGGTACAGCACATGTGAGTGAAATTCATGTGAGTGAACTCTGTGTCTAACACTGAGCTTCAGTAAAGATTAAAGTTGCAGTTATTTATGTCCTATCACCTTAAATCTTCACTCAAAGACAAGTATCTTTGACAGTGTATATAGGTGTATTATATATAAGAGACAAATATTGTCTGTGTAATATGTTGGCATTACTAAATTTGGCTCAATGCTTACATATATGTGTAAAAAGAAAATGTAAGAGCTGTGCAAACTGTTTCTGATAAACAAAGAGTAGACTATTAAATATTCCTTTATTGGGTGAGAAAATCAGACCATGTCATAACTGCTTTAAGTCATACAGAATAGATATCAGAGCCTTAAACAGGCTGACTTCTGCTAAATGGGTCAAACTGGGCAGAAAGTATACAAACACATAACATCCTTATAGAATATGATGTAACACTATAAATCAACTTACCTCAGAATATATAAAGCATATAAACAATTACAGCAATATGATGCAACAAACACAGCAGTGCTACTAATCCAAAATACTCAAAGCTTCATAGAACTGAAACAAACATTTATGTTTAGCTCCATTTTGCTGATACATACTTTAGGTTTCTGAATATTAAACTTGTTGCTGCCTTTCATAGTGTGTAACTTGAAGGCCCTGAGTACTTTCTCCCACACTGAAAACACTGGAATGATCAAATTATCTGAACATTACCTAATAATGATTCAGGACAGATAATTAGTTATGTTAAACTTTCCTAGCAGTCCTTCAAAAAACAGGGAACAGTCTGTCTATTCTCTCCATCTGTCAGCTGCTGCTGGCTCTTCCTCCTCCTCTTCCTCACACACTGCTGAGTTTGTCCTGGTGGATCATCAGGGGTGCAAAGCCTCACAGATGATGTGCAGCAGTGGGTCCCTCAGTCTGTCCTCACTCTGGACACTTGCAGTTGTCACACATGGAAATCAAATGTGTGATAAGCTGCAGGATTCAAACACAAGTGTAACTTATAACTTATGTTCATACTTTTATTCCACAATCAGAGAGAAAGAAACAGAGAGAGAGTGCAGGACAGACAGACAGGTGACAGTCTCAGGTGTATACACTGCTACAAAACAGCACAAGAGAAGGAGGATTTAGTGTTTGTGTTATTACGAGTGCTAAACAAGAAGAGTTCCAGATGGTACAGTGGACACATGTGTGACTCCTGTGATTAAAGCATCTTTCTTTCAGCTTAACGAGTGAACCGTCAGCTCGTTCAAACACACGTTAAAGTCCGTTTGACTCGACACTGAACAGAGGCAGCAATATAACATAGCTAACATTAACAGTGCAGTGAATCCTGCTTGTGCTGTGATCAGGACTGCAAATCGAGCAGCATCACTGACTTTCAGCTTGTTGTGTTTGTGGATATATGACTGACTTTAATTATCCATAAAATCATCACATTCTCTGTAAGATTAAGGTCAGCTATTGTATTATTATATTTTAAATGCTTTAAAACCAAGTAAACGCTGAAAGTACAAACATCGCTAATGGCAAATAACTTTACAGACATGTGGCCAACAGTAATGTTTTAATGTTCCTCATTATTAAACATTTGCACATAAAAAAGTGACATAATATTCAGTACTTACGTTTAACAGTTTATTCTTCGGCCGCTCCGCTTCTGCCGTCTGCAGCAAAATTATCCACAGTGACTGCCGCGCTATGAATTGTTGGGCCACGAAGTCTACACCGCCACAGCCTTAAAATTCAGGGAAATGAAGGCCGCATTTGAGCGCCGCATTTCGAGCAGCCTTTACATTGGGACAGCCTTCGGCGCGCCGCTGTGACCTAATCGGCCTTAAAATGCAGCCTTTAAGGCTGCAGACCCGGGGGCAGCCAAGATGGCGACCGAGGTAGACGCTCTGCTCCGTGACTAAGCAGAATTTTGCAGTTTTACTTCCCTTTCAGCCGTCGTTTTTTTATCTGAATCCCAAGTGAGTTATCCTACTGACTGTTTATTCAGTACACGTTTGCGACACTTCTAAGTAACAGCTTCCTGAACCATACTTCAAAGAACTTTTTAGCGACCGAGCCTTTGCAAAGCGATAGCTTAGCTAACAGCAGGAAAGCTCTGTTACCTCAGCGATGTTTCCAACAACTCAGGGTAACAAAAGGAAGGAAAAAGAAACATCCATGAAATGTAAAAGTCTAACCAAAGGAACATCCAAGGAAATGGAGAGAAGCACAGGTGTAGCTGGCTCCAAAACCAACCCCAAGAATGCCGTGACTGCTGAACATGACTACAACCGCAGCAAAAGCCCTGAACTGATGCCACTGCCGGACTCGGACCCCGATACTCCAGCCAGACCAGATGGTAAAAAACACAAAGGTGATATAACTCTTGCTGATGTGCAAAACAACATTGCTGCTTTAATTAATGAGCGCTCAGATAGTCTGGAGGCTATGATCAGCAACAATACTGTTAACATCGAGGCCATGAAGAAGTCTATAGATTTCATGTTCCTGGAAGTAGAATCTTTGAAGAATGTCACCAAAACAGTTAAAGCTTCTTGTGAAAAAAACAGCAGCAGAATGTCTCAAGTAGAACTGAAGGTCAACGAAGTTGAAAGATACCATCGGAGATGGAATCTCAGGCTCTCAGGTGTCCCTGAGGAAAAGCAAGAAGACATCACCAGAAAAGTACTTGACATCTGCTGCACTGTTGCCGGGGAAACAAGTGCAGGATTCAAAAACAGCATCGATGTAGTTCATCGCCTGGGCCGATACAGCGAAGCTCAGAAGAAACCAAGGCTGGTCATCATTCGATTTGTGACAAGATCAGCTCGTGACCTGATCTGGAGAAAAGCTAAAAACTGCTCCTTTCTGAAAGAAAATCACATGAGGTTCACTGAAGATCTGTCCTCTGCCGACAGAGCAATTCGAGAGAAGCTTTGGCCTCTTATTGATGCTGCAAGGAAAGAAGGAAAAAGAGCTCACTTTGCTGGGGTCCGTGTGTTCATTGAAGGGAAAGAGGTGCACCCAACGCTCACATCGCCTGAGGATCAAGCTGCATCTGCATTGATGGAGGTTTCTTGCCCTCCTTGAGGTATAAGTTTATAGATGTCAAAGGAGTTAGTTACAATTTTGAGGTTCAGAATAAAAGTTAATACCAGTTCCATGTTAACTAAGGGAAGTAAACTGTTCATTATTTTGTGTTAAAGCCGCACTGTCTATATCACTTTGTTCTCTCAATGTCAGGGGTTTAAGAGACACTGTTAAGCGAAAAGCTTTGTTTTTGTTTGCAAGTCAACAGAATACTGACTTTGTTTTTTTTCAAGAATCACATTCTGTTATTAAGGATACTGCTTTTTGGAAAACTCAGTGGGGCAAGGACCTATGGTTTTCACATGGTTCAGAAAGATCGGCAGGAGTTATTACTCTGAAGAACAAATTTAATGGGAACGTTATGCACTCTGAAATGGACTCAGAAGGACACTTTGTGTTATTGATTGTCAACATTGATGGAACACTTCTTCTTCTTGCCAACGTGTATGGTTTTAATTCTAAGTCTGATAATGACTTCTTATTGGATGCCCTTGAAACACGCATTTTGTTCTGGTTATCCAAATACCCTAATCTCTTGTTATTAGTAGGAGGTGATTTTAACATTGCTCCAGATCCTTCACTGGACAGATGGCCACCTAGTTCAAATAACTCTCTGTCTTGTTGTTTAAATACATTTATGCAAAAATTTCATTTAATAGACATTTGGAGAGTTAAAAACCCTAAAGCCAGACTGTTTACATGGAGTAACAAATCCAACTCTTCTAAGTCCCGTATTGACTTTTGGCTAATCTCTGATTGCTTAAATAGGAATAATGTTATAGCCAATATAATGCCAACTCCACTCACAGATCACAAAGCGGTATCACTTCAGGTCTTTTTCAATACTAATGCTGCCCAAACTTGTAGGAGCTGCTACTGGAAACTTAATAATTCCCTTCTAAAACATGAAAAAGTGACTGAAGATATTTTGTCATTAATCAAACATTTCTGGGATAAAGCCCTAACCAGTCATCTCTACTGTCAAAATTGGGAACTCTTGGGAAGCCGCTAAATATTTAAGAGAGTATGGCTCATCTGCAGCAAAACAAAGGAAAAAGGAAGAAGTCAATGTAATTACCAGGATATCTGCTCTCACTCAGATCCCACCAGAGAACCTTTCTGAAGAAGATAAAACTGACTTAGCTTTGCAACAGAGTAAGTTAAATGATATTTATAAACTGAAAGCAGAGGGAGCCTTTGTGAGATCAAGGAGAAGATGGTTAGAAGAAGGTGAACAACACTCATCCTATTTTTTTAAATTAGAGAAATCTCGTTCTAAATTTAGTTCTGTTCGGAGACTTAATATTGATGGTATCATAACTGATGACCCCCGAAAAGTCTCCACCTATTGCTCCAATTTTTATAAAAATTTATACAAATCAGAGTTTGATGAGAGTGCTGCTCTGAACTTTATGGATCAAATCCCTGATGTGCGTACAGTCAAAGAAGATCAGATGAGTTTCTGTGACAGGCCGATATCTATTAGTGAAGTGCTACCTGCTATTCGACGTCTTAAACTTAATAAATCCCCAGGAACCGATGGCTTTACCTCTGAATTTTACATTACTTTTGCAGATCAACTGGCTCCATTTCTTCTTAATGTATATACTGAAAGTCTTGTAAATCAATCTCTTCCCCCCACTTTATCACAAGGTCTGTTAACCCTAATCCCGAAGCCAAAGAAAGACCCCACTTATATTGATAATTGGAGGCCAATTTGCCTGCTTAATAATGATTATAAGATCCTAGCCCAGATTTTTGCCAAAAGACTAAAAGCTGTTTTGAATGATATTATTGATGACACTCAGTCTGGCTTTATGGCTAACAGACACATATCCAACAACATTAGACTTGTTTTTGACCTAATTGATTATGCAGATTTGTGTGGGGATGATAGCTTTATCTTATTTGTAGATTTCTGCAAAGCGTTTGATACGATTGAACATGGTTTTATTTTTCGGGCTTTGGACAAATTTGGCTTTGGTTCTTATTTTCAGAATGCAATTAAAACAATGTACAAAAATGTAAATTGCTCCATCAAACTACAAGCAGGTACATCACCTAGGTTTAACGTGAACCGTGGTATCAGGCAAGGCTGCCCCATCTCCCCATACTTATTTCTCATCTGTGCCCAACTCCTTTCTGATTATATTAAACGCAGTCCTCTGAAAGGTATAACAATTGCGGATAAAGAAATATTAATTAGTCAACTTGCTGATGATACCACTCTCTTTCTAAAAAATGCTTCACAGGTGCAGATGGCTATTAACACAATTAATGCCTTTTCTTTAGCTTCAGGACTCCACCTAAACATTGGTAAATGTGAACTGCTTGCCCTTAGAAATTGTAACAGTCTATCTATCGCTGGCATCCCAGTGAAAGAGTCTGTCACTTACCTTGGTATAATCGTTAATAAAAATCAATCCACCAGGTGCTCCCTTAACTTCACTCCAATTTTGGACAAAACACAACGTAAGCTTAACGCTTGGCTGCAGCGGGATTTATCCATTAAAGGGAGAGTTTTACTCACAAAAGCAGAGGGTTTATCTCGGCTATCTTATACTGCTTTGTCTCTTGATGTAAATAAAGAAACCCTGGCAGATATTGACAGACTTCTTTATAACTTTATATGGAAGAATAGAATTCACTATATTAAAAGATCAGTTTTATCCAACTCATACCAACATGGTGGAGTAAACTTTCTGGACTTCTCCTCATTAAACAATGTGTTTAAAATAAACTGGATTAAACAATTTTTCAGGAACCCAACCTCAATTTGGAACTTTATTCCCAATCATATTTTTTCAAAAATTGGTGGTCTTAACTTCCTTTTGCTTTGTAATTACAATATCGATAAAATCCCTTTAAAACTATCCAACTTTCATAAACAAATGCTTCTTTCCTGGTCATTGATTTATAAACACAACTTTTCTCCACATAGATACTATATTTGGAACAATGGAGACATTTTATACAAACATAAGTCTGTGTTTTTAAGTAACTGGTTTGATAATGGGATTCATCGTGTTGCACAACTTATAAATCCTGTTGGAGGTCTACTCTCTTACTCAGAATTTATGAATACATATGGTCTTCCTGTTCCACCAAAGGAATATGCCATAGTGTTTGATGCTATCCCTACTGGGGTCTTAATGTTGTTTAGAAATCCTGTTGTTAATGATTTGACCCCTTTACCGCTGGATCCTACTGTTACTTATGTTGGTCGGGTGTGTTTCCCCTCTATAAAGAGGAAAAACAACCGTGAAATATGAACTTTGTTTCAAAAAGACAGAACTTGTGTCCCAGCGCCTGTCGCCTACTGGACTAACTTATACCAGGACCTGGAATGGGAGAAGATTTGGACCTTACCGTCAAAATTTCTATTAACTAACAAAGTAAAGGAAATATCTTTTAAAGTTATTCATCGTTTTTACCCAACCAGATCTTTTCTTGTATTTTGTAACTGTGTGAAGGAAGATATTGCTCATTTATTTTGGTCATGCTTATACACAAATCTTTTCTGGCAAGAATTTTGTGCTTTTGTTGTTTCCTTAATCCTTTCTGAGTTCTCTCTTTGTTATGAAAAAATATTATTTGGTTTCTTTAAGTACCCCATGCATAGGGCAAACGAATTTTATTTGATTAATTTGTTGATATTATTAGCTAAATTTCATATACATAAGTCGAAATTTTCTAATGCAAAACCATCCTTTCAGTGCTTTTTAAATGAAACCAAACAATATGTAAAAACCATACAACATTCTCAAAATTTGAAAGCTGTCAAAACCATAAACTTGTGTACACTGTTCAATATCATGTGATTCTTTGTTAGACTGTCTTGTTTTCCCATAGAAACCCCCTGACATTGTACTTGTTATGTTTTCGTATTTGTATTCTGTACTTTGTTAATAAAGCATATTCAAAAAAAAAAAAAAATAAAAAAAAAAGGCTGCAGACCCTGAATTGGGATACAGCCAAAATGTTTTGTCCAAGTTGTGGAAAAAAGTTGGTAGAGCAGTCACCAAACTTCCGAACAGAACAACTTCCGGTTCAAAAGGCTACCGGATCCATCATCCAATCAGTGATGCCTGTTGTTGCAGCATTGGTACCTACCTCTTCCGGTTTGGTTTTAGTTGTTGCGCTTTTCAATTTGTTTTTGCGCTTTTCAATTTGTTGTTGCGCTTTTCAATTTGTTTTTGCGCTTTTCAATTTGTTGTGCGTTTATCAATTTGTTTTTGCGTTTAGTGAATTTGTTTTTGCGCTTTTCAATTTGTTTTTGCGTTTAGTGAATTTGTTTTTGCGCTTTTCAATTTGTTTTTGCGTTAAGTGATTTGTTTTTGCGCTTTTCAATTTGTTTTTGCGCTTTTCAATTTGTTGTGCGTTTTGTGATTTGTTTTTGCGTTAAGTGATTTGTTTTTGCGCTTTTCAATTTGTTGTGCGTTTTGTGATTTGTTTTTGCGCTTTTCAATTTGTTTTTGCGCTTTTCAATTTGTTGTGCGTTTATCAATTTGTTTTTGCGCTTTTCAATTTGTTTTTGCGCTTTTCAATTTGTTGTGCGTTTTGTGATTTGTTTTTGCGCTTTTCAATTTGTTGTGCGTTTTGTGATTTGTTTTTGCGTTAAGTGATTTGTTTTTGCGCTTTTCAATTTGTTTTTGCGCTTTTCAATTTGTTGTGCGTTTATCAATTTGTTTTTGCGTTTAGTGAATTTGTTTTTGCGCTTTTCAATTTGTTGTGCGTTTTGTGATTTGTTTTTGCGCTTTTCAATTTGTTTTTGCGCTTTTCAATTTGTTGTGCGTTTTGTGATTTGTTTTTGTGGTTTGCACTTCAGGGCCACCGTACCTTGATGATAGGGTGCAGCGTGCCAAATAGCAAGGGAAGTCCCGTGTTCTGGGAATCCAACCTACCTGACAAACCATCCTACCCGTTGTTTCTGCGCATGCGCACAACACGAAATTCAGTGCCAAACCATCCTACCTTTGTGAATGTGACCTACAAGCACACTAACAGCTAAAATTTAGTGGCAAATCGTCCTGGCTTTATGAATATGAGCCACAAACATACTCTGATCGGCAAAGTTAAGTGGCAAACTGTCATACCTACTTAAATTTGTGCTGGAATCACTCTGTGACAGCAGAAATGTGCATAAACTACCCACAAAGTAGGATGGTTTGTCAACCATCCTGTGTAGGTGAGTAGCTAAAACCTCCTGGTATTCAGTTTTCCACCGTATAAACTAGGTCCCCTCAACGCAGGGGTTGTGAGCTGATGGGTCCATGTCTGGTCGCGTGGTTCTGTCATGTTACGGCTCTGGCAGGAAAAAGGACCCTAACGCAAAACTCATGGAGCAGGACGTGAACTTAAAAAGCACATCTTTATTGCTGAAAGGTACAAAACTAAACTGAAAAAACTCTAAACTAACCTTAGGGGGAGGCACGCTAGGAAACACAGCCTAGAGGGACGACGCGACACGGAACAGAGGAAGAGTCTGACATAAATATACAGAAGATGAGGGACATGGGAACACAAAGGGAGCACAGCTGAGGAAACTTACACATAACAAGACAGGGAAGATGTGGAACTGAAAATACTGACCCAAGATGCGGATCTTGAACGTAACACAGGAAAAACACAGAGGCAGACAGGAGAGGGAGAGAGAGCACGGGTAGAAAACAGACATAATGGGCTGGGGAAACATGGAATAAAGCTTATGTGGAAACAACGTACGGGAACTCAGAACTATAAGAGCACAGATACACAGAGGGAGACACAGGAGCAAAGACACGAGGAAATCTAACCACCAAAAGCTAAAC